>NC_092532.1:1757301-2068968 GCF_037038585.1 Patagioenas fasciata
CTCCTCTGGAGCCTGGACCAAACTGCTCTGGTTTGGCTGGGGGTGACTGGGGGATCGAGTGCATCTGCCACCCCTGGCAGCCCAGAGAGAACAGAGCCAGATAGCGGGATCCTTTCCGCAACATCCCCATAGGCGCCTGGAGCAAGGAGCGTGGCATTGAGTGTGTCTGTGACACCCCCATCATGCACCAGTCGCTGGGAACATGGAGCGGTGCAGCAGACTGTTCAAGACTTTGCTCAGAGCAATGGGTGCTGGAGCTTTTAGAAACTGGGATGGAAACTCAGCAGCCAGGTGCCCAGGGCTGAGCTGGCCTGTGCCTCCCAAGGGACATCCTGACCCTCCCTGCCCAGGCACAGGGTCACAGTGGGGCCCTTTGTGACGTCACTTGGTGACACCCACTGCCCCGCATGTGCTCAGCGCCGCTGCGGGCCCAGCCCACACTGTCCGACAGGACAGTGACGGGACAGGGTGCGAGCACGGAGCTGGCGAGAGCCCCGAGCGTAGCCCACGTCTCTCAGAGAATCAGAGAATCTTCTTGGTTGGAAGCGACCCTTAAGATCATCGAGCCCAACCACAACCCAGCTCTAGCTGCCCCGGCAGACTCTGCTGCCCCTGGCAGACTTGGAGCAGGGAGCTCCTGAGCTCAGCTCCCGTCTTTCCCCGACGAGGAGCACACGGGCGCATCCCACACCTTTCACCGCTGCCTCTGGCAGAGCTGCAGCACCGAGGCGTTTGCCGAAGCGTCCGCCTTCTTCATCCGTAGTCCTTCCCCATTGACTGAAAAATGGCGGAGAGACCCCCCATCCGACCTAGGCTGGCCTGGCAGGAGAGACCCCCCAGCCGCCCCCGGGTGGCCTGGCAGGAGGAGGTTGGGGGTCCCCAGGAGGTCAGATCTCCACCGCAGCCCAACCAGGTGGATGCGGTCCAGCCACTGCAGATCGGTGAGTGAGGGGCCCTGATTGTCTGGGCAGGGTGGGGCCCCGCGATCGCTCCCCGCTCCACACCAAAATCACGTTTCCCCACACGCTGGCAGGGGTTCCCATGGGTGGTGATGATGCTGCCTGAAGCCCAGGGCTGCTCCGAGCTTGGCGCCGGCCCCAGCACAGCCTCTGCGGGCAGAGGGGACCCAGCTCCTGCTGCAGGGCACGGGCAGCGAGAGGCAGCTGGGCGGGCAGGAGGCACCGTGCTGCGGGACGGGGACCTTTCCTGCCTGTCTGAAGCGAGTTCCTCACCCGCTGCACTGGGGGCTTTCCCCATCCTGCCTGGCTCCAGCATCGCAGCCCCTCTGCTGGGCACCCTCCAGCCCCCACACGCACAGGGAGGCTGTGCCGGGGCAGCGGGCACTGGGATGGACATGGGGCAGAGCTCCTTCCTCTGCTCTCTCTTGCCTGCAAACCCTCTGTGCAGCCCTCCCTGCTCTCCTCCTTTATTAGATGCCGATTCGTTACCCGCATATGAGGTGGAACCAGAACATGTGGACTCCATCGTGTCCCTTTTCAGCAGCCCAGACAAGGTAACCGCGGCCCTTTGGAAGGCGGCTGTGCCGGCGTCTGCTGGCAGGGGCTCTGCTGCGGGGTGCTGGAGGGCGCTGGCTGGGCAGAGCTGCTGCTCCCAGGTCTCTAATGGGCACTGCACCCCATGCTGCGGTGCCGCTGGCCGCGAGTCCTCATCTCATGCTTCCTGTTTGTCTCTCTGTCCCCTGGCTGCCAGGACGAGGAACAGAAGATGGAGTTCCTTAAATGCATTGCCATGATCTTCAGAGATGCAACATACAACGACTTGTCCCAGGGCCTAGACCTCTTCTGCCAGAGATACGAGCTGGTAGAGAATATCGAGGTGAGGGGATACCCGGCAGCGCTGGGGAAGTGAGCAATGCCCCCGGCACCGGCACCTGTGAGGACAGTGCTGGGCAGGGCCGGGGGCTGGTGGCACTGGGTGCTGGCAGCTGCCAGGTCCCATCCCGGCTGTGCTCTGCAGGTGCTGCTGGAAGAGGAGCCCAGGGACCAACTGCCCACAGTGGTGCAGCGGATTGCCGCATTTGCCATGGCCGACATGAGGTACCTGTCCATCCTTCCTGGGGACTCCTGCCCCAGAGCCCCGTGTCCACCTGTACGAGACCTCCAGGCACTGCTCCCAGCACCCATGTCCTACTGGCCCCTCTCTCTTTGTAGCTTCGTGGAGGAGGTACTGGAAGGCAAAGATAGGAGCCACATCCAGGCCTGCTTCTCCAGCGTCTTCATGCTTCCTCCAAAAGAGGAAATGAGGGACCTGAAACCTTACCTCTACTTCATGGTAAGTGCTGGGGGAGCTACAGGAGCCCCAGTCCCTCTGGGCTGCTCTCTGGTCACCCCGTGCTGCGCTATGACCAGAGATCCCAGACAGGCTTTGCTTTCCCACTGTTGTCCCTTCCCCCGTTCCCGTGGGCCTGGCCTCATCCAGTGCCATGGGCTGCTCTGACAGCAGCAGATTATTTGCCCCTGGGTCTCTCCCAGGCACCGTGAAGCAGCGCACGAGTCCTCCCTTGGTGCTGGGACTTCAGATCAGTCTCTTGGGGTGAGGGGGATGGCAGGAAACGTGGCCATAACTCGTTGTCTTCCTTGCAGACCATGAAGGCTGTGGACAGCATGCTTGTGGCGTTGGTGCTCAACTCTCCTGCCTCTCAAGTCAGTGAGAAGATGCAGGATATCTTCCAGGTCTGGCGTGTGCAAAGAGTGGGCTTCACCAGGGCTGTTCCTCACCCTGGGGGATGGGGTGTCCACTCTGGAGGTGACAGTCCCACCCGTGCCGTGCAGAGAGCGCTGCCGGGAGGGTGCCCACCTCCTTGGGGAGCCAGGGGCTGCCCACCAGGCTCTTCCGCAGCACAGTGGCCGCAGAGGGTGGCATCCGCCTTCCTGCCTGGCCGCAGGGCTGGCCCGGGGCGTTTGTCCCAAGCCTGCCAGAGGACAGGAAGCCCATTACAGGCTTTGTTCCAGATCATAGGAAGCCTTAATAGACTAGGCCAGTCCAAGCCTGGACTTGAGCAGTGCTGCTTCTGCTGGAGCGGTGGCTGCTCCCAGGGCTCACCAGCAGCTTCTCTCTTCCCAGATGCTCTTGACTTTCAGCACCTCTGAGAGGGCATCTGTGCGGGAGAGGGCTGTGGGCAGGATGAGGCTGCTGAGCTTCTTGCTGACCAACTACTCCTCACTGAAGGTAAGGACCAGGCACTCCCTGCTCTGCCAGGACCCAGCTCTGCCCCAGTCCTGTGTTGGCCGGGACTGCCCAAGGAGCACCGAGGGAACCCAGGTCTGGCAGCTCTGCCTGCATGGGGCTGTTCTGGGATTGGGGTCTGCAGGGCCCTGCAAAGCTCTGACCACCCTCGATCCAGCCCTGGGCACATTCCTGGATTCAGGGCTTTGGCCCCACATACCCTCAGCCCTTCTGCACTTCCTTTGCCCTTGTCCAGGCTGATCCGAATGAGGACAGAGATGATTCCGGTGCTGAGATCCAGATGCCAATCCTCGGACAGCTGCTAGGACATCTCCTCCTATTCCTGTCATTCAAGGAAGAAGAGACCAGCTGCTTGGCTTTGGACACTCTCTGTTTCCTCTTCCAATTCAAGCGTCAGCAACACTGTAAGAGAAGCTGTGGTGGGATACATCCCTCTGCACAGCCACATCAGCCAGCACCTCTGCTTGTCTTCCTGGGTGTTGTGATGGACTCTTCTGCTGCTTCCTGGAGACAACACCATGTTACCAGCACTGTCCCTCCTCTGCTCCTGACCCGCAGCACTGCAGCCATGCGAGACGTCCCCCACATCACTGCTATTCCAGCCATGGGGGACTGAACTGTGGCACTGCATGCAGAGCTCTAGGGCCTTGGAGTTTCCAGGGCCAGGAGCATTCGCACATGTGCACTGGAGGAGGGTCAGCCTTTCCGTGGCACTGCTCTCCACCACCTCCTCCCCTGACTGTTGGTCATAACCTCCCTGCTTGGGCATTCCAGGTTCAAAGCTCTGTCCGGTACTGGCGAAGCTGCTGTGTCTTACCAGCTCTTCTGTATTTCCCTGCTTTTTAGGTGTGACGGTGCCAGAGGAGAATGCACAGCTCCAGGAGGACTGGGAAGCCGAGGTCGCCTCCTTGACCTCTTCGTCCAGCGCTCCTCACATTACCAAGGTAATGAGCTCCCCCCTTGCTGTGGCACCAGCAGGGGTCTTGTGAGAGCAAAGGCCTCCAAACTCAGGGGGCTGCTGTGGCCTCCCTATCCCTGCTGAGAGGGTTCCTGCTGTCCCCGAGCAGGGACCATGCGAGGGCTGCTCTCCAGTGTCCCAGCAGCAGCCCCAGTCCTGCTGGCCACCAGCAAGCCCTGGTTCACGGCAGGACCAGCACCCTCTGCCCATGACTCCAACTCTCCCCCCTCACCCCGGGCCTCTCTCCTCCTCCTCCCCAGCAGTCCCTGCCGCCCCTGCTGCCAGCTTTGCCGCAGCACCCACAGCACCACCGGGCGTCTCTGCAGGGCTGCTGGCACCGCCCGGCGAAGCAGCAGCACCAGGGCACTCGGTGTGACTTGGCTTCGCTGCCTCCCTTCCTCCCTTAGCTCTTTGCAGAACATCTCCAGCCTTCCGAGAGAACAGACATGGTCCTGGTGTTCATCGAGGCACTGACCGACTCCAGCACCTTTGACAAGAAGGCGGCCAGAAACATGCTGGACATGGTCAAGAGAGACTGCGATTTCTGGCTGGTGGATGTAAGTGGTCTTTGGCTGGATTGCCCTTCGGCCCTGTCCGACCTTGTTCTCCCTCCATCCATCTCTTCCTCTCAAATCCCAGTAAAGTGAAGCCACATGAAGGCGACAGAGAGGGATGGGAAGGGCAGTGAGGAAATGGCTGCACTCCAGTGGCAGCACCATCCTCACCTGTGTCTCCTCCAGGTGCCAAAGATCACGAGCTGCATCCACAAAACCCTGGGGTGCATCAACACGGCCCCAGCCTGGCAGAGAGTGGTGTCCCTAATTGTCTGGATGGCTGACAAGTGCCCTGGGGAGGTGGTGTCCACGCTGCTGACAATCGCACCACCAGCAGACAGGTACTGGCCCCAAAAGCCATGAGGGCTTGTTCCCTGTGGGGAGAGGGACACAGAGCCAACAAATCCTGCAGGACACCCCCAAGGAGCAGGACCCTCCATCCCACCACGCTTCCCAGTGCTGGGGGTCAGCCAGGCCTGCAGCAGCCACAGCTGAGCAAGGCAGCCCAGAGCCCCCCACTGTGCTCCTGCCAGCCCCACGGGAGCACCAGCTCAGCCTCTGCTGCTGCCCAGGGCATCCCCACCGTCCTGCAGCGCTGAGCCCGGCCACGCTGCTGTGGCCCAGGCTGCCCTGCTGACAGAGCGCTCTCCCGCAGCACTGCCCTGGCACTGTGGGAGGTGATGTTCTCCGTGCCTCAGACCCTGCAGAACGTGTTGAAGGAGCTGCACATCCAACTCCAGGACCGGCACCGTAGGGTCTTACATACATGCTGGGAGGACACATCCATCCTTCGCTTGGCTGTGAGTTACTGGATAAAGCTCCTGGTGCCCCAGGAGCTGCACGGTGCAAGGAACCCCACCAGCTCTGCCGGTCGCTCACTGCTGGCTTTGCTTTCAGATCCTGGCCAGCAATGACCTGCAAGATGAGGAGTTTGCTCCAATGTACCTCATCATGAGGTTTCTGAGGCAGCGAAGACCAAAGGTGCTCTCCCTGGTGCTCAGGGGCTTGATGACGCTGTCAGAGAGAGAAGAGATGGTGAGTAGGGTCATGCCAAGGGAGCCGTGGTGGCAGCCAAGGGTGCAGTGGGTTCGGGCTTGGCCTGGGCTGGCAGTGGCTGGGGTGCCTGCTCCAAGGGCCCTCCCTGCCATGGTGGGACCTGCTGGCTGCCTGGGGAGCTCTCCAGACATGGACCTGGTCCCAAGAGGGAAACTCTCTTCTTCATACAGGCCAGAAAAATGAAGGTCATGCTGCCAGACCTGTCGTGGGTCCTGCAGTACGGCAATAACGTCATCAAGACCAAGGCTCTGGTGGTCTTCAGAAACGTGATGGCTCAGCTGGAGAGGGAGGAGGCCAGCCCCATCGCCGTGGTGCTGGCAAAGCTTCTCCTGCCCTTCTTTGATGACGTAAGGCTGGTGTATAACCCTGAGCCTAGTGGATGAGAACTGGGCAATGACATCTGCCCTTCAGCCCGGCCACGCGGAGCAGGGGCTTCTCCTCCGCTTTCTCCCCGGGGCTCTTGTGGGATGGTTTCTGGTTCTGCAGCCCAGCCCAGCTGCTCCCTGCCAGCTGCTCCAACAGCTCCTCCCCACCATGGCTGCTGAAGCTGGTGGGGGATGCTGGGTGGTTGGGAGAGCACTTTGACGCACAGGCACTGCTTAACAAGTCTCTTGAGTGGCCTTTCGTGGACCCAGGGCCACAGATCTGGCCACAACTGCAGTGTGCACAACGCCGCCCTGGAGCATCTCCCCTCACATCAGCCGTGCAGGAGCTTCTGCTCCCCGTGGGCAGAGAGCTGCTGGTGCTCAGGTCCTACTGTGCTTCTCCCTCCCAGGAGCTGAGCCAGCTGAGAAAGATCTCCATCAGCCTCTTCAGGGACCTGATGAAGATGGTGGTGGAGAACGACAAGAGAAAGATGAAGAACACGGTGCGACTTGGCCTGCTCCCTCTCTTCTTCCACATGAGTGACCAAGTGCAGAGCGTGGCCAAGGTGCGGATTTCAAAGCTGAGCGGTGATGCAGGGAAGAGACCCCTGGACGTTTGGGACCCCTGCTCCCTAAGGGCAGAATCACCCCGGGAACAAAGCCCAGAGGAGGGGGACACCAGGTCTCCTTCCCCAACCGTGGTGCCATCTCCCAGCTTCTGCTGTTCTGTAGGTGGCCAGGGAAGCCCTCCTGGATGCAGCAGAGCTCCTCAAGTGGAAACAGCTCAGACATCTCGTGCAGACTCAGCAGACATGGAGGACTGGAGAGAGCTTGGTGAGGACAACCCCAGGGCCCAGGGCCCAGGCTGGACGGGGCTGCCCCACATGTCTGTGCTGTGGGCTCTGCAGATGTGCCTCGCCTGTCCTGCTGCAGCCCTGAGCTGCATCCTTGTTCCCTGAACTCAAGAACAGAGCCCCCAAGGGCTCTTCCCTCTGCCCCGCAGCCAGCGGGAGGGAGGGCACTCAGCACCCCTGGGACCCCTCGGCCTGTGTCTGTCTTCAGCCTCAGCCCCACAGGGCTCCTGGCTGGGACACGGGAATGGTCGGAGGGGAAGGGGAATGTGGGTTCCTGGGAGGAGGGACTGGTCCGGCCAGCTGGGGAGGGACAGTGAGGTGCTCACACCCGTGTGCTCTCTCCAGCTGGAGCGGGACAGGAGCAGGGCTCAGGAGCTCTTGAGGCAGAGCCTGCCGTACCTGAGGGACCCTCAGACCAGCTTGCAAGAGGCCGCCTTGAGGTTCATTGGTGAGTCACAGCCCCCAGGTCCCCCTTTTGGCAGCCCGGCCCCAGTCCCCGCCACTGCCCTGGCACAAGGAGCAGCCCTGTGGCTGCCAGAGCCCCGGCTGCCCCGTGCAGGCCCTTGGCCTCCCCTCCCAGCCCTGCCCACGCAGGTGGCCCTGGTGGCCGCCTCGCTCGGTCCCACCAGCTCGGCTCCTGCTCTCCCCTGGGGTGGGCGCTGCGGAGGGGAGGGAGCAGGGGCTGATGGAGCTCTGTGCCCAGGGCTGGCTGTGCGGCACCTGAGGGACCCAAGCAAGGAGAGTCTGGCTGAGATCTGCAGAGGTGAGCAGGGAGCGTGGTCGGGAGGAGACGCCTGGGGGTCTCTGCAGACATGGGAGCTCATTTGGGCTCTGCTTCTTTCCCTTGCAGCCATTCAGCCCTTGGAGGAGGAGACTGACCCCTCCATCAGCTCCCTGGCAACCCAGACCATTGTCACCGTGTGCTCTTCATGGAAGCGGCCAAGATCTCGATGGAGCCTGAGAGCCCTGTGCTGCTGGCGCTAAACCAGCTGGAGGAGCAGCTCTTCTTGAGGAAAACGGCTGGATTTTAATAAAGAGCCCTTCTTGAAGTTGGGTTGGATGTGTGCCTTTTCCAAGGACGCCAGAACCTCTCTGAGTGCTCTGGTACTTTTGAGAGCACAACCCTGGATCAGGAGCAAGGGTGATGGAGCAGACAGGAGCACTTGCAATGAGCCATTCCAGCAACTGAGATGAATCTCACTGAGCCACTGAGGTTTGTTCCTGGAGTCACACACAGAAATGTCAGGGTCTGTCAGGCGTCCATGTCTGAGCTGGCCTCGTGAACTCCTTCTGCACCCAGGAGTGTTCAGAGACAGAGTCCGTCCCTTTTAAACACAGAGGCAGGAGTCACATTTTCCCTCTGGCCTCCCGTTGCCACTCCCAATGGACGGGAGGCACCTCAGCCCTGCGCTGCGTCACCTGCTCTGCACCCATCTGAGATGTCCCATGGCAGAAAGAATGGACACAAGGACCTTGGGTGAAGGAATCACATCCCAGTGCTGCATGCAGGCAGTGAACAATGGGATGCTTCTTCCAACATGAAGTGACCTCAAGACCTGGTCTGTGCCACAGGCCTTCATGGAACCCCAAGGAATAGTTGATGGTGTTTGTGCTCACTTGGGTTCATGTCACCTCACGTACACGGTGTGCATGCTCTCATCTCAGCTGTACAAAGCAAACACAGACTGCTGAATACTCATTCAGTGTCCATGCATGGAGGGAAGAACAGCTTCTCTGGGTGAGAGGCCAGGGCTGGAAATGGTGGATTTGAGGGGACAGTGCACGGTGATTGACCTGAGGCTCCTTCCGTGGGGTGTCCAGTGCACAGGGGCACAGCCCAGCCCCTGCTCTGCTGGTCCTGCAGGTCTCTGGCAGGAGGCCTGGCTGTGAGAGGACACTGCTGTACCAGCCCTGCACACACACACTGTTCAGCTGTACAATGATGTTGCACCTGTGGCCACTTGTGTGGCCGTGTTCTTGGGAGAATCTCTGTACGAAGACCGAAATCTTCCCATCCTGCCCATAGGAGATCACCTTTCTCTCCGGAAAGGCTGTTGTGAGGCCAGCTCTGTCACAGCAGTGCCCATTGCCTGTCCCTGCCTGCGCTCACAGCACTGACACACAGCAGGACGGGGACCAAGCTGCCAGAGCACTCAGGCCTTGCACCAACACAAGGGGTGAGAAGGAGAGTGGGGGAGTGGAACCAGAACAGCTCTGGAAGAACAAGCAGCAGCAGAGGGTGTGAGGTCACTGTCAGTGTAACCAATGAGCACACAGCAGTGGCAGTAGAGGGTGTGAGGTCACTGTCAGTGTAACCAATGAGCACACAGCGGTGGCAGCAGAGGGTGTGAGGTCACTGTCAGTGTAACCAATGAGCACACAGCGGTGGCAGTAGAGGGTGTGAGGTCACTGTCAGTGTAACCAATGAGCACACAGCAGTGGCAGTAGAGGGTGTGAGGTCACTGTCAGTGTAACCAATGAGCACACAGCGGTGGCAGTAGAGGGTGTGAGGTCACTGTCAGTGTAACCAATGAGCACACAGCGGTGGCAGTAGAGGGTGCGAGGTCACTGTCAGTGTAACCAATGAGCACACAGCAGTGGCAGTAGAGGGTGTGAGGTCACTGTCAGTGTAACCAATGAGCACACAGCGGTGGCAGTAGAGGGTGTGAGGTCACTGTCAGTGTAACCAATGAGCACACAGCAGTGGCAGCAGAGGGTGTGAGGTCACTGTCAGTGTAACCAATGAGCACACAGCAGTGGCAGTAGAGGGTGTGAGGTCACTGCCAGTGTAACCAATGAGCACACAGCGGTGGCAGTAGAGGGTGTGAGGTCACTGTCAGTGTAACCAATGAGCACACAGCGGTGGCAGTAGAGGGTGTGAGGTCACTGTCAGTGTAACCAATGAGCACACAGCGGTGGCAGTAGAGGGTGTGAGGTCACTGTCAGTGTAACCAATGAGCACACAGCAGTGGCAGTAGAGGGTGTGAGGTCACTGTCAGTGTAACCAACGAGCACACAGCAGTGGCAGTAGGAGGAGCAGTGCTCTCGTCACCAGTGACACCCCATGGCCATGGAGCTCTTGGGGGTCACTAACAGGCACTTAGGGGGCACTTGTGGGTCGCTAAGAGTCACTTATGGGGCTCATGAGTCATTTGTGGGGCACTTATGGGGCTCTATGGGGCAGTAATGGGGCTCCATGGGTCACTTGTGGGGCACTATGGGGCAGTGCGGAGACACTACGGGGCACTTATGGGTCTCTGTGGGGCACTGATGGGGCACTATGGGTCACCTATGGGTGAGGCACTGATGGGGCACTGATGGGGCTCTCTGGGGCACTTATGGGATTCTATGGGGCACTGAGGGGGCTCTATGGGTCACTTATGGGGCACTATGGGTCACTTATGGGGCTCTATGGGGCACTCTATGTCTCCCCCAGCCCACTGGAGAACCCCAACACCCTTCTGTTCATCCACACGCATGACTCCTTGGTCCCTCCCGAACTCCTGGGTTCCTCCCCGAACTCCTGGGTCCCTTGGGGCACTCCTGGGTCCCTCGGGGCACTCCTGGGTCCCTCCCAAACTCCTGGGTCCCTCCCCGAACTCCTGGGTCCCTCCTGAACTCCTGAGTCCCATGGGGCACTCCTGGGTCCATTCCGAAATCCTGGGTCTCTTGGGGGCACTCCTGGGTCCCTTCCAAACTCCTGGGTCCCTCCTGAACTCCTGAGTCCCTTGGGGCACTCCTGGGTCCCTCCCGTACTCCTGGGTCCCTCCTGAACTCCTGGGTCCCTTGGTGCACTCCTGGGTGCCTCCCGAACTCCTGGGTCCCTCCCGAACTCCGGGACAACTCCCGAAACAATCAATTATTGGGGTCACTGTCGCTTTAAGAGCCGGGAGGGGGCGGGGCCTCGCGGAGGGGGCGGAGTCACGCTCTTTATCGCTCAGCCAATCAGCGGCCGGTGGGCGGGGCGCCCTCAGGCCTAGCCCCGAACGCCTGGGTGCCCTCTGGGGGTCAATGGGTTAATTACCCCCACCCCACCAATTAGCGGCTCCCGCTCTTTAGGAATTGCGCTTATTGGTTCCTACGTTAATTAAGCGTTGGCCCTTAACGAGCCACGGGGTTCATTAATGAACAGATTCCCCCACTCATTAATTCAGCCCTTAACGAGCGGCTTTTCTCTAGGTGTTCATTAATTGGGTTCCGTAATGAGCTGCTTCTCCAGATGTTCATTAATTGCTTTCCGACCTCATTAACCTCAATCCAGCTCCTCAATCAGCCCCATCCCCTCATTAGCGCTAATTAGCTCATTAACGACCTCCAGCTCCGTGACGGCCAAGATGGCGCCGTTGTCCCCGCCTCCTCTTCGGCGCCGTTCGGAAGCGCTCGGGTGTCCCCGCCTCCTCTTAGGTGCCGTTCGGAAGCGCTCGGGTGTCCCCGCCTCCTCTTAGGTGCCGTTCGGAAGCGCTCGGGTGTCCCCGCCTCCTCTTAGGTGCCGTTCGAAGCGCTCGGGTGTCCTCGCACGCTCCTCGGCGCCGTTCGGAAGCGCTCGGGTGTCCCCGCCTCCTTTTAGGTGCCGTTCGGAAGTGCTCGGGTGTCCTCACACGCTCTTTGGGGCCGTTCGGAAACGCTCGGGTGTCCCCGCCCGTCTTCGGCGCCGTTCGGAAGCGCTCGGGTGTCCCCGCCCGTCTTCGATGCCGTTCGGAAGCGCTCGGCTCTCCCCGCCTCCTCTTCGGCTCGCCCCGGCAACGCTCGGGTGGTGCCGCCCCTGCTCGTTACCCTTCGGCTCTTTCCGCCACCTTCGGCTCTTTCCGTACGCGCTTCGTCTCTCTTCGCCCTGCGCCTTCGGCTCTTTCCGTCCTTGCTTCGGCTCTTTCCGTCCCCTCTTCATCTCTCTCCGCCTTGCTCCTTCGGCTCTTTCCGTCCCCTCTTCGGCTCTTTCCGCCTCCTCTTCGTCTCTCTCCGCCCTGCGCCTTCGGCTCTTTCCGTACCCGCTTCGGCTCTTTCCGGCCTCGCCGCCTTCGTCTCTTTCCGTCCCCGCTTCATCTCTCTCTGCCCTGCGCCTTCGGCTTCGGCTCTTTCCGTCCCCGCTTCGTCTCTCTCCGCGCTGCGCCTTCGGCTCTTTCCGTCCTTACTTCGGCTCTTTCCGTCCCCGCTTCGCTGTCCCCAAGCCCATGCCCAGATCCCTGGAGGGATCTCTAGGGTGTCTATGGGGCAGCCTGGGGGTTTTGGGGCGCTAACGTGCTGCAGCCGCGCTCTCGGTGTTTCCTGCAGGGGTGGGGATGGGTTTTGTCCGAGCGCCGGATCCCAAAAGCCGCGGTGTGGGAACCCCAGTGATAGTAATCGACCTTACAAGATGTTTTTTCCATGGAACAGGACAGGATGGGTCTTCCCTGAATATCGCTGGATCTGTTACAGTTGAATTAATATTAGGATGGCAACCAGCCCTGTAGCCATAGAACTCTTGTAATCAGTAACCAAACTCTGTTCTTAAAGCTGACATAGATTTATGGTATATTCTTATAAGGCAAGTAACTGTAACCGAGCCTTATTCTTAAGGTGGACATAGATTTACGATATATTCTTTTAAAATTGGTACCGTAGAAAATAACTGATAATTATAGCATCTTTTAGATAGAAAGTTTGTGCTAGAATAGGTGTGGGATATGCTAATGGTTGTCAGGGGTGTAATGAATATGTATGTGACCAACTTGTATAATAAGGTATGGTCTGAATCAGCTGTTTGAAACCAGCTTTGGGTGCGAACCCCTGGTTTCCCAGCGCTGAAATAAAGCACCGCATAGAACTACGTCCGTGGTTATGTGTCCTGATTGCTGACATTTTGGCGACCCAGATGGGACCTCGTGAGCATTGCTGAGATGGATCGCGTCTCGATCCTGCTCCGGCCGGCACCGAGGTATTCTTGGGGAGTGCATCGGACGCGACCGGCTCTCCGCTGCTCACGACGGACCTCTGATTGGTAAGAAGGTGCTTTATCTGTTGTTTTACCTGGATTATTGGGTACCCATCTGGTCTGGTTCTGTTCTGGTCCTGTAGCCTGCTGGTCAGGCATTTGGTAGCCTGCCGGTCAGACGCGGCGAAAGCCACGCTCGGTTGGGCAGGGAGCTCCCGGGGTATTGCCCAGGCCGCCGTCCGTTAGACAGAGGGAAACCTCTGCAGGTTCGGCATCTGGTTCTGGTTCTGGTTATTTACGCCGCAGGCTCGGCACCTGGTTTGGTCTGGTTATTTGCGCTCACCTGATCTGGTTATCTGTGCTGTTCAGGACCTGGTCTACAGTTTTAGCAATTTGATCTGTATTTGCTGTTGAAACTGGTGGTTTGATCCGTCTTTACTGCTGTTCTGGTAAAGTTATCTGTGTGTTACCTTTCTGTGTTAATCGTCTGTGTGTTACCCTTTTGTGTTGATATGAGCGATACAAAGATGTCACCATTGGACTGTTTGTTGAAACATTGGAAGGAGGGTGGATTTGGACAATCAATGAGTAAAAAGAAATTAATTGAATATTGTACTCACTGCTGGCCTGAGTATGACTTGCCTAATGAAGTGCGGTGGCCACCGGAGGGTACTTTAGAACCTGGAACTATTAGTGAATTCATGAGGTTTTGTCAAAGGGAAGGTAAATGGGATGAGGTACAGTACGTGGATCTCTTTTTCTATCTTGTACGAAAACAGGACTGGAGGAAGGAATGTGGGTTAATGTTAGTGCGGAGGAGCGGTACTAATGATAAATGTATGGGCTGTACGGCAGAACAGAAATGCATGACGTGTTTGGCTGTAGAGAACAGTAGCGGTAACGCTTTAAAATTAGATCTGCCGGGTCTCGATGTTGCGCCTTCAGAAACTGAACCTTCTGCACCTAAACCCCTTAAACCCTCGGCACCTGTGCGTCTTACTGAAAGTGATATCGATTCCAGTGGGGATGTGGGGGCAGCAACTGGTGCAAAAGGAGTAACAACCACACCAATATCCCACGGAACTAGGAACAGAGGAAAGGAAGCCCAAAAGGGGGGTGGACTGCCAAATGTAATAGCACCCCTGCGACAAGCAGTAGGAGTGGGGGGAAAGCCGTTTTATGTAAAAGTCCCATTTTCACCAGGAGATTTAATGATCTGGAAACAATCAGCTGGTCCTTACCAGGAAAACCCAGACAAGGTTGCAAGGGTAATTAAAATGATAATTAAAACGCAGAATCCTGATTGGGATGATTTGCAAGTGATTCTTGACACTTCGATGTATTCTACAGAAAAGGATATGGTTATACGGGTAGCAAGAGATAGAGTAAGGGAGGATATTCGGAATGGAACAGTGGGCGGTAATGTTGATGAAAATTTCCCAAAAGAGGATCCCCGATGGGATTATAATACTGGGGGTGGTCAGCTTCTCCTCCGGAGATATCAGGACTGGTTATTGATCGGTGTTCAGACTGCTATGCCGAAACAAATGAATTGGTCAAAATTGTATAATGTGAGGCAGGAAAAGAATGAATCCCCTTCAACCTTTTTAGAAAGGTTAAAAGAAACTGCAAAGAAGTATACGGATTTAGATATTGAAACGGAACAAGCAAGGGTTCAGTTGGCTTTAGTCTTTTTGGGACAGTCTCAGGATGACATTCGGAAGAAATTACAGAAACTGGAGGGGGCACAACTACGAGATCTGGATGTTATGTTAGAAACAGCCTGGAAAGTTTATAATAATAGAGAAAAGGAACAGTCGAGGCGTTCTCAGCAAGACTTGTTGGCCCTGGTCCAAGGGCAAGGTAGGGGAATAGGAATGGAAGCCCGCAGCAGGGGAACCAGAGGCGGCCGAGGGCGCGGTTTTCGGAATGTTCAGGGAACTCCTTTAAGACCTGTTGTAAAGCTTGGTATAAATCAATGTGCTTATTGTAAGGAGGAAGGACACTGGAAAAATGAATGCCCGAACCGTCCGGGCTCCACGAGTCAGGTACCAAGTGCAGCAGGGAATGCAATACAAACTATGGTGTTGGGGGAGTATAATAATAATAACAGCTGCTCTGCCCACATCCAAACCCTGTCCTTTCCTCACAGAAAACAAAGAGGATGGACAGGCACAACCTGCCCTGGGTAAACCCCGTCACCTTCTCTTCCAGACACGCAGAAATGGGGTCCCAGTGGACATGCTCTGGGGCACAGCCCTTAGTTCCCCTGCTCACCCATTGGCCATTCTGAAAAGTGCACACACTGTGTGAGAGCTGCCAGTGGTCAGGGAGTCCCCCCAGTGTCCATGAGCTTTCCAAGATGGTGGAGAGTGGCCTCCCTGTGACACCGTCCTGCTGTCTCAGCTCCTGGGATGCTGCCCCTGCTGTCCCATAGGCTGGAAAGGGTTGTGTTAGATCCAGTGGCCCGTGACTTGATCCCATCCACTGCTGGTTGTTCTGCCTCCAGTCACAGAGGCCTGGTAGACCTTGCTGGTGAAGCGGAAGAACAAGAGGACACAGGGATTCTTCCCTCCTACTCTTCTTATATTCATCAGTGGCCACACAGTGTCTTTGTTTCTCCTTTAACTGTTCCTGCAGTAGTAACAGCTCATTATGGGCCCTTGAATTGCCTTAGAGGTCCAGACTGAGTTCTGATCTGGGCTGTCCTGTGCTTGGAGGCTGCTGTCCTTGCAGACCAGATGAACTCACTTCTGCCACCCTGCCTGGCAGTTCATTCCACCCGTGTCACAGCTCTGTCTGCAGCACTGACAGCTCCAGCTCCCCAGTCAGGTCCCTGGCTGAGGCCATTGCCTCACATCTGGGCTGGACCACCCCAGCTGTGGCACCAGCCCAGCTCTGACCTGCCACAGGAAACCTGGTACCAAGTGTCCAAGAGCCCATGTGTGCAAAGGCTTTGCTTCAGAGCTCAGACATGGCATGGCCAAAGATTGATGAATGTCTCTCTAGACCTAGGAGTATAAAACCAGAATATAATGCTTAAACTCATTCAAATGAAGAAATTCCCATCCACAGTTTACAGAAATTTGATAATTTGCTGTAACATTCCTTGTGTCCTGCCTAATGATGGGACAAAAAAACATGATTCTCATACTGATTTATTTTTTAATACAGAGAACACAATGTTGGCAAGAAGTGTCTGTTCAGAGGAGAGAGAATCACTGATCACTTGAGGCTGTTTGAAAGGATGTGCCTCTTGAGCCCCAGGGGTACGTGGAGGGAGCCCAGAGGGGACAGAGAAAGGGACATCATGGGCTGCTCCTGTGCTGCTGAGCTGGGCTGGGCTCCTGGGACAGAGGGAGCTCCTGGCAAGCGGCAGCGCTGCAGAGAGACAGCTCTGCCCAGGAGCAGCTCCTCTGCACAGCGCAGCAGGGCTGAGGGCTCTGCCTGCAGCACCGAGGGCACAGGAGCCAGGCAGAGAGAGGGGAAAGGCAATGTAGGTGGTTCGTTGCTGAGGGCTCACTGAGAGACAAATCTTCACAGTCCTAACACGGTAAGTCTCTGTGCATCATGCATTTCCTGGAGGGATCTCCTAAAGCTGGTACATGACTCAGTTTGCAGGATCTGTCAGGTCTCTCTCACAGTATCTCTGTTGTAGAGAAGAACACACTCTAGAGCAGGGCTTCCCTGCGGCACTGTCAGTGGGGAAGGGCATCATGGCACCTTCTGCTGATGGATACTGCAGGGGGAGCTCCCAGGGGTGCCCAGGGCTGTGCTACAGAGCAGGGTCCCTGCACCCCAGGGCTGTGCCAGGACAGGGACTCTGCCGCCTGCCAGGGTCAGCGCTCAGCCTGCCCAGGGTGATCCCAACAACACTGAGAGGAGAAGCTGTCGCATGAAGGAGCAAACCCTATAGGGCAGGAATGTGTTTCTGCTGTGGAGAGGGTGCTGTGTGGGTCAGCACTGCTCACAGCTCCAGATCACCCCCAGCATTTTTCCAAGAGGATGCCTCAAGGACAAGATCAGTGCAAGGATTACCACACAGATAAGGAGCTTTCCTGAGCCTGTCTTTTCAGTTTCCTCTCCCAAGGGGTGGGGGAGCAGGAAAAGATAAAATGAAAATGAGCTCTAATGCTTAAACAAGTCACTGAGACTCCTGAACTGCAGCTCTGAGTGATCAGCACATCTGCCAGAAGGCTCATAACATCCCTTCACCACCCCTCTGCCTGTGCACAGCACCTGCATCACCTTTGCTGGACCCCTCAGCCTAGTCTGACCTGTCCTGTTTTCCAGCCTACAAACAGGAAGATGCCCCCAGGCAGTGCCCTGGGAACAGGCAGGATCTGTAGGGCCAGGGGGAGGGCACAGAGGGTGGGATGGGGTTTGTGAGCACTGGCAGGGAAGAGACATGGACAGGGAAACACCTCCCAGGGGGAGAATCTCCAGGCAGCAGGGAAATGATCAGAAATGAGAGGAAACTAAACCCGGAATTGTTATGGGAGGGAGAACAGAGAAAAGTCCCTGTGATCCCCTGCAGTGCAGATCCCTCCTGTGAGCAGCCCCCTGGCCTCCTCTCCCACCCAGCAAAGCCTCTGCCCTCAGGGCCGGGGGCTCCAAGGCATGAAGCAGCTCCTGTGCAGCCAGAGCTCCAGTTCCTCTGCAGAGCACAGGGGCTGAGAGCAGCTGCCCGGCAATGTTGGTGTCTGGGAGGTGGCTGCACAGCTGGGGAAGGGTGACGCTGTCTGAGTGCCCGGCTGCCTCTGCCCTGGCCTCTCTCACACCCACCCTCACCGCATTGTCCTTCTTGCTCCCCTGCTCTGGGTCACTGCTGTTGGGATCTTGTTCTTGCTGTCAGGCTCTCTGGGGATGGCAGTTTCAGCTGCAGAGTCACAGCCTGATCTTGTGGGTCCTTTCCTGCAGGTGTGTCCATGGGAACACGTGTCCCAGCTTTGCTCTGACCTGTGGGGTGTGGGCAATGCAGTCTGTAGGGCTGGGGACTGAGCCGTGTGTGTCTTGGGCTAAACGTGGGGTGCTGAGACCTTGGGAAAGGTTGGACATGTTGTTCTCTGAGGTGGATCCCTGTGCTCTCAGCAGTGCCTGGTGGCTTTTCAGGGTAACATGGGAGTGTGATGAGTCCCCATGTCAGAAAGGTGCCAGCCCAGGGCAGCTGGAGCAGGACAGAGGGACAGAGCAGCTGCCCTCACTCTGCACTGACCCACAGGCATCCTCTGGTCTCACAGGACTCACTCTGTTCTCCCTGAGTGCAGAAGAAATGCGGAGGGTTTCTGACACCCAACAACACTCCCCAGGGTGGGAGGGCAGAAGCAGATGTAGAAACACCAAACCTCTCCAACTCAGTTTCTCAGGCCTGGGGGTACAGATGCTGACAGTCCCTTCTGCACCAGGAGCGGTTCCAGCTGACAAAGCTGAACCCCAGGACTGGCCCCTGCCCACCCAATCACACAGGGTCAGGCTGACTGCTCAAGAGCCCCTGGGCAGAGACCCTGGTCTTCATTGCACACTCATCCAGCACCCAGGAGGCCTCCAGCCAGGACGTTCTCTTGGAAAACAAAAATGAGTCTCTGTATGTGATGGGGTGGGAGGTTCTGTGGGAAATGGCTTTAGGTTTTTCCCAGAGACGTCTCGTCAAAACCATCACTGTCTTTTCCGCCTTGCACAGGACCTCATGTCCACAGGCAGCAAATGTCCAACAGCAGCTCTACCACCCAGTTCCTCCTCCTGGCGTTCACAGACACACGGGAGCTGCAGCTCTTGCACTTCTGGCTCTTCCTGGGCATCTACCTGGCTGCCCTCCTGGGCAACGGCCTCATCATCACCACCATAGCCTGGGACCAGCACCTCCACACCCCCATGTACTTCTTCCTGCTCAACCTCGCCCTCCTTGACCTGGGCTCCATCTCTGCTATTCTCCCCAAGTCCTTGGTCAACTCCCTCTGGAATACCAAAGCCATTTCGGTTTTGGGATGTGCTGCACAAGTCTTTAAGTTTCTCCTTTTTATTGCAGCAGAGTATTTTCTTCTCACCATCATGTCCTACGACCGCTACGTTGCCATCTGCAAACCCCTGCACTATGGGACCCTCCTGGGCAGCAGAGCTTGTGTCCACATGGCAGCAGCTGCCTGGGCCACTGGGTTTCTCAATGCTCTGCTGCACACGGCCAATACATTTTCACTGCCACTGTGCAAGGGCAATGCCCTGGGCCAGTTCTTCTGTGAAATCCCCCAGATCCTCAAGCTCTCCTGCTCGGGCACCTACCTCAGGGAACTTGGGCTTCTTGTGGTCAGTGTCTTTTTGGACCTATGCTGTTTTGTGTTCATTGTGCTGTCGTATGTGCAGATTTTCAGGGCCGTGCTGAGGATCCCCTCTGAGCAGGGACGGCACAAAGCCTTTTCCACCTGCCTCCCTCACCTGGCTGTGGTCTCCCTGTTGGTCAGCACTGCCATGTTTGCCTACCTGAAGCCCCCCTCCATCTCCTTCCCATCCCTGGATCTGGTGGTGTCTGTTCTCTACTCGGTGGTGCCTCCAGCAGTGAACCCCCTCATCTACAGCATGAGGAACCAGGAGCTCAAGGATGCCCTGAAGAAACTGATCACTGGATTCTTTTCAAAGGCATTAAACATTCCATCTTCTGCATATCACTTATGACAAAACCATGACAGATCCAACCTGTCTTTTTTATAGTTTGTAGTTGTAGATGATTGTTTGGAGTTTGAACAAGGATTGATTGGTTTGCTTTTTAAACTGTGATAATATTGCCCACAAAGAGATGTCATTAATCATCCCACTTCTAATTCTCTGTCCACATTTATAGTTCAAGTCATAGACCTTGTAAATAAGAAGTCTTGCTCTCTGTGTATTTAATCAAAATAAATGTCCCTGCGTTGAAATGTTTGTCTGAGATCTTTCCTCTGTGTGGAAAGATGGAGCAAACAGTCCCAGCAGAGCAGCTCTGCCAGGAAGCACCAGCCTTGTTCTTTCCAGAATCCTTCTCTTTCCACTCCCACACTCTCCTTCTCAGCCCTTGTGTTGGTGCAAGGCCTGAGCGCTCCCAAGGCTTGGTCACCGTCCTGCTGTGTGTCAGTGCTGTGACCAGGACAGGCAATGGGCACTGCTGTGACAGAGCTGGCCTCAGAACAGCATCTCCATCAGCAAGGGGATCTCCTTAGTACAGTGCCTGAAGGCTATAGATCTTTGAGAGCTGTTTCAAAGAACATGCCTAAGGAATAGACTCTGAAGATGCTCGTTGCTTTGCTTGTTTCTCTGTGGACTCAGTGTGATGGGATCAGGGTCCCAGTGTGGCTTTTGCGGGACTTCAGGTTGGTTGTTCAGGTGTTGCTTGTTGGTGGCCAGCACCCACACAGATGGTGAATAAGGCAGGGTCCCTCTGAGCACCCTCCATGGCCACCCAAGAGTTTGTGTGGGAGGTTGTTAGTGGCAGTGACCACCATCAGCGGGGGCTGCCTCCCCGCCTGACCAGTATGGCCCTGCAGAGTCACCACAGCCCAGGCACCACCGCCCACTTGATCTACAGAGCAAAACCCCCAGCTCGGGGCTGTGGGAAGTGTGGGGACAGGGGGCAGGAATGGCAGCCAGGCCAGTGCAGGTGTGCTCTCCTTGGGCAAAGGCTTTGTGGGAGATGGGATGTCCCAGGAGAAGAGCAGGACACAGTGTGTGTGCAAGAGAGACCTGGAAACAGTCTGTCATGCTGCCAGGTGCCAGCCTGGGGCTGTTGCCTCTTGCAGCCACCATTTTGATCGTTGTCCTCTCAACACAGCTCAGAGAGGTTGGTCTTCCCCCCATGGAAGGACACCAGATGACTAGGTCAGAAGTCCAGGTATGCACTGAGGGGACATGTGAGCATCCACATCCTGTGTGGGGAGAAATGAACCCAAATGAGCACAAATGCCATCAGCTATTCATGTGGGGGCCATGGAGGCCTGTGGGGTGGTGTATCAAGGTCACTTCATGTTGAAAGTGACTTCCCCAAGAAACCACCTGAATGCAGCACTGGGATGTGCTTCCTTAACCGAGGTCAGTGTGACCTCCCTGGAGACCCGATACAGCTCCACCACCCGGACCCAGCTGCTGCCCAGTTTTGTGACTGACAGCGGCACCATCTCTGCTCACAGACGTGTTAGGATTATTTCCTGCAACTCTCGCATGCACTGTTTGCATTTTAGAGCCATTTGCCCCCTCCATGTTCACATGGGCATCGCATGAATGCACCACTGCTCTCCACCCCAGTGTAGACAGGCAGAAGGCCTTCTCCACCATCTCCTCTCACCTCACCAGTGCCACTGTTTTCTACAGTACCCTCATCCTTGACTGTGGGATGCCCAGAACAGCCCTCCTGAGACAGTTTGACACAGGTTTTTTTCTACACCATCCCCACATCCCTGCTCAATCCCCTTATCCACAGCATAAGGACCAGAAAGGTTGGGTACAAGTGAGGCATTGAGAAAAATGGTCAGGAAAGCTTTGATGTGCACAGTGAGCCCATCAACATGTTGTCCTGCTGCTCTCTTCTGAACAGGCCCAGAGGACCTGGACAGCATTTGCTGTGTCCCAGAAACTCGCCTGGAAGGTTGAAATATAGAGAAAACTTTTGGTGCAGGAAGGAACAGACAGGTGCTGGTGGAACTGGCTGGTGTGACCGTGAGACATCTCTCCAACACCTCAGAAAAGTCCTGGCTCTCAGGGAGGTTGCATGGTCCTCTGAGAAAGAAAATATCAAAAACGACTTATCATAGAATCATAGAATAATAGTGGTTGGAAGAGATCCTCAAGATCATTGAGTCCAACCATAACCTAAATCTGGCATTAAACCATGTCCCTAAGAACCTCATCTATCTGTCTTTTAGACACGTTCAGTGATGGTGACTCCACCACCTCTCTGAGTAGTCTGTTCCATTGCTTCAAAACCTCTCGGTGAAGAAATGTTTCCCACTATCCAATCTGAACCTCCTCTGGCACAACCTGAGGCCATTTCCTCTTGTCCTGTCACTTGATACTTGGCAGAAGAGACCAACACCCTCCATGTTCCAACCTCCTTTCAGATAGCTGTAGAGAGTGATAAGGTCTCTCCTCAGCCTTCTTTTCTCCAGACTCAATCCCCCAAGGTCCCTCAGCTGCTCCCCATCACACTTGTGCTCCAGCCCCTTTACCAGTGTTGTCACCCTCCTCTGATCTCTCTCCTGCACATCGATGTCTTCCTTGTCCTTTAAGGTGCGACCTCACCAGTGCCGAGTACGAGGCAATGATCACTCCTCTAGTTCTGCTGGCAACACTATTCCTGAAAGAAGCCAGGAGGCTGGTGGCCACCTGAGCACACACTGGTTAATGTTCAGCTGCTGTCAATCAACACCCCAGGTCCCTCGCTTCCAGGCAGCTTTCTAACCACTCTCCCTGAGACTGTAACGTTGCCTGTGGTTGTTCAGATCCAAGTGCAGGATGCGGCACTTGGCCTTGTTGAACCTCATACAAGTGGCCTCAGCCCAACCCTCCAGCCAGTCGGATCCCTCTGCAGAGCCTTCCTACCGTCCAGCAGATCAACACTCCCACCCAATTTTGTGTCATTTGCAAACTTACTGAGGGTGCACTCGATCCTCTCATCCAGACCATTGATAAAGAGATTAAACACAACTGACCCCAATACTGATTCCTAAGGACAGCACTCTATAATCGGTCACCAACTGGATTTGACTTCATTCAACACAACTCTTTGGGCCCAGCTAAAGCATCCCTGTAGTCCCCTTGAGTCTCCTGTCACTTATTCCAAAGGTTATATATTCTCCTTTTATTTTCAAGTTCCAGCCACAGCTCTGTTCAGCCAGGCTGGAACTTCCTCCCTGAGAGCTCGCCTTCTGGCACAAGGGCACAGCTGCTCCTGCACCTCTGAGATCACCTTCCTGAAGAGAGAACAGCCTTCCTGGAGTCCGTTGGCTTTCTGGACTGCCTCCCAAGGGACTCTGCCAAACAGCCTTCTGAACAAATCAAAGTCTGTTTTTCAGAGGGCCAAAGTAGCAATTCTGCTGACCACCCTCATGGAGTCCAACTCCTGTCCCTGCACAGGACACCCCAGAGTTCACCCTGTGTGTCTGAGGACGTTGTCCAGTATCTTCTTGAACACTGTCAGGTTGGGGCTGTGACAACTGCCTGGGGAGCCTGTTCAGTGTCCAGCACCTCTGGGTGAAGAACCTTTTCCTCATGTCCAACCTGACCCTCCCCTAGCACACCTTCTGCCATTCCCTTGGGTTCTGTCATTGGTCACTAAAGACAAGAGTTCAATGTCTGCCCTTCTTCCTCCCCTTGTGATGAAGCTGTAGAGCGTGATGCGGTCTCCTCTCAGTCTCCTCCAAGCTGAACAAAAAAAGTGACTTCAGCTGCTCCTCATACAGCTTCTCCTCCAAACCCTTCATTAACTTCATAGCCTCTTCTGGACACTCTCTAGCAGCTTAGTATCTTTTTAATACTGTGGCACCCAGCCCTGCAAACAGTGCTCCAGGTAAGGCTGCAGGAGAAGACTCTAGAACATAGGAGAGATGCTACATCAGCATCTATGAGATGATGCTGCAATCACCTCTTCTCCACACTAAAAAATAATAATAAACTATATCCTTTAATCAAAAAAAGGCATTTTATTACAAGATTTTTGAAATCTTTCTCCAGAACTACACTAGGACACTTCCCTAATTGGCAGTACAAGACTAGAAGTAAATTACAAGAAGAGACATGGCTTGTTAGAGCTTTCTTCAGTGTAATGAGCCCCATGGTGCATTTGGTGCTGAGTCCTTGAACATTACTCAGGTGCTGAGAGGTGATTGCACAAACCTTTCCAGAAGTCAAAGCCAGAAGAAAAAAGTACTAAGTACCTTGAAGTATTAATGAGTTCCACTGAGGGCAAGTACCAGCAGAGCCTCCCCAGGGACTCGTTAGAGCAGAGGATTGGAGGCCATGGTGGCAGATAAACAAAGGGAAATGTGCAGGCAGCTGAGGTGCTGAGAAAAGCCTGGTTTTGTTGGGTGAAGCAGAGAGGCCAAGTCCTGACCCCCAGGCCCTGGGAAGGCAGATCCTGTCCCTCACACATTGCTCAGGGCTCTTCCTGGGGCTCGGGGATGTGGGCTGTGTGATGCTGAGTGAAGGACAATGGTGTGACAGCTCCCAGCCTTACTGGGGATGCACAAGGAGGCCATGAGGTGTCAGCCCCTTACCTGTGCCTGGGAAGATGATGGCACAGATCCTCCAAGAAGCTGTGCTAAGGCACAAGGAGGACAGGGAGGTGATTTGAGACAGGCAGCATGGCTCCAGCATGGGCAAGTCCTGCCTTGGGTAACCCAGTAGCCTTCTCCGATGGAGTAACTACATCAGTGGACAAAGGGCGGGCTATGGATGTCATCTATCTGGACTTCTGTAAAGCCTTTGACATGGTCCCTCACAACATCCTTCTCTCTGCATTGGAGAGATATGGATTTGATGACTGTACTGTTTTGTGGGTGAGGAACTGTCCTAGTGGTCGCACCCAGAGAGTGGTGGTCAATGGCACAATGTCTGGATGGACACTGGTGACAAGTGGTGTCCTTCAGGGGTCCATACTGGGATCAGTACCATTTCTTATCTTCATCAGTGGCATAGTGGGATCAAGTGCATCCTCAGCAAGTTTGCAGATGACACCAAACAGAGTGGCGTTGCTGATACACCTGAGGGACAGTAGGGCATTCAGAGGGACCTGCATAAGCTGGAGAAGTGGGTTCATGTGAGTCTCCTGAGCTTCAGCAAGACCAAACGCAAGGTCCTGCATCTCCTGGGGCAACCCTGGGTATCAGTACAGGCTGGGGATGAAGGGATGGAGAGCAGCCTTGACAAGAAAGATTTGGGGAAATTGGTGGGTGAAAGACTGGACTGGAGCCATCAATGTGTGCTTGCAGCCCAGAAGGTCAAACGTATCTTGGGCGGCATCCAAAGGAGCATGACCAGCAGGTCAAGGGAGGGGATTCTGCTCCACTCTGGTGAGACCCCACCTGGAGTCCTGCATCCAGCTCTGGAGCTCTCAGTACAGGAAAGACATGGAACTGTTGGAGAGGGTCCAGAGCAGGGTCACCAAGATGATCAGAGGGATGGAACAGCTCTGCTGGCAGGACAGGCTGGGAGAGTTGGGGTTGTTAAGCCTGGAAAAGAGAAGGCTCCTGCGAGACCTTATTCCCATGTTTCTGTACTTAAAACATGTCGATAAGAATGATGGGGACAGACTTTTTAGCGGGGCTTGTTGTGATAGGACAAGGGGTGATGGTTTTGAACTAGAAGAGGGGAGATTGAGGCCAGACATGTGGAAGACATTTTTCACAATGCGGGTGATGAAACACAACCACTGGTTGCCCAGAGAGGTGGTGGATGCCCCATCCCTGAAGAATTCCCAGGCCAGGCTGGATGGGACTCTGAGCAGCCTGATCTGCTTGAAGATGTCCCTGCCCATGGCAGGGGAGTTGGACTAGATGACCTTTGAAGCTCCCTTCCAACACTCTCTATGCTTGTATGATTCCTATCTCCAAGGAAAGCTCCACCATCTGGGAAATAACCCTTCAAGCATAGAATCACAGGATCCTAGAACCAGAAAATCATTTGATTTAGAGGAGACCATGGAGTCCAACCATAACCTAACTCTAGCACTAAACCATTTCCCAGAGAATCTTCTCTATACATCTTTTAGACACCGCCAGGAATGATGACTCAGCCACTTCCCTGGGAACCCTGGTCACTGCTTCACAACCTTTTCCATGAAGAAGTGTTTCCTAATGTCCAATCTAAGCCTCCCCAGGCACAACTTAAGGCCATTCCGTCTTGTCCTATCCCTCGGTACTTGGGAGAAGAGATCAACATCCTCCATGTTTCAAACTCTTTTCAGGTAGTTGTGGACACTCATAAGGTCTCCCCTCAGCCTCCTGTTCTCCAGGTTAAACATCTCCTGTTCCCTCAACTGCTCCTCATCACACTTGCTCGTCAGCCCCTCACCAACTCCGTTCCCTTCTCTGCACTTGCTCCAGAACCTCAAGGTCTTTTTTGTCATAAGGGGCTCAAAGCTGACCCCAGGACTCGAGGTGCAGACTCACCAGTCCTCACTACATGAGAACAATCACTGCCCTAGTCCTGCTGGCCACACTATTGCTGATCCAACCAGGATACCACTGGCCCTATTTGGCCACCTGGGCACATGCTGGCTTAGGTTCAACCGCTGTCAACAACAGCCCCAGGTCCTTTCCGTCCTGGCAAATTCCTAGCCGTTCTTCCCTCAGCCTGTAGCGCTGCCTGGGGTTGTTGTGACCCAAGTGCAGGACCCAGCATTTGGCCGTGTTGAACCTCATACAATTGGCCTCAGCCCATCGATCCACCTGATCCAGATCTCTCTGTAGAGACTTCCTACCCTCTAGCAGGTCAACACTCCCAACAAACTTGGTGTCATCTGCAAACTTATTGAGGGTGCACGTGATCCTCTTGTCTAAATACTTGATAAAGAAATTAAACAGAACTGGCACCAATACTGAGCCCTGGGGACACCACTCATGACCGGCCACCAACTGGATTTGGCTCCGTTCACCACAACTCCTTGGGCCCGGCCCTCCAGCCGGTTCTTTATCCATCGCAGATACACCACCCAGTCCATGAGCTGCAGCTTCTCCAGGAGATGCTGTGGGAAAAAGTGTCAAAGGCTTACTAAAGCTTCCCTCATCCCCTATATAGGGTGCCTTGTCATGGAGGAGATCAGGTTTGTCAAGCAGGACCTGCCTTTCTTAAACCCATGCTGCCTAGGACTGATCACCTGGTTGTCCTGTGTCTGCCACATAATGGCACTCAGGATGATATGATCCATACTATTCCCTGGGACTGAGGTCAGGTTGACAGGACTGTAGTTGCCTAGATCCTTCTTATGTCCCGTCTTGTAGATGGGTGTCACATTCACCAACTTTCAGTCAACTGGGACCACCTCATTTAGCCATGATTGCTGGTAGATAATGGAAAGAGGATCAGGGATCACCTCTGCCTGCTCCCTCAGCACCCGTGGGTGTATCTGGCCACACAGACCTGTGGGTGTCCAAGTGGTGTAGCAGGTCACCAACCATTTCCCCTTGGATTGTTTGGACTTCATTCTGCTCCTCATCCCTGTCTTCTGCCTCAGGGTGCTGGATACCTGGAGCACAACTGTTCTGACTATTAAAGACTGAGTCAAAGGAGGCTTCTAGTACCTCAACCTTTCCCTGTTCTTTTGTCAAAATATTTCCTTGTGCATCCAATGAAGGATGAAGTTTCTCCTTAGCCCTCCTTTTTTTGCTGAAGTATTTATAGTTTGTTTATTTCCTTTTGACGGCACTGCCCGGATTCAGCTCCAGTTGGGCTTTGGCTTTTCTGATTTCTCCCTGAACAGCTTCATGACGTCCTTGTAGTGATGCAGGGAATTGACAATTAACTAATTAACACTGAAAAACTAACACTTGACACTTAAGGAACTAACCCTACCCCACATCACTAAAGACACTTAGAGAGCTGACCCTTTAACCCACATCACTCTTGCCCTGCCTTGCTTAACTCCGTGTAACTTATTGTACGAAAAACAGGAGTTCACTGACGCCTCACAAAGATAATAGTCCTTGATGCATCCTTGGGTGAACCAGATTACAGAAACTTGGGCACAGGACAGGAGATACGCCAGTTTTAACCAACTCAGCAGTCTGAGACCAAACCAACTCATCACACTGGACCAAAGGTGACCATGTACAGAGAAAGAGGACCCGGGTTCACGATCACTGCACAGCTGCAACCAGGAGGAGCCGGAGGTGGAGACTCTGGAAATGGTCTCCTGAATTCGTTGTAATAAGAACCGCCCTCTTGGGGACAGGTTATGAATATGTATAGGTGTTCCATTTAACCAAGTTCAAGGCTACTGTAATTTTACTCACGCATTAGGTGAAATGATTCCCCGTGTGTCCGGCGTTGTAAATAAATGCATACCCTCTTTATAACCTCAAGGGTTGTAAGGTCATTCTGTGCCTCACAAGCAAATTTGGGACTGGGACACTGAGGTGACTGGTGACCATTGCCAGGTGAATGAAAGAAGCTGGATGAGTTGTGAGGAACTCACAGACATTTCCAACTCCACAGAAAACCAGACCCTTGCAGTTAAAGCAACAGCACTTGACATAAAACCCACCCCCAAAAAACAAAACACTCACACTGACCACAGGAAAAGCCTTGAAAAACATTGGAGAAAAGTCTACCAGGTCCCAGGGATCAGGGCTCAGCCATTCTGGTGATCAACAAGCATCAAGGGCTGACATGGCATCAGAACACCTCCACATGGCCCTCACCACCTGTAACCAGTGTCTCCAAGTCTTTCCTTCACCAGCCTCCAGGGACAGGGACCTGCACTGGTTGTTTCCTTCACAGCTGTGTCAGTGATGGCCCTTCATGGGGTCCCACACACCCTCAGAAACTTGGGGTTTGCTTCTGCCTTTTAATTTACTAGAGGTTTGTTCATTGTTTCAGTAGCTGCAGTTCAGGATCATGGCAGCAGAGGGCTCATGAACATCGAAAATGCTCTTACAAGCCAAGGCTCTGTGCAGCATTTTCCTAAAGGCTTCAAGTCTGGTGTGGATGATTAGGGAGGTTTCAGGAATAGTCAAATGAAAAGCATTTCCATAATAAATAGCAACGAAGCCAAATTTCTTCTATTTCCTTCCCTGCTTGCCCTTCCCTCCCTTTCCAGAACAGGTGGTATCAGCAGCCTCCAGTTCATATTGATGTGGAGCATCTCCTGATAAACACTGAATATGTTGCAAAAGTGGGTGCCTAAATCACCATGTGAGCGAGGAGACAGGCCAGGGCACCTCAAGAGGAAACACAATCCTCCTCCACTCCTCTGGATCAAAAGGTGGTTGTACCTGTGAATCTCAGGTGCTGTGTACAGTGATACTTGTGTTCAGGGAGCTGGTCAAGTGACCCATCTCCTGTTCTGTATTGTGTCTGAGTTTGCTCAGGTCACACCTGACTTGAGCCCATCCACTGCTGGGTGTTCTCCAGACTCCTGCCTTCAGGAACAAAGTCCCAGAGCCTGAGAAACATTTGACTGAAAGGGTCTCCTTTGTCTGGTCCTGGGGTCAGGGTTTGGCCATTCTGATGATGAATCAACATCAACAGCTGACGGGGCACCAGAGCCACCTCCACATCGTCTTTACCACCTCTGACCATTGTCTCCAGGGACAGGGACTGCTTGTGGCAGCAATGGCCCTTCCTGGGGTCCCAAACACCCTCAGAAACTTGGGGTTTGTTTCTGCCCTTCAGTTCATGACAGGTTTGTTCATTCTTCCAGTACCTGCAGTTCAGGATCGCGGCAGCAGAGGGCTCAGTAACATCCAAAATGCCTTTACAAGACAAGGCTCTGTGCAGCACTTTCCTAAAGGCTTGAAGTCTGGTGTGGATGATTTCAGAGATTTCAGAACTGTAGCCAAACAGTGAGCGTTTCCATAATAAACAGTAATAAAGCCAAATATCTAATATTTCTGTCCCCCTCCCAAAACCCTCATTTCCAGAACAGCTGGTATCAACAATCTCCAATGAATATTGATCTAGAGAATCTCCTGATAACAACTGAATGTGTCAGAGTGGGTGCCTAAAGCATCACTTGACGGATGAGACAGGCCAGGACACCTCAAGAGGAATCACACAACTCTGGACCAAAGGTGGGTGTTCCTGGGAATCTCAGGTGCCACAGCACAGTGATACTTGTGTTCAGGGAGCTGGTCAAGTGACCCATCTCCTGTTCTGTAATGGTGTCTGAGTTTGCTCAGGTCACCCCTGACTTGAGCCCCATCCACTGCTGGGTGTTCTCCAGACTCCTGCCTTCAGGAACAAAGTCCCAGGAGAACTTGCTGGTGAAGATGGAGGCAAAGAAGCCATGAAGAACCTCAGTCCTGCCTGATTCTACTCTTAGGAAGTTCAGCAGCAGGCCCAAAATCACCCTATTCTTTTACTGCAAATGAAGCAATGTCAGCTCATCTTGCTGCCCTCAGCCTCCCCTGTAGGTATCAAGTCCAGGGCAGCTTTGGCATCATCCCCACATCCATGGACAAGGTTCTAAATTCCTCCTTTGCAGCTTCCCCTGCTTCCACCTCCTGTGTGCTGCCTTTTTGCCCTGGAGCTCCATCAGGTCAGAGGAGCAGCCTCATGAGATAAATGCTTGCTTTCATGGCTACTTGAAGAGATCATTCTTGTGCTTGGAGCAGGCTGTCCTGTAACGCTGATCAGATATCCTGAGCTCCTTCACCCTTCTGAGCTGCTTCCCATGGCACCACCTGTATCAGCCCCCCAGTACGTCAAAGTCTTCTCCTCTGGAGCCCACCAGCCTGTGCTCTGCTGCTGGCCTTCCTCCCTCCCCTCTGCTGCCTGGGACCCCACTGTTTCCTGGTCACAACAGCCAAGGTGGACACTGATGTTCACATCCCGCACCAGCTCTTCCTTGTGTCCCTGTTCCAGATCCAGGTGAGCATCACCCTTGTTGGCCCATCAGATAGTTGTGTTAAGCAGTTGGCCGAAGATCCTTTGGACTTGCAGCTTTGCCTGGCCAGGTCATGTCAGGGGAATTACAGTTCCCTATAGGAACCTGCTCATTGACTGAAGACTTCAAAAGGTTGCTGACAGAAGATCTTTTCCATGATTCAGTAGTTTACAAAACCCAATGTGCTGTCACCCTGTGCTGGTTTACATGACTAAGTCTTGGAACTGGGGGTGAGTGTGGCTGTGCTACAGTTGTCACTTCTCTGAGAAGACAACAGGAGTTTGACCAACGTCAGACAGAGCCGATTTCAGCTGCTCCAAGATGGACCCACTCTCTGCCAAATCTGAGCCACTCAGTGATGCTGGCAGCACCTCTGGGATATTGTAGTTGAGAAAGGGTAAAAAACGCTGCACAACAGCAGGTGGGAGAGAGGAGGGAGGAAATGTGAGAGAAAAGCACTGCAGACACCAAGGTCATATCCCATAGGACCCAAGCAGGTCCCTCAGCAGGCCAAAGCTTGCTCTCCTGAAATCCTGCTCTTGGCCTTGTGATCATCTCCCAGGAGCCTCAGCTCCACTTTCCCATCCCTGACTGTTCCATCCTGACCAACTCTTTGTGGTTTTAAGTGTGAAGTCCCACAGGGCACCTCACCTCACTGACTCATCAGTCACCCGTGTCAGGAAGATGTTGTCAATGAGCTCCAACCCCTCCTGGATGGCTGGTACCTTGCAGATATTGGGATATCTCAGGTCTGACACAAGGACACCGCCCCGACAACATGATGCTTCTTTCATTTGTCTTGAAGGAGGCCTCATATAATTTATCTTCCTCATCAGTGAGTCAGTAGCTGATGTCCAGTCACCACAACACTGCCCATGTTGTTCTGCCTTTTCCTGATGACTCCTCAACCTTCAGCTGACATTTTCTGTTCCCAGGCTGAATTTCATGCATTCCTGCTGTTCTCTCACAAGAGGGAAATCTACCCCTGTGAGTCCAGACCTCTGACAGTATGAGTAGCATACCCCCAAGACCCCACGGTTTCTCCAGGAGATGGTATTTGTAGTGTCCTGTAACTCCTTATCCTGTTATCTTGGGAGAGAAACCCTTATCAGGATAAATCATCTGCATGAAAACATTAACAGCTGAGCAAATGGACCTTCAGTCCAGGGAGAGTCCAGACCTTGTGAATATCTGGTATTCGACCAGCAGAGAGTTCTAAAGTTGTACAAAGAGACGTGACCAGTGCTGTATCAGGGTGGGACAATAACCCCATCCATCAGGACAGAGCAGGACCTGACTCGCTGAGCAGTGACCCTGAGGAGAAGGGCCTGGGCACTCCAAGGTCCCCACACCAGCCCGTGGTGCACGCTCACCATGAACAAGGCAGCTGCACACGGGGCTGCATGAGGAGGAGCGTGGGGACCCAGACACCTGGAGTTCTCATCCCATTCGGTTCAGCACTGGTGTGACCCCACACACACGGGGGTGTGCCAGTGTGCGGCTTCCCAGTTTGGAGAAGCAGAGGGGAACTGGAGAGTGCAGGGCTCTGCCAAGGCAGGTTCAGCACCTTGTGCACATGGTGTGGGATGCTGAGGGACCTGGGCTGCTTTGGCCCAGCAGCGCTGGGGAGGCTGCAGCAGTGCAGGAGTAGCCTGAGAGTGCTTGAAGGGTGGTTTCAGAGGTGGTGGAGGTTTTCTTCCTAGTGGGAAAGAGCATGGGAAAGAAATAATGGCACAAAGTGCAGCTGGGGAGGTCCAGGCTGGAGATGAGCAGAAAGGAATGTGACTGGAAGGGCAGTGCTGTGGTGGAGCAGGTCAGCAGAGGGAGTCTGCATCAGCCCAAGGCTTTGTGCTTCAAGGAACAGCTGGGGAGGATGCAGAGAGCTCAGCAAAGGGAGGAAGATGCTCAGACAAGAGCAAGGTGGGGCAGCAGGGGGGATGTCTGCAGCCTGCAGGGAAAGAGGTGCAGGGGATGCCACAGCACAGGACAGGCTGTGGTGGAGATGATCAAGGGATGTAAAGGGGCTGAAAGCCCCACCAGACATGAGCTCCTTCTCCCCTTGGCTATGGCTGTTGTCTGCACCTCTGATGCCTGTGAGGAGAGACCTTGTCCTTCCAGCACAGGGGCCTCATGGCCTCCTTGTCCCCAGCCAGGAACCTGGGAGGTGTGGGACCGTAGTCCTGCCCTTGGCCTTGCACAGCCCCACATCACACTGTCCAGGAAGGGAACTGGGCAACATTGATGGACAGGATCTGCCTTCCCAGGACTGGGGGTCAGGGCTTGTCCCTTTGACTAATGAAACACAACCAGGTTTACTCAGCATTTAAGAGAACTTCACCTTGCTTTTCCTGACCTGTTGTCACTGCATTCAATTTTCTTCTCTAACCAGACCCTGGGGTCTGTTCCTCAGTAGTGTCCCTCAGTGGGACTCATTAACATTGCAAGAAACTTTGGAGTTTGAATCTGACTTCTTGAGAGGTTTCATCAGCTTCCCCTCAGGGTCTGAGGTTCATGGACTCAGCACCAAACCCACCAGAAGGGTCGTTAAAGTGTCTTGGGCTTCTCCTGTGCTGCTGAGCTGGGCTGGGCTCCTGGGACAGAGGGAGCTCCTGGCAAGCGGCAGCGCTGCAGAGAGACAGCTCTGCCCAGGAGCAGCTCCTCTGCACACGCAGCAGGGCTGAGGGCTCTGCCTGGGGATCTCAGGGAGACGAGCAAGGCAGAGAGAGATTAAAGGTGGTCAGGATTGGGAGGATGACTGAGAGCTCCCTGGAGGAGAAACCTTTGCAGCCCTTGCCATGGTAAGTCTCTGGGTGCAGGGCAATGCAGCTGTAGCTCCTGGAGGCATCTCCTAAAACTGGCACAGGCACAGCTCGTGGCATCTGTAAGGACGGGGATCTTTTTCAGCAACTTAAAAAATCTGAGAAGCAAGTTGTGCACCCAGGGGTGCCCAGGGCTGTCCTGCAGAGCAGGGTCCCTGCACCCCAGGGCTGTGCTGGGGCAGGGACTCTGCCGCCTGCCAGGGTCAGCGCTCAGCCTGCCCGGGGAGATCCCATGGCAGCAGCTGTGGGTGGAAGGAGCAACCCCCAGCAGGGCAGGCAGGGACCTTGTGGGGTTGAAGGGTGCTGTGTGGGTCAGGGCTGCTCAGAGCTCCAGATCAACCGCACAGACATGGCAGAGGGTCCTTCTGAACAACGACATCAAGACAGCAACAGCTGCAAGGGAAGGAGTCTGTGCTTTCAGTTTTCCACTCTTGGTTGGCCGGGTGTGCTGTGGGAGGTGGGGATTTATTTCTCTGCTTTGGAGAGGACACTGAGACCCCAGTTCTCGTTAGGACTTCTCTGATCTGCTCCTGAGCCCCTGCACACACAGAGCTGACCCTGGGCAGTGCCAGGAGGTGTGAGCAGGACAGAGCTGAGCACACAGCACGTGAGACGGGCTCTGTGGCACTGACAGGGAGCAGACCCAGGGACAGAGACACAGCTGCAGGCAGCACAGACACGGGCAGGAAGAGTTAACTGCTACCAGAAATGCTGGGGACAGGATTTAGGAACTTCTGTCACATCCTCTCGAGTGCAGACACATTTCCCAGTGCAACCCCTGGTCTCCTCTCCTCCCCAGCAGAGCTTCTGCCCCAAAGCCATGGGGTCCAGGTCACGAGTCTCCACCTCAGCAGCTGGACCTCCAGGTGAAGGGTTCCTGGAACGTGGTACACAAAAAAGGTCCTAAACCTACTTGCTCTATAGTGTCATTATGTGAGTGGCAGCAGCACAGCCAGGTAAGGAGAAGGTTCCACAGCATGCTCATCTGCCTTTCTGTCCTTGCTTTATTTTCTGGTAGCACTCCAGTGTCCTTCCCTGTTTCTACAGGTGTCCCTGATGCTCTTGCTCTCTGGGGTTGGCGTGGGAGTGTGGGTCAGTTTTTGTTCTGACACCAACTCAGGCGGTTTTGCCCCAGAGCTGTATCCATGGAAACTGCATGCCCAACTGCATTTTAAACTGTGATGAACTGTTTTTCTCACTTGGTAGAAAGAGAGAATGAGCAGAAATATCCCTCCATTGTGGAGGGGGTTTTCCATGAGAAACAGCCCATTTATTTTCTTCAGAGAAGTCCCCTAACTTGTCACAGTCTTTTCCTCCTTGCACAGGTCCTCATGCCCACAGGTACCTAATGTCCAACAGCAGCTCCATCACCCAGTTCCTCCTCCTGGCGTTCACAGACACACGGGAGCTGCAGCTCTTGCACTTCTGGCTCTTCCTGGGCATCTACCTGGCTGCCCTCCTGGGCAATGGCCTCATCATCACCACCATAGCCTGGGACCAGCACCTCCACACCCCCATGTACTTCTTCCTGCTCAACCTCGCCCTCCTTGACCTCGGCTCCATCTCCACCACTCTCCCCAAGTCCATGGCCAACTCTCTGTGGGATACCAGGGTCATTTCCTATGCAGGGTGTGCTGCACAACTCTTTCTGTTTGTCTTTTTAGCTTCAGCGGAGATTTATCTTCTCACCATCATGTCCTACGACCGCTACGTTGCCATCTGCAAACCCCTGCACTACAGGACCCTCCTGGGCAGCAGAGCTTGTGTCCACATGGCAGCAGCTGCCTGGGCCACTGGGTTTCTCAGTGCTCTGCTGCACACGGCCAATACATTTTCACTGCCACTGTGCAAGGGCAATGCCCTGGGCCAGTTCTTCTGTGAAATCCCCCAGATCCTCAAGCTCTCCTGCTCACACTCCTATCTTAGGGAAGTTTGGCTTCTAGTAGTCAGTGTCTGTTTAACTTTCGGCTGTTTTGTGTTCATCGTGGTGTCCTATGTGCAGATCTTCAGGGCCGTGCTGAGGATCCCCTCTGAGCAGGGACGGCACAAAGCCTTTTCCACCTGCCTCCCTCACCTGGCCGTGGTCTCCCTGTTTGTCAGCACTGCCATGTTTGCCTACCTGAAGCCCCCATCGATCTCCTCGCCATCCCTGGATCTGGTGGTGTCTGTTCTGTACTCGGTGGTGCCTCCAGCAGTGAACCCCCTCATCTACAGCATGAGGAACCGGGAGCTCAAGGATGCCCTGTGGAAACTGATGACTGGATTTCTTCTGAACCTATAAACTGTCTCTGTGTTCTTCCACATAAGAAGACATTCTCATTGCAGGTTCATCTTGTGTAGTATTTTTTGTCTCTAGTTGTGATTTTTTTTTTAATGATAATATTTTTATTCCCTTTGTAATTCACTGCCTGCTTTTCACTTCTCAGTGAGTGGCTGTGTCAATGTGGAATCGTGTTATCTGTGTTTAAGCAAAATAAAGGGTCCTTCACCAATATTGGTACTTGTTCTTCCAGAGCTGTTATGGTTCCAGTCCCACACTCTCCTTCTCATTCCTTGTGTTGGTGCAAAGCCTGAGTGCTCTGGCAGCTTGGTCCCCGTCCTGCTGTGTGTCAGTGCTGTGAGCGCAGGCAGGGACAGGCAATGGGCACTGCTGTGGCAGAGCTGGCCTCACAACAGCCTTTCCGGATAGAAAGGTGATCTCCTCAGGGCAGGGCCTGAATGTTTAGGTCTTCTTCCAAACCTTCTCTCAAGGATATGTCCTAGAAAGCGACCCACAGATGAAGCACCGTAGTACAGCTGAACAGTGTGTATGTGCAAGGCTGGCACACAGCAGCGTCCTCTCACAGCCAGGCCTCCTGCCAGAGACCTGCAGGACCAGCAGAGCAGGGGCTGGGCTGTGCCCTTGTGCACTGGACATCCCTTCATAAGGAGCTTCAAGTCAATCATCATGGACTGGCCCCTCACAACCACCATTTCCAGCCCTGTGCTCTCACCCACAGAGGTTGTTCTTCCCTCCATGGATGGACACTCAATGAATAGTTCATCAGTCCATGTTTACTTTGTACAGATGAGATGTGAGCATGCACATCATGTACATGAGGTGACATGAATGTGAGTGAGCACAAACACCATCAACTATTCCTTTCCATTCTTTGAAGGTCTGTAGCACAGATGAGGTCTTGAGGTGACTTCATTTTGGCAGAAACATCCTATGGGAAACTGCCTGAATGCAGCACTGGGTTGTTGTTCCTTTAACTCAGGTCCCTGTATCCATTCCTCATGACGTGGGACATCTCAGATAAGTACAGAGAAGTGTGACATGCTAAAGGGATGAGATGCTTCCCATCCTTTAAGAGTGGCAACAGGAGGCCAGAGGGACACTGTGACTCCTGCCTCTGTCTGTAAAAGGGACAGACTCTGTCTCTGAGCATCCCTGGGTGCATAAGGAGTCCATGAGGCCAGCTCAGATGTGGACACCTGACAGAACCCTGATATTTATGTCAAAAGTGCCATAGAAACCAGAATGGTTCTTCTTGGGTCCTTAGAAAACGCAGACCTCAAACCCGTCTTCAAGAAGAGCAGGAATAGAAACTGGGAGAATAACAGGCTGGCCACCCTACCTCCCTCCCTGGGAAGGGGATGGGACACGTCCTCCTGCAGCCGTTTCCAGGAATGTGAAGGACAAGGAAGGGACTGCTGAACCTAAAAGGATAGGGAAAGAAAGGCATGTTGTGCACAGGGCGTTTGCAAGGCTAAGCCATGGTCTCCTTCTGACCAGAGTGGTGCTGATGGGGCTCAAGAAGTGGATGCTGGGTGGGAAGTTGGCTGAATCATCAAGCCCAAATATCACCAGTGTTACAAAGTCCTCCGTGCAGCCAGTTACTGGTGTCATCTCTCAGTGACCAGCACTTGGGCAACACTGTTGAACATCTTTATTCTCCCCTCCTATGATGTAACGGAGTGAACTCCCAGTGCCTTTGAGGATGATGCAAACCTGGGTGGAGGCCTTGAGCAACCTGACGTGGTTCACCTGCCCTGTTCAGGAGAGTGAGACAAGATGAGTGAGACAAGGGCTCTCTGCAAACCTGAGTTATTCTGTGATTTGAAAGATTTTTTGCCTTGGAGAGGTTTCAGGAGAGAGAATAGGTGGAAATATAGAAAAAAAATAAGAAAGGGGAGAAGAAGAGATACAGAAGATGTTACCGGAAGTACAGGAGTTCCAGTGAAGAGTGCTTTTCACTCACAGTGTTAGTAGGAAATATATTTGACAAATTTGAACAAGGTGAGGAAGCGAGATGGGTGTCTGCAGCCTGTGAGAAAGAGGAGTAGGTGTAGGACTGTGTAGAATACGCTTCAGTCTTGGTCAGGTCCTGAGCCATAAGGCAGGGAATGGATGAGTGTGGTATTTTGTGGTCAGTTGTGTCTCAGACACTCATAATCCAGTCAGAATCCTGTGGCTGTGAAGGGGCAGTGAGGTCAGTTCTGTCTCTGGAGGTGACAGCCAGGCAGCAGGGACATGGCTGGGAAAGAACCTCTGCCTAAGTGCTCACAGGCCCTACCCAGGAAGAGGCCTTGCAGATGGGTTGTCACGTCCATCCCACCTGAGAACATGAGGGGACAGCAGCAGGGACATGTGCAACTTGGAAGGTGAGGACTGGATATCCGGAGGAAGAAATGTCAGTGGAAGGGCAGTGCTGTGGTGCAAGAGGTCACCCAGAGGGAGCTGGATCAGCCCATGGTTTGTGTTCCAAAGAGCAGCCAGTGAGGGTGCAGACACAGCAGTGAAGGTGCAGAAATGCTGGGGTGAGAGCAGGTGGGGAAGCGAGATGGGTGTCTGCAGCCTGCAGGGAAAGAGGGGCAGGGGTAGGACCGTGTAGAACAGCCTGTGGTGGAGATGGCAAAGGGCGCTGGCAAGGCTGGAAGGGACCCACAGAACCCAGGTCTCTGTCCCCTTGGCCATGGCAGTTGTCTCTGCCACTGAGGCCCAGGAGAAGCCATGTTGTCCTCATGGCTCTGGGGCCTCGGTGGCTGCTTGCAGCCCCATGGGGAAACTGGAAGTTGTTGTCCCAGTGTTGTCCTTCCCTGGGCCTTGCACACCCACATCCCACGGTCCCAGGAAGAGCCCTGAGCCGTGTGTGAGGGGCAGAATCCCCCTTCCCATTGCCTGAAGGTCATGGCTTCTCCTTTCTGCTTCAGAAAGAAAACCAGGGGTTTCTCAGCATCAGAGCTGAAGAAAAGATTCAAAGGAGACCTCATGGTGGCTACAGCTTCCTCACAAGGGGAGGAAGAAAGGGAGGCACCAAACTCCTATCTCTAGTGGCCAATGACAGAACCCAAGGGAATGGCAGAAGATGAGCCAGGGGAGGTTCCGCTTGGACATGAAGAAAAGGTTCTTCACCCAGAGGTGATGGACACTGAACAGGCTCCCCAGGGAGGTGTCACGGCCCCAAACTGACAGTGTTCAAGAAGAGACTGGACAACGTCCTCAGACACACAGTGTGAACTGTGGGGTGTCCTGTGCAGGGACAGGAGTTGGACTCCATGATCCTTGTGGATCCTTCCAGCTCAGGACATACTATGACTCTATGAAATACTAGGACAAAAGTCCATGTTTTCATTGTACAGATGAGTTGTAACCATACACATCATGTGCATGTCCACTGTGTGCATGTGGTGAGATGAACCCAAGGGAGCACAAATGCTGTCAGCTATTCCTTGGGGTGCCATAAAGGTCGGTGGGACAGAGATGGTGTTCAGGGGTCTCTTCCAATCTGTGCTATTGTAGGATTCCATGAATCTTTTCCTTGGAGAGCTCTTTCAAGTCAGAACAGACAAAGGAAGAAGAGAAAAATAATAAGAGTCAGAAGCAAAGATGTAAAATGTCCCAGAGTAAATACAGCAGCTCCTCTGAGGAACGTTTCTCCACTCAAACCCTTGATAGGAAATCTATTGGCTAAATTTGATGAAAGCAGCTAAAGTCTACCTGCTCACACACTGGAGCACAAGGAGGGTGATGGCTGGGTACGATGCCATGTGGTCACTTGTGTCTCAGGAACTCATAGTCCAGTAGAAGCCAATGGCTGTGGAGGGGACGGTGAGGTCACTTCTGCCTCTGCAGGGGATAGGCCAACAGCAGGAACATGGCTGGGAAAGGACTGTGAGGTCACCCATACCAGACGAGCAATCGGGCCCAATCAGCTTGGCTTTGTGAAAGGCAGGTCCTGCTGACCACCCTGATCTCCTTCTATGACAAGGTGACCGGCTGAGCAGATGAGGGAAAGTCTGTCGTGGGGAGTGAATGCGCCACCCAGGCTGTGGGTGTTGTGTCCTTAGACTGCAGTAAAGCCTTTGACACTGTATCCCACAGCATCTCCTGGAGAAGCTGCAGCTCATGGCCTGGATGGTGTATCTGCGATGGGTAAAGAACTGGATGGAGGGCCGGGCCCAAAGGGTTCTGGTGAACGGAGCCAAATCCAGTTGGCGGTTGGTCTGGAGTGGTGTTCCCAAGGGTTCAGTACTTGGACCAGTTCTCTTTTATCTCTTTATGAATAATCTGTATGAGGGAATCGAGTACACCCTCAGTAAGTTCGCAGATGACACCAAGTTGGGTGGGAGTGTTGATCTGCTGAAGGGTAGGAAGGCTCTACAGAGGGATCTGGAGCTGCTGGTTCATTAGGCTGAGGCCATTTGTCTGAGGTTTAACACGGCCATGTGCCAGTTCCTGGACTGGGGTCATAACAACTCCCTGTAACACTACAGGCTTGGAGGAGAGTGGCTCGAAAACTGCCTGGTGGAAAAAGACCTGGGGGTGTTGATCGAAAATGACTGAACATGAACCAGCGTGTACCCAGGTGGCCAAAAAGGCCATTGGCCTCCTGGCTTACATCAAGAATAGTGTAGTAAGCAGAACCATGGCAGTAATCATCCCCTTGTACTCGACGATGGTGCGGCCACAACTCGAATCCTCGGTTCAGTTTTGGGCCCGTTGCTACAGGAAAGACCTTGAGGTGCTGCAGTGAGTGCAGGGGAGAGGGACAAGGCTATTGAGGGTCTGGAGCACAAGTCTGGTGAGGAGCAGCTTAGGTACCCAGGCTTGTTATAGCGTGGAGAAAAGGAGACTGAGGGGAGACATTTCTGATCTCTACAACTATCTGAAAAGAGGTTGTAGCACGGAGGGTGTTGTTTTTCTCCTGTGTAGCAAGTGACGGGATGAGATGAAATAGCCTCAGGTTGTGTCAGAGAAGGTTCAGAATTGATATTAGGAAGCATTTCTTCATGGAAAGGGTTGTGAAGCAGTGGAACAGGCTGCCCAAGGAAATGGTTGAGTCACCATTCTTTGTGCCTTAGCACAGCTTCTAGGAGGATCTGTGCCATGATCTTCCCAGGCCCAGGTAAGAGGCTGACAGGTCAGTACTTTTCAGGGTCCTCCTTTCTACAGCAGAGAAACACTGCCACACAGCACAGCTTGGAACATGGAGAATGGACATAAGGAGGAAGAAATGTGACTCAAAGGGTATTACTGTGGCACGAGAAATCATCCAGAAGGAGCATGAGATCAGTCCATGTCCTTGTGTTTCAAGGAACAGAGCATGAGAGTGGAGACACATCAGTCAACGTATGGAAATACCAGGGTGAGAGCAAGGGGAGGAAGCGAGATGGGTGTCTACAGCCTGCAGGAAAACAGAAGCAGCTGTGGGACAGTGTAGGACAACCTGTGGTGGAGATGGCAAAGGGCACTGGCAAGGCTGGATGTCACCAAGATAACCCAAGACTTTGTCCCCTTGGCTGTGGCCATCGCCTCTGCCACCAAGGCCTGTGAGGAGACATGTTGTCCTGAGGCACTGGGGCACCTCATGGCCTCCTTGCACACCCCCAGGAAGGCTGGGAGCTGTCACACCATTGTCCTTCACTCAGCATCACACAGCCCACAGCCCCCTGTCCCAGGAAGAGCCCTGAGCAATGTGTGAGGGACAGGATCTGCCTTCCCAGGGGCTGGGGGTCAGGACTTGGCCTCTCTGCTTCACCCAACAAAACCAGGTTTTTCTCAGCACCTCAGCTGCCTGCACATTTCCCTTTGTTTATCTGCCACCATGGCCTCCAATCCTCTGCTCTAACGAGTCCCTGGGGAGGCTCTGCTGGTACTTGCCCTCAGTGGAACTCATTAATACTTCAAGGTACTTAGTACTTTTTCTTCTGGCTTTGACTTCTGGAAAGGTTTGTGCAATCTCCTCTCAGCACCTGAGTAATGTTCAAGGACTCAGCACCAAATGCACCATGGGGCTGATTACACTGAAGAAAGCTCTAACAAGCCATGTCTCTTCTTGTAATTGTCTTCCAATCTTGTCTAGTTAATTAGAGAGTTTTCTTGGCGTAATTATGGAGAAAGATTTCAAAAAGCTTCTGACAACAATGTCTTTCTATTGTAAAGAGTGTATTTTATTACTTATCAGTTTGGAGAAGAGCTGATTGCAGCATTCTCTCATGTGGATCCAGGGTCTCTCCTAAGGTGGTCTGGACTGGCTGGAGAAGCTGTCCCTTGAGGTCTCACACTGTGTGCACAACCTTGCTCCTCACCTCCCCAACCCCATGGTTTCTCTCATGGCCCCCTGGGCCTTGCATCCCTTTTCCTTACACCAGACTTCTCCCCTGCAGTCTGCAGCTGGATGTGCCGGCTCCTTTGCACCAGCTCCCACCTGCTCTCCTTGGAGACCTGGCTGCACACAGCAAACAGGGGCTTTGCTTTACCTTTGAACAAACAAAATAACACTGATGAGAGTCATGATTAAAAGAAAACACACTCCTCAACTGCACGCCAAGGACAAACTGCCACCACTGAGGTTCACCCTCTCCAAGGCAGAACCATGCAAGAAATGTTGTAGAGAGAAAGGAAATTTAAAAATAAACACAATAAAAGAGTTGGCTAAAGACAGAATTAGACAGACTACTGAAAGACAAGGAAGCTTTTAACTCCTTGAAGGTGAAAGCAGCAACTGGGTTGTTGAGAAGTGTCTGAGTGATCAAACAGTAAGAAGGGAAACCCAGAGAGCAATCGCAAGTGCTTGTGTGCAGATCAGCTGCTGGAAATGGGACTTCAGACATGGTCAGTTTAGTTAGGGCAGGAGGAAATACCTGGAGGATGAGGGAGATCAGATGCACAGATAACAGAGAGAGTGCTGAGAAGGGAAATCTAGTGGAGGATCAGAAGTTGTCCTCTTGCTCTTAATGCACATCCTGAAAAATCTCATTTTGATGTCATGGGAAAACACTGATATTTAAAGGATTCAGAACAAAGAAAGGGGAATTACAACATCAACAGTGTTTGATGCTGAATGTTGCAAGAACATATTTCCAAACAATCCACTGCCATGTCCTGTCAGGGCCACTTTTTACTCTTGGCACAGAGTGAGTCCTGCTGGAAGCTGTTGGAGACTCTTGCTTGATGGAGGAAAGAAGGAGAAAAAGGTTAATTGAACTGTTCTCTGTTTAGATGGCCATGTTGACAGTGATCTCAACAGATCTCTCTATTCTGTCTTTCTACGTGATCATAAGGAAAAAAATACATTTATGTGTTGATAGATCTATAGTAAAATATATAATTGTGTCCAGTTACTCAGCAAAATACATTTCCTACCAGCACTCTCGAAGGAAGGATCTTTATTCTGAGAATTTGCTGTGCCCCAGGTCTCTATGACTTGAGACAGGAATGTGGAGAACAACCAGCAGTGGATGGGGATCAAGTCAGGGGTCAATGGAACTAACACAATCCTTTCCAGTCTATGGGACAGCAGGGGCAGCATCCCAGGAGCTGAGACAGCAGGACGGTGTCACAGGGAGGCCACTCTGCACCATCTTGGAAAGCTCATGGACACTGGGGGGACTCCCTGACCACTGGCAGCTCTCACACAGTGTGTGCACTTTTCAAAATGGCCAATGGGTGAGCAGGGGAACTAAGGGCTGTGCCCCAGAACATGTCCACTGGGACCCCATTTCTGGGTGTCTGGAAGAGAAGGTGACGGGGTTTACCCAGGGCAGGTTCTGCCTGTCCATCCTCTTTGCTTTCTGTGAGGAAAGGACAGGGTTGTGGATGTGGGGAGAACATTGATGGTCTGTTACCTGGAAGTCAGCAAGGCATTTGGCATCATCCCCCACAATATTCTTGTGCCCAAGGCAGTATATTATGGTCTGTGTTAGTGTGTAACAAGACAAGAAAAAGCAATCTGGATGTTTGGGCTTGAAAAGTTGCTATAGACAGTGAGAAACTTTCCAGTCATGAGGGGGTCAAGCACTGGAACCTGTGTCCTAGGAGTGTGCATCCACTCTACCCCAGAAAGTGACCAAGATGTGTCTGGATCAAGCCCTGAGTAATCTGGTCTGTTACCCTGCTTTGAGCAGGAGGTTGGTCAAGAAACCTGCTGAGATCCCTTCCAGCCTGAATGACGCTGTCCTTTTATCCTCTTCATGTTTTCAGTTTAGAGACAGCTTTCAGGTTCTCTCGACCACAGGAATAATTCAGAGAAGGTCCAGGGCTGCTTTACAAGTGCCCTCAAACAGCCCTGACCAAAACTTGTTCATCCCCTTTCATTTACCCCCACCCAGGTTCTTTTTTGCTGTCCTCATGCCCACCTTGTTCATCCTTTCAGAGCAGGTCGTTCAAGAGGTGTCAGCCTCCATGTACAGAGTCTGCACATCAGCCAGGCATCAAAGCCACCACTACAGAAATGTTGAAAAGGCACTTGACCAGCTCCTTGCACACAGGAATCCGAATGTCATGTCTGCTGAGATGGCAGCAAACACCCAAACTGTAAGTGAAGGATATGTGAGGATTTTTTGGGTATCCTGGCTTGTCTGCTGACCCGTGTGGTGCTTCAGGCTGTGAAGAGAATCAAAACCAGCCATTTGACTGGGGTAGTTCCATTTTACACGTGGCAGATGAAGGGAGCTCAGAACTCCAGACTCTGCTGCACAGCTGGGACTGCAGAGACTGGAAATGCAGGTGACAGTGTGTGTCAGTGCACACCACATAAAGATTCTGGCTTCCTTGGTGCCTTTGCACTGACCTGGGATCTGTTCCTTGGCCACCTTGCTCTCAAGAAGGCAATATTCTCCTATGCCACCTCCACCTCAAACACGGAAAAGCAAAAAAAAACCCAAAAGTTATGAAAGAAGCATGATTTGGGGCTAATTCTGTCCAGGAGGTGTATTTTTAAAATCATTTTTAAAAGGAAAAAAAGGGGAAAAAAAAAAGGAAAAAAAAAAGGAGAAAAGTTACGAAAGATGCGTGATTTTGTGTTATTTGTGCCCAAGAGGTGTAGTCTTTACATGATTAAAAAGAAAAATATGGGAGAGAAAAAGCATTGTTCTAAGAACTTCTTTCAAGACACAACTACTGAGGTGTAGTAGATTTTTAGAAAAGCAAGAATGACTGCTAGGAATGAACTTAAAGAGCTTCAGTTTATCATCATCATCAGTGAGAACAAGGAGTTCCCTGTTTCTGTTACTAGTGACAGTACCACTGTTCAAAAACATCCTTCAGAGCATCTCCATTTTTCCTGGGCTCCAAAGCTCAGCCTGCTCAGATTTTGAAAGGATTGCTTCAAACCCCTGTGACCCAAATCTCTACAACTGCCTCTCCTCAACAGCCTTTTACCCCAGGAAGGGGAAAACTGCCAATGCAGGCACCAAACCAGTGCCCAGCCTGCCTGGAGAGCCAGGACAGTTGTGCCACACAACAGCAGCCTCTGAGGGAAGCTGAAGGTGATGGAACTGAAATGGTTCCAACCCAAATCATAGAATCATAGCATCATTTATGCTGGAAAAGACCCTTAAGAACATGGCGTCCAATCGTACATCAAACACTGATAACTCCACCACTAAATCATATCCCTCAGTGCCACATCTCCATGTGTTTTAAACACCTCCAGCAATGGATGCTCCAGTCCTGAGCTGTCAGGACACCATTGGCTGCAGTTGGACATAAGATACTGGTCATGACTGAGAGTTCAGCCCTCGCTGGCAGAATGTCTCACACCCTCACTGAGGAGGGCAGGGGGCTGGGAGATAGGAGCACGTTTCAGTTTCCAGATCCCAGCACAGAGCCCAAACCATCCTGCCCTTGAACTCTGGCGTCCCATTTCCTGAGATGCAAAGCTGGTGGCCTTCTGTGGATAATCATGTCAAAAGGCATGAATAATCCTTCAAGTGTTTGTGTAATTTCTCTAGGAATGTCAGTTTTTAAAGTAAAATAAAACTTTAATATGCTTATATTTAAATATCTGTGAAATAGTAACCTGCATCTGTGGAAGTCCCTCTGGCAATATCAATTAAATAGGTATTGGCACTATAAGACTTCAAACCTCATCCACAAGCACACATCTAAGTGGTTCAGATGCAGGGTGGTCTGGCAAACGTCACCCTTTGTGTCCCCAGGTGCATGGACACTGCTCATGTGCCTCTGCAGAGAGTGACAGGAGCTGGATCCCCTTCTCGGGACAGACTCCTTCCAGGAGAGACACAGACACAGGGGGAACTCATCAGGTCGTTACGGCATTTCCCTCGGCATCAGTTTTGACACATTGGGTGCTGTCCTGTGACTGCCCTTTCTGCACAAATGATCATAAAAAGACAACCATTTAGTAAGACATGGTCATAAAGGGTCTGTTATGGACAAGAGAGCTCACCATGAACTCTGGAGAGAGTGAGGAAGTTTATAACAAGCACCATGAAGAACCAAGAAGCTCAAGGCCTCTTCTGAAGAGCGGGAGGCCCTGAGCAACCATGATAGGCCATGTGTAGGTGTGGGAGAGGGTCAGGGAATGTCAGGGAGAAGCAATGAGATGGCTGATGGCTTCAGTGAACTCTTCCAGCCATGTCTGAGCCCAGAAATGGAAAGCAGTTGATGTCTGCAGGTGGAGGAGGAACAGGAGGAAGAATTTCCTGGGAATATGGAAGGAAGAAAGGCCTCTCTTGGGTTAATCTTATATGGCAGTGACATTTCCATCCTGTGGGCATGGCTGTGCCTGGGAGGTGGGGAATGGCTGCTGCTGGGGTGTTTGTGCTCAGTCATGGCCCCTGAGCTGGCCCTGCTCTGCTCCTCTCTTACACTGCCCACACTTGGATGCTTCTCAGGAATCATTCATGAGCCTGGTGGATGCAAGAACCTTCTGGAGTGATGGGTATGGAACCAAACAGAGGATTCAAGCAAGTTTGGGACTGGGACATTGAGGTGATTGGTGACCATTGCCAGGCATATGAAAGAAGCTGGATGAGTTGTGAGGAACTCACAGGCACTTACAACTTCACAGAAAACCAGAGCCTTGCAGTTAAAGCAACAGCAATTGACATAAAACCCACCCACAAAATACAAAACACACTGACCACAGGAAAAGCCTTGAAAAACATTGGAGAAAAGTCTACCAGGTCCCAGGGATCAGGGCTCAGCCATTCTGGTGATCAACAAGCATCAAGGGCTGACATGGCATCAGAGCCACCTCCACATGGCCCTCACCACCTGTAACCAGTGTCTCCAAGTCTTTCCTTGACCAGCCTCCAGGGACAGGGACCTGCACTGGTTGTTTCCTTCACAGCTGTGTCAGTGATGGCCCTTCGTGGGGTCCCAAACACCCTCAGAAACTTGGGGTTTGCTTCTGCCTTTCAGTTCATGAAAGGTTTGTTCATTGTTTCAGTAGCTGCAGTTCAGGATCATGGCAGCAGAGGGCTCATGAACATCGAAAATGCTCTTACAAGGCAAGGCTCTGTGCAGCATTTTCCTAAAGGTTTCAAGTCTGGTGTGGATGATTAGAGAGATTTCAGGAATAGCCATACAGAGAGCATTAAAATAAAATAAAGCCACATTTCTCCTGTTTCCTTCCCTGCTCACCCTTCCCTCCCTTTCCAGAGCAGGTGGTCTCAGCAGTTTCATGTTCATATTGTTCTGGAGCGTCTCCTGATAAAGACTGAATATAATCAAAAAGTGGGTGCCTAAATCACCATGTGAGTGAGGAGACAGGCCAGGACACCTCAAGAGGAGTCACACTCCTCTGGACCAGAAGGTGTTCCTGGGAATCTCAGGTGACACAGCACAGTGATACTTGTGTTCAAGGACCTGGTCAAATGACCCATCTCCTGTTCTGTAATGGTGTCTGAGTTTGTTCAGGTCAGCCCTGACTTGAGCCCAATCCACTCCTGGGTGTTCTCCTTTAGGAATAAAGTCCCAGGAAACCTTGCTGAAAAAGATGGAGGCAAAGAAGCCATGAAGAACCTCAGTCCTGTCTGATTCTACTCTTACGAAGTTCAGTAGCAGACCCATGATCTAGACAGGGTGTCTGTTCTTTTACTGCAAATGAAGCAATGTCAGCTCGTCTTGCTGCCCTCAGACTCCCATTCAAGAATCAAGCCCAGGGAATCTTTGCCATTATTCCTACATCCATGATATAAATTTCTTCTTTTGCAGCTTCCCCTGTTCCCACCTCCTGTGTGCTGCCTTTTTGCCCTGGAGCTCCATCAATTCAGACAAGCACCCTCAATGACATAAATACTTCTTTTCATGAGCACTTGCAGAGAAAATTCTTTGCTTGGAGCAGGCTGCCCTGTAAGTCTGATCAGATTTCCTGAGCTCCTTCACCCTTCAGACCTACTTCCTACTTCCAGACCTACTTCCTACTTTGCCCACCATTCCCCAGTATGTCAAAGTCTTCTCCTCTGGAGCCCACCAGCCTGTGCTCTGCTGCTGGCCTTCCTCCCTCCTCTCTGGTGTCTGGGACCCCCTGTGTCCTGGTCACAACAGCCAAGGTGGACACTGATGTTGACATCCCTCACCAGCTCTTCCTTCTTCATTCCATACCAGATCTAGGCGAGCATCTCTCTTCTTGGCCCACCAGGCAGACATCTTCATATGTTGGCCCAAGATCGTTTGAACTGGTGGCACCTGCAGCTTTGCCTGGCCAGGTAATGTCAAGGAAACTAAAGTTCCCCATAGGAACCTGCTAATTGACTGGAGACATCCTAAGGCTGCTGACAGAAGATGTTTTCCATTTCTTCTCTATGATCAAGTAGTTTGTAACATCTAGCAGGATTTACATGGCGAAGTCTTAGAACTGGGGTGGGTGTGGATGTGCCACAGTTCCACCTCTCTGAGAAGATAACAGGAGTTTGACCAACGTCAGACAGAGCCCATTTCGGCTGGCTCCAAGATGGACCCACTCCTTGCCAAATCTGAGCCACTCAGTGATGCTGGCAGCACCGCTGGGATATTGTATTTGAGAAAGGGTAAAAAACGCTGCACAACAGCAGGTGGGATAGAGGAGGGAGGAAATGTGAGAGAAAAGCACTGCAGACACCAAGGTCATATCCCATAGGACCCAAGCAGGTCCCTCAGCAGGCCAAAGCTTGCTCTCCTGAAATCCTGCTCTTGGCCTTGTGATCATCTCCCAGGAGCCTCAGCTCCCCTTTCCCATCCCTGACTGTTCCATCCTGATCAACTCTTTGTGGTTTGTAAGTGTGAAGTCCCACAGGGCACCTCACCTCACTGACTCCTCAGTCACCCGTGTCAGGAAGATGTTGTCAATGAGCTCCAACCCCTCATGGATGGCTGGTACCTTGCAGATACTGGATATCTCAGGTCTGATACGAGGACACCGCCCTGACAACATGATGCTTCTTTCATTTGTCTTGAAGGAGGCCTCATGTATTTTCTCTTCCTCATCAGTGAGTCAGTAGCTGATGTCCAGTCACCACAACATTGCCCATGTTGTTCTGCCCTCTCATGCTGACTCCTCAACCTTCAGCTGATATTGTCTGTCCCCAGGCTGAATTTCATGCATTCCTGCTGTTCTCTCACAAGAGGAGAATCTACCCCTGTGAGTCCAGATCTCTGACATTGTGAGTAACAGACCCCCAAGACCCCACAGTTTCTCCAGGAGATGGTATTTGTAGTGTCCTGTAGCTCCTTATCCTGTTATCTTAGGAGAGAAACCCTTATCAGGATAAACCATCTGCATGAAAACATTAACAGCTGAGCAAATGGAGCTTCAGTCCAGGGAGAGTCCAGACCCTGTGAATATCTGGTATTCAACCAGCAGAAAGCTCTGAAGTTGTACAAAGAGAAGTTACCAGTGCTGTATCAGGGTGGGACAATAACCCCATCCATCAGGACAGAGCAGGACCTGACACGCTGAGCAGTGACCCTGAGGAGAAGGGCCTGGGCACTCCAAGGTCCCCACACCAGCCCGTGGTGCACGCTCACCATGAACAAGGCAGCTGCACACGGGGTTGCATGAGGAGGAGCGTGGGGACCCAGACACCTGGAGTTCTCATCCCATTCGGTTCAGCATTGGTGTGACCCCACACACACGGGGGTGTGCCAGTGTGCGGCTTCCCAGTTTGGAGAAGCAGGGAGGAACTGGAGAGTGCAGGGCTCTGCCAAGGCAGGTTCAGCACCTTGTGCACATGGTGTGGGATGATGAGGGACCTGGGCGGCTTTGACCCAGCAGCGCTGGGGAGGCTGCAGCAGTGGAGGAGTAGCCTGAGAGTGCTTGAAGGGTGGTTTCAGAGGTGGTGGAGGTTTTCTTCCTAGTGGGAAAGAGCATGGGAAAGAAATAATGGCACAAAGTGCAGCTGGAGAGGTCCAGGCTGGAGATGAGCAGAAAGGAATGTGACTGGAAGGGCAGTGCTGTGGTGGAGCAGGTCAGCAGAGGGAGTCTGCATCAGCCCAAGGCTTTGTGCTTCAAGGAACAGCTGGGGAGGATGCAGAGATCTCAGCAAAGGGAGGAAGATGCTCAGACAAGAGCAAGGTGGGGCAGCAGGGGGGATGTCTGCAGCCTGCAGGGAAAGAGGTGCAGGGGATGCCACAGCACAGGACAGGCTGTGGTGGAGATGATCACGGGATGTAAAGAGGTTGAAAGCCCCCAACAGACATGACCTCCTTCTCCCCTTGGCTATGGCTGTTGTCTGCACCTCTGATGCCTGTGAGGAGACACCTTGTCCTTCCAGCACAGGGGCCTCATGGCCTCCTTGTCCCCAGCCAGGAACCTGGGAGGTGTGGGACCATAGTCCTGCCCTTGGCCTTGCACAGCCCCACATCACACTGTCCAGGAAGGGTACTGGGCAACATTGATGGACAGGATCTGCCTTCCCAGGGCTGGGGGTCAGGGCTTGTCCCTTTGATTAATAAAACACACACAGGTTTACTCAGCATCTAAGAGAACTTCACCTTGCTTTTCCTGACCTGTTGTCACTGCATCCCGTTTTCTTCTCTAACCAGACCCTGGGGTCTGTTCCTCAGTAGTGTCCCTCAGTGGGACTCATTAACATTGCAAGAAACTTTGGAGTTTGAATCTGACTTCTTGAGAGGTTTCATCAGCTTCCCCTCAGGGTCTGAGGTTCATGGACTCAGCACCAAACCCACCAGAAGGGTCGTTAAAGTGTCTTGGGCTTCTCCTGTGCTGCTGAGCTGGGCTGGGCTCCTGGGACAGAGGGAGCTCCTGGCAAGCGGCAGCGCTGCAGAGAGACAGCTCTGCCCAGGAGCAGCTCCTCTGCACACGCAGCAGGGCTGAGGGCTCTGCCTGGGGATCTCAGGGAGACGAGCAAGGCAGAGAGAGATTAAAGGTGGTCAGGATTGGGAGGATGACTGAGAGCTCACTGGAGGAGAAACCTTTGCAGCCCTTGCCATGGTAAGTCTCTGGGTGCAGGGCAATGCAGCTGTAGCTCCTGGAGGCATCTCCTAAAACTGGCACGGGCACAGCTGGTGGCATCTGTAAGGAAGGGGATCTTTTTCAGCAACTTCAAAAATCTGAGAAGCAAGTTGTGCACCCAGGGGTTCCCAGGGCTGTCCTGCAGAGCAGGGTCCCTGCACCCCAGGGCTGTGCCAGGGCAGGGACTCTGCCGCCTGCCAGGGTCAGCGCTCAGCCTGCCGGGGAGATCCCATGGCAGCAGCTGTGGGTGGAAGGAGCGACCCCCAGCAGGGCAGGCAGGGACCTTGTGGGCTTGAAGGGTGCTGTGTGGGTCAGGGCTGCTCAGAGCTCCAGATCAACCGCACAGACATGACAGAGGGTTCTTCTGAACAACGACATCAAGAGAGGAACAGCTGCAAGGGAAGGAGTCTGTGCTTTCAGTTTTCCACTCTTGGTTGGCCGGGTGTGCTGTGGGAGGTGGGGATTTATTTCTCTGCTTTGGAGAGGACACTGAGACCCCAGTTCTCGTTAGGACTTGTCTGAGCTGCTCCTGAGCCCCTGCACACACAGAGCTGCCCCTGGGCAGTGCCAGGAGGTGTGAGCAGGGCAGAGCTGAGCACACAGCGGGTGGGACAGGGTCTGTGACACTGACAGGGAGCAGATCCAGGGACAGAGACACAGCTGCAGGCAGCACAGACATGGGCAGGAAGAGTTAACTGCTACCAGAAATGCTGGGGACAGGATTTAGGAACTTCTGTCACATCCTCCCGAGTGCAGACACATTTCCCAGTGCAACCCCTGGTCTCCTCTCCTCCCCAGCAGAGCTTCTGCCCCAAAGCCATGGGGTCCAGGTCACGAGTCTCCACCTCAGCAGCTGGACCTCCAGGTGAAGGGTTCCTGGAACGTGGTACACAAAAAGGTGATAAAACTACTTGCTCTACAGTGTCATTAAGTAAGTGGCAGCAGCACAGTCGGGTAAGGAGAAGGTTCCACAGCATGCCCGTCTACCTTTCTGTCCTTGCTTTCTTTTTTCTGGTAGCACTGCAATGTCCTTCCCTGTTTCTTTACCTGTCCCTGGTGCTCTTGCTCTGTGGGGTTGGGGTGGCAGTATGGGTCAGTTTTTGTTCTGACACCAGCTCAGCAGATCTTGCCCCAGAACTGTGTTCATGGAAACGAGATGCCCAAGCTGCCCAAGCTTAAACTGTAATGAACTGGTTTTATTCAGTTGGTAGAAACAGAATGAGCAGAAACATCCCTCCATCAGGGAGTGGGTTTTCCATGAGAAACCGCCTGTTTATTTTCCTCAGAGAAGTCTCCCCTAACTTGTCACTGTCATTTCCTCCTTGCACAGGTCCTCATGCCTACAGGCAGCAAATGTCCAACAGCAGCTCCATCACCCAGTTCCTCCTCCTGGCGTTCACAGACACACGGGAGCTGCAGCTCTTGCACTTCTGGCTCTTCCTGGGCATCTACCTGGCTGCCCTCCTGGGCAACGGCCTCATCATCACCACCATAGCCTGGGACCAGCACCTCCACACCCCCATGTACTTCTTCCTGCTCAACCTCGCCCTCCTTGACCTCGGCTCCATCTCCATCACTGTCCCCAAGTCCATGGCCAACTCTCTGTGGGATACCATGGTCATTTCCTATGCAGGGTGTGCTGCACAACTCTTTCTGTTTGTCTTTTTAGCTTCAGCAGAGTTTTATCTTCTCACTGTCATGTCCTACGACCGCTACGTTGCCATCTGCAAACCCCTGCACTACGGGACCCTCCTGGGCAGCAGAGTTTGTGTCCACATGGCAGCATCTGCCTGGGCCACTGGGTTTCTCAACGCTCTGCTGCACACGGCCAATACATTTTCACTGCCACTGTGCAAGGGCAATGCCCTGGACCAGTTCTTCTGTGAAGTCCCCCAGATCCTCAAGCTCTCCTGCTCACACTCCAATCTCAGGGAACTTGGGCTGCTTTTGGTTAGTGCCTGTTTATTTTCTATGTGTTTCATTTTCATTTTACTGTCCTATGTGCAGATCTTGAGGGCCGTGCTGAGGATCCCCTCTGAGCAGGGACGGCACAAAGCCTTTTCCACCTGCCTCCCTCACCTGGCCGTGGTCTCCCTGTTCATCAGCACTGGTGTGTTTGCCTACCTGAAACCCCCTTCCATTTCCTCCCCATCCCTGGACCTGGTGGTGTCTGTTCTGTACTCGGTGGTGCCTCCAGCAGTGAATCCCCTCATCTACAGCATGAGGAACCAGGAGCTCAAGGATGCCCTGTGGAAACTGATGACTGGATTTCTTCTGAACCTATAAACTGTCTCTGTCTTCTTCTACATAAGAAGACATTCTCATTGCAGGTTCATCCTGTGTGCAGTATTGTTTGTCTCTAGTTGTGATTTTTTTTTTTTTAATGATAATATTTTTATTCCCTTTATAATTCACTGCCTGTTTTTCACTTCTCAGTGAGTGGCTGTGTCAATGTGGAATCGTGTTCTCTCTGTTTAAGCAAAATAAAGGGTCCTTCACCAGTATTTTTACTGACATTCTTTTTCCAAGACCTTTCTGGAGCTTTAGTGATAGTTCCCGTGTGCATGGGTGGAAGGGAAAAGAGTCCAGCCTGGCAGCCCTGCCAGGGAGCACCAGTGCTTGTTCTTCCAGAGCTGTTCTGGTTCCACTCCCACACTCTCCTTCTCATCCCTTGTGTTGGTGCAAGGCCTGAGTGCTCTGGCAGCTTGGTCTCCGTCCTGCTGTGTGTCAGTGCTGTGAGCGCAGGCAGGGACAGGCAATGGGCACTGCTGTGACAGAGCTGGCCTTTCTAAAAGTACTTGTATAAAGAACAGTCATCTTCTTAGGGCAGTGTCAGAAGACTTAGATCTTCCTGAAATTTCTGTCAAGAACATGCCCGCAAAAGTGGCTCACAGATGAAACACGAGTGTACAGCTGATCAGTGTGTGTGTGCAGGGCTGGTACAGCAGTGTCCTCTCACAGCCAGGCCTCCTGCCAGAGACCTGCAGGACCAGCAGAGCAGGGGCTGGGCTGTGCCCCTGTGCCCTGGACACCCCTCAGAAGGAGCCTCAGGACAATCATCATGGACTGGGCCCTCACAACCACCGTTTCCAGCACTGGCCTCTCACCCACAGAGGTTGTTCTTCCCTCCACAGAGGGACACTGAATGAGTAGTTCAGCAGTCCGTGTTTGCTTTGTACAGATGTCAAGGTTTTGATCGTGGGGTGACAACTGTGGCAGATGTAGCGTTAGCCCCCTGTCCTCTCCCTTCCTTCTTCAGCCCCCTCCTCTCCCCACTTCCCACTAAGGACAGGTGATCAGGAGAGAAATGAGGACAGAGAGAAGACAGTTGGAAAAAAATAAAAATGTGTTACTAATGCTACTAATAAAAATAGAGAAAACAATACAAAATATACAAAACCAATCTTTAAAGTCTCAGCAACTGTTCAGGTAGATGAAGGGCTGGCAGCCGACGTCCTGGACTGGACTCTGCAGCTGACCGCAGTTGGATTCAGTCTGTCACTGGCCTCAGTTCACAAGGATTACTAGCAAGGTCCTCTCCTAATGTCGGCCATAAGCAAAAGGGATGAGATCCTCGTGATTTCCCACTTTTATATGAAGTATTCAAATGAATGGGATGTTATATTCTGTTGGTCAGTTTCTGGTCACTTGTTTCACAGAGTCACAGAATGTCAGGGGTTGATGGGACCTGGAAAACTCATCCAGTGCAATCCCCCCATGGAGCAGGAACACCCAGATGAGGTTACACAGGAAGGTGTCCAGGCGGGTTTGAATGTCTGCAGAGAAGGAGACTCCACAACCTCCCTGGGCAGCCTGGGCCAGGCTCTGCCACCCTCACCATGAAGAAGTTTCTTCTCAAATTCAAGTGGAACCTCTTGTGTTCCAGTTTGTACCCATTACCCCTTGTCCTATCTTTGGTTGTCCCCAAGAAGAGCCTGGCTCCATCCTCGTGACACTCACCCTTTATATATTTGTAAACATTAATAAGATCACCTCTCAGTCTCCTCTTCTCCAGCTCCAGAGCCCCAGCTCCCTCAGCCTTTCCTCACACGGGAGATGCTCCACTCCCTCCAGCATCTTGGTGGCTGCGCTGGACTCTCTCCAGCAGTTCCCTGTCCTTCTGGAACTGAGGGGCCCAGAACAGGACACAATATTCCAGGTGTGGTCTCCCCAGGGCGGAGCAGAGGGGCAGGAAAACCTCTCTGACCTACTAACCACCCCTCTTCTAATCCACCCGAGGTACCATTGGCCCTCCTGGCCACAAGGGCCCAGTGCTGGCTCATGGTCATCCTGCTGTCCCCAGAACCCCCAGGTCCCTTTCCCCTACACTGTTCTCTAATAGGTCATTCCCCAACTTATACTGGAACCTGGGGTTGTTCCTGCCCAGATTCAAGACTCTACACTTGCCCTTGTTATATTCCGTTAGATTTTTCCCTGCCCAACTCTCCAACCTGTCCAGGTCTCTGATGGCAGCACAGCTTCCAGTGTCACCACTCCTCCCAGCTTGGTGTCACCAGCAAACTTGCTGATAGTGCACTCTATTCCCTCAGTTTCTCGTTGCTCCTCTCGCAAGATGTACATCCGTCCTTATCAGTGACCTCACATTCCATTGCTATGTTAACCAGAACATGTAACTGATTTTCCAGGAAAATGCAGTTAATATGAAGCTTTAGCTGACAGGCAAATTCACTAAAAGAGAAACTTGTTTTAAACAAAACCAGGACAACAGATGAGAAGTGAGCATGTACATGAGGTGACATGAACACAAGCGAGCACAAACATCACCAGCTATTCTTTGCCTGTGGCACAGACAAGGTCTTGAACTCACTTCATGTTGGGAGGAACATCCCATAGGAAATCACCTGAATGCAACAGTTATACTTCCTTGAACTGAGGTCCCGTGTCCATTCCTCATGACATGGGACATGGGTGACACACCAGAGGCCTGAGGTGTCTCCTGTCCTTTGGGAGTGGCAACAGGAGACCAGTGCCCCTGTGTGTAAAAGGGACTGACTCTGTCTCTGAACATCCCTGGGTGCATAAGAAGTCCATGAGGCCAGCTCAGATGTGGACACCTGACAGACACTGACATTTCTGTGTGTGACTCCAGGAACAAAGCCCACATGCCCAATGAGATTCATCTCGGCTACCTTAGGATCCTTGCAAGTGCTCCAGTCTGCTACCTCACTATTGTCCATTATTCTGGATTGTGATCTCATAAGAACCAGGGTAATCAGAGAGGTTCTGGGGTCCTTGGAAAAGGCAAATATCAAAGCCATGTTCAAAGGCCGGAACAAGTATTGGGAGAATTGCAGGTTGGTCAGCCTGCCTCTGTCCCTGGGAATGGGAATGGACACATCCTCCTGCAGAGTGGGATTTCAGCTCTTCTGAGGGTGAAGCAAAGCTAGGGGGAGGCCTTAAACAAACTCCCTTGGTTCAGCGGCCTTGAGCGGGAGAGTGAAACAAAATGAGTGAGACAAGGGCTCTCTTCAACCAAGGTGAAGAAGCGGGATGGGTGTCTACAGCCTGTAGGGAAAGAGAAGAAGGTGTAGGACTGAGTAGAACACGCTTCAGTCTTGGTCAGGTCCTGGTCTATAAGGAGGGGGATGGATGGGTGTGGTATTATGAGGTCAGCTGTGTCTCAGACACTCATAATTCAGTCAGAATCGTGGGGCTGTGAAGGAGACTGCGGAGTCATTTCTGTCTCTGGAGGTGACAGCCCAGGAGCAGGGACATGGCTGGGAAAGAACCTCTGCCTAAGTGCCCACAGGCCCTACCCAGGAAGAGGCCTTGGGGATGGGTTGTCATGTCCATCCCACCTGAGAACATGATGGGACAGCAGCAGGAACATGGTCGTGTCTGTCAGAGAAGCTGAAAGGCCAGCATCACTCATGGGATTTAGAAGACCATGGTGAGGTTACTTCTCTCTGGTGAGGTAAAAGACTACAAGAAGCCTAACGGATTGGGTTCCCTGCATGAAGGGCAGTTTCTGAGGTGGCTGAACTTTCCTTTGTAGAGGGAAAAAGAAGAAGAGGCAAAAAAAAAAAAAGTTCAATTTGGAAGGTTCCTTGTGGATATTGGGACGAAGAAATGTCAGTGGAAGGGCAGTGCTGTGGTGCAAGAGGTCACCCAGAGGGAGCTGGATCAGCCCATGGTTTGTGTTCCAAAGAGCAGCCAGTGAGGGTGCAGACACAGCAGTGAAGGTGCAGAAATGCTGGGGTGAGAGCAGGTGGGGAAGCGAGATGGGTGTCTGCAGCCTGCAGGGAAAGAGGGGCAGGGGTAGGACCGTGTAGAACAGCCTGTGGTGGAGATGGCAAAGGGCGCTGGCAAGGCTGGAAGGGACCCACAGAACCCAGGTCTCTGTCCCCTTGGCCATGGCAGTTGTCTCTGCCACTGAGGCCCAGGAGAAGCCATGTTGTCCTCATGGCACTGGGGCCTTGTTGCCTCCTTGCAGCCCCTTGGGGAACCTGGAAGTTGTTGTCCCAGTGTTGTCCTTCCCTCGGCCTTGCACACCCACATCCCACGGTCCAAGGAAGAGCCCTGAGCTGTGTGTGAGGGCCAGGATCCCCCTTCCCATTGCCTGCAGGTCATGGCTTCTCCTTTCTGCTTGAAAAAGCAAATCAAGGGGTTTCTCAGCATCAGAGCTGAAGAAAAGACTAAAAGGAGACCTCACGGTGGCTACAGCTTCCTCACGAGGGGAGAAGGAAGGGAAGGTACTGATCTCTTCTCTCTGGTGACCAATGACAGAACACAAGGGAATGGCAGAAGGTGTGCCAGGGGAGGGTCAGTTGGACATGAGGAAAAGGTTCTCCACCCAGAGGTGATGGACACTGAACAGGCTCCCAGAGAGGTGTCACGGCCCCAACCTGACAGTGTTCAAGAAGAGACTGGACAACGTCCTCAGACACACGCAGTGACCTGTGGGGTGTCCTGTGCAGGGACAGGAGTTGGACTCCATGATCCTTGTGGATCCTTCCAACTCAGGACATACTATGACTCTATGAAATCCTAGGACAAAAGTCCATGTTTTCATTGTACAGATGAGATGTAACCATACACATCATGTGCATGTCCACTGTGTGCATGTGGTGAGATGAACCCAAGGGAGCACAAATGCTGTCAGCTCTTCCTTGGGGTGCCATAAAGGTCAGTGGGACAGAGATGGTGTTCAGGGGTCTCTTCCAACCTGCGATATTGTAGGATTCCATGAATCTTTTCCTTGGAGAGCTCTATCAAGAGAGATATAAAATGCCCCAGAGTAAATACAGCAGCTCCTCTGAGGAACGTTTCTCCACTCAAACCCTTGATAGGAAATCTATTGGATACATTTGATGAAAGCAGCTCAGTTTGATCTGCTCACACGCTGGACCACAAGGAGGGTGATGGCTGGGTACGATGCCATGTGGTCACTCGTGTCTCGGGAGCTCATAGTCCAGTAGAAGCCAATGGTTGTGGAGGGGACTGTGAGGTCACTTCTGCCTCTGCAGGGGACAGGCCAACAGCAGGAACATGGCTGGGAAAGGACTGTGAGGTCACACATACGAGACCAGCAATCGGGCCCAGTCAGCATGGGGGTGTGAAAGGCAGGTCCTGCTTGACCAGCCTGATCTCCTTCTATGACAAGGTGACCGGCTGAGCAGATGAGGGAAAGTCTGTGGTGGGGAGTGAATCCGCCACACAGGCTGTGGGTGTTGTGTCCTTAGACTGCAGTAAAGCCTTTGACACCGTATCCCACAGCATCTCCTGGAGAAGCTGCAGCTCCTGGCCTGGATGGTGTATCTGCGATGGGTAAAGAACTGGTTGGAAGGCATTTTGTCCCCTGGAACCATTTGTTCCCTTCCTGTTCACATGGGCATCCCATGAATGCATCACTGCTCTCCTCCAGTGTAGACAGGCACAAGGCCTTCTCGACCTGGGCCTCAAACCAATGCCACTGGTTTCTCCAGCACCCTCATCCTTGACTGTGGGATGTCCAGAACAGCCCTCCCAAGACAGTTTGACAAAGCCTTTTTTCTGCACCATCCCCACATCCCTGCTCAATCCCCTCATGTACAGTTCAAGGACCAGAATGTTTGCATGTAAGTGGAGCATTGAGAAAAATGGTCAGGAAAGCTTTGAAGTGCACAGGGAGCCCATCAACATGTTGGCCTGCTGCTCTCTTCTGAACAGGCCCAGAAGACCTGGACAGGATTTGCTGTGTCCCAGAAATTCACCTGGAAGGTTGGGATATGGAGAAAAGGTTTGGTCTGGGAAGGGACAGACAGGTGCTGGTGGAACTGGCTGGTGTGACCGTGAGACATCTCTCCAACACCTCAGAAAAGTCCTGGCTCTCAGGGAGGTTGCATGGTCCTTTGAGAAAGAAAATATCAAAAATGACTTGTCATAGAATCAGAGAATAATTGTGGTTGGAAGAGACCCTTAAGATCATCATTCCAAACATAACCTAAATCTGGCACTAAAACATGTCCCTCAGAGCATCATCTATCTGTCTTTTAAACACCTTCAGTGATGATGACTTCACAACCTCACTGAGCAGTCTGTTCCGTTGCTTCTAAATCCTTTCCCCTCAGAATTTTTTCTTAATATCCAATCTAAATCTTCCTGTGTGCAACTGAAGGCTATTTCCTCTTGTTCTATCACTTGCTACTTTGGAGAAGAGACCAACACCCACCATGATGAAACCTCCTTTCAGGCAGTTGTGGACAGTGACAAGGTCTCCCCTCAGCCTCCTTTCGTCAAGGCCGAACAGCCCCAGCTCCCTCAACCTCTCCTCATAAGTCTGGTGCTCCAGACCCTTCACCAGCCTTGTCACCCTCCTCTGAACTCTCTCCAGCACCTCAATGTCTTCCTTGCCATGAGGGGCCTAAAACTGACCCCAGGATTCAAGGTGCAGCCTCACCAGTGCCCAGTACAAAGGGATGATCACTTCTTTAGTCCTGCTAAAGCTCGGATTGGATCAAGGCTTGAACACCTTGGTGTGACCCAGTTGGTGACAGGTTGGACTGCAGACTCCTGAGGTCCCTTCAACCTCAGTTCTCTTATGGTCCCATTGTGATGTTGGGCTCTGTTTCTAACTGGAGCAGAGCAGACAATGATGGGGCAGGATCCACCTGTGCTGTAGGTGACCATCAAACCAACATCTCAGCCACTGAACCAGCCAACACCTCAGTGTGACTCGCTCTGGGCAAAGTGTGAGGAGTCCTCAGCAGGGAAGGTTCAGAGAGCATGGGGCGCTATGTAAGACACAAAATGATCTTGGCTTCTTGCTTGTAAGCTCATTGTATGTCAGCTAATGTCAATGAAATTTAAAATAAGAAGAACTGAAGACAAAGATCCAAAGCAAAGGAAGATGTCAACATACTTCTTATTTATTTATTTATTTATTTATTTATTTATTTATTTATTCATTCATTCATTCATTCATTCATTCATTCATTCACTCATTCATTTAAGAGCCTTTCTAGGAGAGTTACTTTTCTTTGAAAGAGTTTTCCAGAACTGGGCATGGATTTAGGACACAAATGTCTTCAGCTCCAGGGACACAAACACCTGGTGCCAGTGTAGGTGCCCCAGGAACCTCTGCCCAGGCTCCACCTGCATTGCAAGGTGCTCTGGTCTCCCCAGGTCCTGTGTGATAGATGCCAGTCCCTGGCAGGCACCTCAGGTACATTGGGGCCCCTAAAATAGCACTGTCTGTTTATGGTGGGACAACAGATGACTGATGTCTGCCTTGAAAGGTGCACTTCTTTGTTGTTCTTTTTTGGTTTTCGGTGGGTTTTTGGGGGGTTTGTTTGTTTGTGTGCGTTCTGTTTTTGTTTCTGTTTGGTGGTGGTTTTTTATGTTTTTTGTGAGTTTTTTTGTGTGTGGTTTTTTTGGTGTGATTTTTGGTTTTTGTTTTGGATTTTTTTACATATTAAAACAAACAAAGAAAAAAAAAACCAAAAAGTGAATTAATGGGAAGTGTACTAAGAGCAGGAGAAGAGATATTGGTCTTCCCCTGTACTTCTATTACCAACACTCTATTATTTCACCTCCCTTGTCATTCAGTTCCCCCCTCTCCTGATTCAATGTCCCTGTCAAAGCACAACTTTCCAGCACTGTCTGGATGTTTGCCCTTCCCAGTGCTCTCAGGTTTCTCCTCCACTTGCTCTTTGGTCATTCAGTTTCTCTCAACTGTCTGGTTTCCGCTTCGAGCTTCAGGGAGTTACGAACTTGCCCCATTCTTTAGAGCTCTAATTAACATGGCAGACAACATGTTCATTGTGTTTATTTCTATCCTCTCCTGTCTCTCTGTCTTAACCAGTTCTTGTGTGGATGTCCCTTGTGGATGGTGGACCTCACCAGATCCAGCTTACACACACAGCTGAGGAAAGTGTTTTACTGTTTATTAAACTGTGCAGTGTTTGCACAGCAGAGCAGGTGGAGCTGGTGCACAGGAGCTGCAGCATCTCCTGCAGAGCTCAGTGGAGAAGTCTGATGCGAGGAAAAGTGATGCAGTGTCTGGTGGCCAATGAGGGAACCTGCAGACTGGGGGTGGGGGTGAGGAGCGAGGTTGTCCATACAGTGTCCAGCCTCAAGGGACTGTTCTCCTGCCTGTCCAGATGTCTTCAGGAGACCCTCGGGATCAATGTCCAGTGTAGAATGCTGCTGTCACTTCTTCTATACAATGAACAATGACAGAAAATACACTGGAAAGAAAAAACCCTCCTTTATGAAATCTTTGAAATCTTCATCAGCAAGTGTCCCATTGAAACCTCTCCAGTTAGTTCTACAAGTCTTAAAGATTTGAATGAAATTACAGAAAGAAACACAGCTCATTAGGGCTTTCTGTGTTTTAATGAGCCCCATGGCGTATTTGGTGCTGAGTCCATGAACCTCAGATACCAAGCACAGACTGAAGAATCTGCTCAAGAAGTCCAAGTCAGAGAAAACTCCAAAGTACCTTGAAGCATTAATGGGCCCCACTGAGGGCTGTTACTGACAAAGCTTCCCCAGGGACTCGTTAGAGCAGATAATTGGAGGCAGTGATTGCATCAGGCAAAGGCAAAGTGCAGCAGCTCTGATGCTGAGAAAACCCTTGGTTTGTTTGATGAAGGACAATGGCCAAGCCTTGAGCCCCTGCCCCTAGGAAGGGAGATCCTGTCCCTCATGTGTGGCTCAGGGCTCTTCTTGGGGTGTGGGGAGTGTGATGCCCAGTGAAGGACAATGGTGTGACACTCCCAGGGGGTGCAAGGAGGCAATGGGTGCTATGGCCATGACAACCATGTGTCTCCTCTTAGGCCTCGCTGCCAGGGACATCAGTCACAGCCAAGGGGACAAAGACCTTGGCTCTTACAGGGACATCCAGCCTTGACAGTGCCCTTGGCCATGTCCTCCACAGTCCATCCTACTCTGTCCCAGGCCTGTGGCTGTTTCCCCACAGGCTGCAGACACTCCATGTGATTCCTCACCTTGTTCTCACCCCAGTGTGTCCCCACCTGTGCTGCTGTCTGTCCATCCTCACCAGCTGTTCCTGGAAACACAAAGTCATGGCTGATCCAGAGTTCTTCTGAATGACCACAGCACTGTGCTCAGAATGACATTTCTTTATCCTGAGCTCCACTCTGGACCTCCAGAGCTGCAGTTTCTGATGGTTTTCCTTTCTCATGCTGTTTTCCTCTACCATCTTGTAAAGAGATTTTCAACATTTCTGAAGCTACTACTACACTTTCTTGTCATGGTTTTACCACAGCCACCAACCAAGACCATGAGAGCTGCTCACATCCTGCTCCCAGTCTCCAAGTGGGATAAGGGAGAGAATGGAAAGGGAAGGGGAAACTTGTGGGTTTAGACAAAATATAATAAAAAAAATGAAAATAATACATTGCTACTTCTAATATGCTTATACTAAAATACACATAAAGTAAAATATATGATACTCAGTGCAATCCCCCACATAACTCCAGCTGTGCTGAACAGGCAGCCCCAAATAAGAGAGAACCCTGGTCCTGAACAGCTGATCCCAGCAAGAGAAAGTAAAAGTGCAAAAGGCAGAGAGGCCCAAGGGCCAAATAAAAATCAGGAAAACACCATAAAACTGAACTAACACTGAACTCCCAATAGAATGGAACCTCCAAACAGAGTCAACCAAAGTAGCCGGCAAACCAAAACTAACTGGCTGGAAAGGGCATCTCCAGCTTTATACCGAGCATGACACTAATGGTAGAGAACAGCTCGTTGATTGACCCGGATGTCAATCACGGTGCTGTCCTGTCTGTGACCCCTCCTGCCAATTTGCATCCCCAGCTGGATGGCCAAAGAAGTCCTTGGTTTCCCTGACAACAGCCGAGATCTCAGTGAATTCTGACATTCCTTTCATAGCAAATGGCAAACACTGAAAAGCTGCTGAAAGACAGAATTAACTCTATCCCAGGGAATTTACTGTCATAGTAAATCTAAACAAAAGACTGTACTGGCTGTGAAGGAGAGAGGTTCAAAATGCATGAAGGAAATTAACTCAATTTCAGTAAAACCAGCACGTTTCCTCAGCCTCCCCTTCACCAGGCTAAAGAAGTTTGGGTCTCTCAGCATCTCCACACATGACCCAGACTTTCTCTGGACACACGACAGCTCCTCCCTGTTCCTCCAGAATGGGGAACCTCATACTGGGACACACGCCTCCAGATGTGACCACACCAGTGCTGAGTCACAATGGACAATAAGTGCCCTTGTCTGGGTGGCCACGCCCCTCCCAGTGTAGCCCAGTGTGCTCATGGGCATATTCCTGTTTAGCAGCACTGAGAACTGGCTGAACATCCAGGCTCAGAGGGTTGTGAGTAGTGACACAAAGCCCAGCAGGAGGTACCATGAGGAGCACTGAAGGACACCATAACCCTACCCAACGTCTCTTCCCCACAGATGTCTCTTGGGTCCCTGGAACCACCTCAGTGACAAGAGGGAGAGCACTTCCTGTATAGGGTGGAGGAGATGGGGACTGGAATGAGGGTCCTGGGCACTTTTTCCTGGTTGTTCATGCAGCAAGAAGATGAGCTGGATATTTGGAGAGAAGAACTCTTCTTAGGAGCCTCCAAAGGGCTTGGGGATGGTCTACAGTTTCCTGCATGCTGCCTTTTCTGGTGGAGGCCACAGAGGCTGCCAGCCCTTTAGAGGACCCAGGACAGGCCTTGTCCTTCCTCTGGTCACAGCTGGACCCCAGTTCTCCAGCTTAGCCCCAGCTCAGGAGCCTTGTCTAGGGGTGAGTTTTGGGGTAAGGTTGACAAGAGGGGTGCATAAGTTTGTCTTAAGGACATGTGATGAGCACCAGCACTGAAGTACCAGAGCAACATGATGTGGCTCCTGGGTGAATACTTTCTTCAGTGCAAGTCCTGACACAGAGTCCCAGACTTGCTTTCCATGCCACCCTTCATGATGGATGATGCACTAAGAGATGGCAAGTGGGGGACACCAATCCTTCTCCAGCTACTTCCCAAGCCTGGTGAAGCACCAGGACAGCAAGGACTTCTGGCCCTGCACCCCAAACTCTGGGTATAATCTTGGGGCAGTTGAACACCAGCATTTTTCTCTCCAAGGCCATTTCCAGCCCAGGTCAGCTCCTGTCTGACCTCCCCCATTCCTCCTCTGATCTGCTCTGGTGCTCCTGGTCCCATCCTACTCTCCCCACTGGGCCCCAAACCGGCAGTGATGCTCTGCAGAGCAGATTGCCTGCAGAACCATGGGGTGACTGCACACTGGTTGTGCTGCTCAGTGAGGGACACAGATGCAGCTGGATGGGCTGCACCGTCACTGAGCTCTTTCCTGGGGGTCTAAAGCTCTGGAATGGGTCCAGAGCATTTCTTGGGACTCATTGGGTTTTCCGCTCATTTCTGTTCAGCAATCCCTTCCTTGTCCTTCAGGTTCCTGGAAACTGGTGCAGGAAGACATGACCTATCCCCTTTCCAGGGACAGAGGTATGCTGACCACCCCTTCATTCTTCAAATTCTCCGTCCTGCCCTTCTTGAAGATGGATTTGACATCTTCCTTTCCTGAGGACCTCAGAACTTCTCTGATTCTGCTGTCACTCTTGGTAGCACAATCCAGAATCATGGGCAAGGGCGACAGAGCACTTGAAATGAGCCTGTCCCAGCAGCTGAGATGAATCTCACTGGGCCACTGAGGTTTGTTCCTGGAATCACACACAGAAGTGCCACGGTTCCAACAGGCATCCATATCTGAGTTGGTCTCAGGACTCCTTCTGCACCCAGGGATGCTCACAGACAGAGTCTGACCCTTTTGCACATAAAGGCCGTAGTCTCAGTTTCTTTCTGGCCTCCTGTTGCCACTCCAAAGGGATGGGAGAAACCTCAGCCCTGTGCTGTGCCTCCTGCTCTGCACTCATCTGAGGTGTCCTACATCATGAGGAATGGACACGGGGACATCAGTTCAAGGAAGAAGATCCCAGTGGGTTGTTTCCCCTGGGCTGTTACTCCCAATGTGAAGTGACCTTGAGACACAGTCTGTGCCACAGGCCTTCATGGAACCCCCAGGAACAGCTGCTGTCGTTAGTGTTCACCTGGATTCATCTCACCTCTCGTACATGATGTGCATGCTCACATCTCATCTCTACAATGCAGACATGGATTTCTGACCTACTCATTCAGTGTCCATCCATGGAGGGAAGAGCAATGTCTGTGAGCTGGGGAGAGAGGCCAGGGCTGGCAGTGCGGGGCCAGACGATGACGATGCCCTGGGGCAGATTCTGTGGGGTGTCCAGTGCACAGGGGCACAGCCCAGCCCCTGCTCTGCTGGTCCTGCAGGTCTCTGGCAGGAGGCCTGGCTGTGAGAGGACACTGCTGTGTGCCAGCCCTGCACACACACACTGTTCAGCTGAACAATGGTGTTTCATATGTGGGTCACTTTCTTGGGCATGTTCTTGAGAGAACCTTTGTAAAAAGACCTAAACCTTGAAGCCCTGCCCTGAGGAGATCACCTTTCTATCTGGAAAGGCTGTTCTGAGGCCAGCTCTGTCACAGCAGTGCCCATTGCCTGTCCCTGCCTGCGCTCACAGCACTGACACACAGCAGGACGGGGACCAAGCTGCCAGAGCACTCAGGCCTTGCACCAACACAAGGGATGAGAAGGAGAGTGGGGGAGTGGAACCAGAACAGCTCTGGAAGAACAAGCAGTGGTGCTCCCTGGCAGTGCTGCCATGCTGAACTCTTTTCCCTTCTACCCATGCACATAGGAACTGTCCCTGCAGCTCCAAAATAGCTTTGCAGGAGGGATACAGTGAAAAACAAGTCACTATAAGAACCTTTATTTTGTTTAAACAGAAGGAGAGCACGGCTCCTCATTTATACAGCCAGTGGTTATAAAAGAAAAGCAGACAGAGAATTGGAAAGGGGATGAAAACATTATAACAATAAAAAACCAACACACCAAAACAGAAAATCCAGATGACAGGCTAAGCCTGTAATAAGTTACTTTAAAACTCCTATGCAGAAGCAGAGGGGCAGTTTATTGCTCCAGAAAACACTTATATACGAGTTTGCACATGGCATCCTTGAGCTCCTGGTTCCTCATGCTGTAGATGAGGGGGTTCACTGCTGGAGGTAACACTGAGTACAGAACAGACACCACCAGATCCAGGGATGAGGAGGAGACAGAGGGGGGCTTCAGGTGAGCAAATATGCCAGTGCTGACAAACAAGGAGACCACGGCCAGGTGAGGGAGGCAGGTGGAAAAGGCTTTGTGCCGTCCCTGCTCAGAGGGGATCCTCAGCACGGCCCTGAAGATCTGCACGTAGGACACCACGATGAAAATGAAGCACATAAAAGCTAAGCAGCAACTGACCACAAGAATCCCAAGTTCCCTGAGGTAGGTGTCTGAGCAGGAGAGCTTGAGGATCTGGGGGATTTCACAGAAGAACTGGTCCAGGGCATTGCCCTTGCACAGGGGCAGTGAAAATGTATTGGCCGTGTGCAGCAGAGAATAGAGAAACCCAGTGGCCCAGGCAGCTGCTGCCATGTGGACACAAGCTCTGCTGCCCAGGAGGGTCCCGTAGTGCAGGGGTTTGCAGATGGCAACATAGCGGTCGTAGGACATGATGGTGAGAAGAGAATACTCTGCTGTAGCACAGAAAAAGAAAAAAAAGATCTGGGCAGCACATCCTGTGTATGAGATGGCCCTGGTGTCCCACAGAGAGTTGGCCATGGACTTGGGGCCAATGGTAGAGATGAAGCCCAGGTCGAGGAGGGCGAGGTTGAGCAGGAAGAAGTACATGGGGGTGTGGAGGTGCTGGTCCCAGGCTATGGTGGTGATGATGAGGCCGTTGCCCAGGAGGGCAGCCAGGTAGATGCCCAGGAAGAGCCAGAAGTGCAAGAGCTGCAGCTCCCGTGTGTCTGCGAACGGCAGGAGGAGGAACTGGGTGATGGAGCTGCTGTTGGACATTTGCTGCCTCTCGACATAGGACACTGACCAAAGAAGAAAAGGCAGTGACAAGTTAGGGGAGACTTCTCTGAGCAAAATCAAAGCTATTTCTCATACACCCTCCCCCTCATCTGGAGCTCTGGCTGGGGTGGTGAAGGGATGTCATGAGTCTTCTGGCAGATGTGCTGATCACTCAGAGTTGCAGTTCAGGAGTCTCAGTGACTTGTTTAAGCATGAGAGCTCATTTTCCTTTTATCCTTTTTTGCACCCCCCACCCCTTGAGAGAGGAAACTCAAAAGACAGGCTCTGGAAATCTGTGTCGTAATGCTTGTGTGGACCTTCTCTTAAGACATCCTGCTCTGCAGGACAGCCCTGGGCACTCCTGGGTGCTCACCTGGCTTCACAGCTGTTCAATATTGCCTGACAAGATCCCCTCCTTACAGATCCCACAAGCTGTGCCTGTGCCAGTTTTAGGAGATGCCTCCAGGAGCTACAGCTGCATTGCCCTGCACCCAGAGACTTACCATGGCAAGGGCTGCAAAGGTTTCTCCTCCAGTGAGCTCTCAGTCATCCTCCCAGTCCTGACCACCTTTAATCTCTCTCTGCCTTGCTCGTCTCCCTGAGATCCCCAGGCAGAGCCCTCAGCCCTGCTGCGTGTGCAGAGGAGCTGCTCCTGGGCAGAGCTGTCTCTCTGCAGCGCTGCCGCTTGCCAGGAGCTCCCTCTGTCCCAGGAGCCCAGCCCAGCTCAGCAGCACAGGAGCAGCCCAAGGCGCTTTAATGACCCCTCTGGTGGCTTTGGTGCTGAGTCCATGGACCTCAGACCCTGAGGGCAAGTTGAAGAAGTCAAACTCAGATCTAAACTTCAAAGTTTCTTGTAATGTTAATGAATCCTACTGAGGGATACAACTGAGAAACCATCCCCAGAGTCATTTGGGACAGAAAAATTGAAGCAGAACAAAGGGTAATGAAGCGGAAAGTAGCTCTGATGATCAGTAAACCTGAATGTGTTTCATTAACCAAAGGACCAAGCCCTGACCCCCAGCCTGGGAAGGCAGATCCTGTCCCTCCCACGTTGCCCATGGCCCTTCCTGGACAGTGTGATGTGGGGCTGTGCAAGGCCAAGGACAGGACTACGGTCCCACAGCTCCCAGGTTCCTGGCTGGGGACAAGGAGGCCATGAGGCCCCTGTGCTGGAAGGACAAGGTGTCTCCTCACAGGCATCAGAGGTGCAGACAGCAGCCATAGCCAAGGGGAGAAGGAGCTCATGTCTGGTGGGGCTTTCAGCCTCTTTATGTCCCATGATCATCTCCACCACAGCCTGTCCTGTGCTGTGGCATCCCCTGCACCTCTTTCCCTGCAGGCTGCAGACATCCCCCCTGCTGCCCCACCTTGCTCTTGTCTGAGCATCTTCCTTCCTTTGCTGAGCTCTCTGCATCCTCCCCAGCTGTTCCTTGAAGCACAAAGCCTTGGGCTGATGCAGACTCCCTCTGCTGACCTGCTCCACCACAGCACTGCCCTTCCAGTCACATTCCTTCCTGCTCTTGTCCAGCCTGGATTTCCTCTGCTGCTCTTTGTGCCATTATTTCTTTCTCATACCATTTCTCAATATTTAGAAAACCTCCACCACCTCTGAAACCACCCTTCAAGCACTCTCAGTCTACTCCTGCACTGCTGCAGCCTCCCCAGCGCTGCTGGGCCAAAGCAGCCCAGGTCCCTCAGCATCCCACACCATGTGCACAAGGTCCTGAACCTGCCTTGGCAGAGCCCTGCACTCTCCAGTTCCTCCCTGCTTCTCCAAACTGGGAAGCCGCACACTGGCACACCCCCGTGTGTGTGGGGTCACACCAGTGCTGAACCGAATGGGATGAGAACTCCAGGTGTCTGGGTCCCCACGCTCCTCCTCATGCAACCCCGTGTGCAGCTGCCTTGTTCATGGTGAGCGTGCACCACGGGCTTGTGTGGGGACCTTGGAGTGCCCAGGCCCTTCTCCTCAGGGTCACTGCTCAGCGTGTCAGGTCCTGCTCTGTCCTGATGGATGGGGTTGTTGTCCCACCCTGATACAGCACTGGTCACTTCTCTTTGTACAGCTTCAGAGCTTTCTGCTGGCCGAATACCAGATACTCACAAGGTCTGGACTCTCCCCGGACTGAAGCTCCATTTGCTCAGCTGTTAATGTTTTCATGCAGATGGTTTATCCTGATAAGGGTTTCTCTCCTAAGATAACAGGATAAGGAGCTACAGGACACTACAAATACCATCTCCTGGAGAAACCGTGGGGTCTTGGGAGTCTGTTACTCGTAATGTCAGAGGTCAGGACTTACAGGGGTAGATTCCCTTCTTGTGAGAGAACAGCAGGAATGCATGAAATTCAGCCTGGGGACGGAAAAGGTCAGCTGAAGGGTGAGGAGTCATCAGGAAATGGCAGAACAACATGGGCAATGTTGTGGTGACTGGACATCAGTTACTGACTCACTGATGAGGAAGAGGAATGAAATGAAGCCTCCTTCAGACAAATGAAAGAAGCATCATGTTGTCAGGGCGGTGTCCTCGTGGCAGACCTGAGATATCCCAATATCTGCAAGGCACCAGCCATCCGGGAGGGGCTGGAGCTCATTGACAACATCTTCCTGACATGGGTGACTGAGGAGTCAGTGGGGTGAGGTGCCCTATGGGACTTCACACTTACAAACCACAAAGTGTTGGTCAGGATGGAACAGTCAGGGATGGGAAAGTGGAGCTGAGGCTCTTGGGAGATGATAACCAGGCCAAGAGCAGGATTACGGGAGAAAGCTTTGGCCTGCTGAGGGACCTGCTTGGGTCCTATGGGATATGACCTTGGTGTCTGCAGTGCTTTTCTCTCACATTTCCTCCCTCCTCTCTCCCACCTGCTGTTGTGCAGCGTTTTTTACCCTTTCTCAAATACAATATCTTAGAGGTGCTGCCAGCATCACTGAGTGGCTCAGATTTGGCAAGGAGTGGGTCCATCTTGGAGACAGCTGAAATGGGCTCTGTCTGACATTGGTTAAACACCTGTTGTCTTCTCAGAAGGGTGACAACTCCAGTACACCCACACCCACCACCAGTTCCAAGACTTTGTCATGGAAACGCCATACAGGGTGACAACCCGTGGGGTGTTACAAATGACTGGATCATGGAGAAGAAATGGAAAAGGTCTTCTGTCAGCAAACTGAAAAACTCTCCAGTCAATGAGCAAGTTCCTATGGGGATTGGTAATTGCATTGAAATTCACTGGCTGGCAAAGCTGCAGGTGCCAACAGTCCAGAAGATCTTGTGACAACTTCTTAATGTGGCTGCCTGGTGGGACAACAAGAGTGACTCTCACCTGGATCTGGAACAGGGACACAAGGAAGAGCTGGTGAGGGATGTGAACATCAGTGTCCACCTTGGGTGTAGTGACCAGGAAACAGTGGGGTCCCAGGCACCAGAGGGGAGGGAGGAAGGCCAGCAGCAGAGCACAGCCTGGTGGGCTCCAGAGGAGAAGACTTTAACATACTGGGGGGCTGATACAGGTGGTGCCATGGGAAGCAGCTCAGAAGGGTGAAGGAGCTCAGGATATCTGATCAGCGTTACAGGACAGCCTGCTCCAAGCACAAGAATGATCTCTTCAAGTAGCCATGAAAGCAAGCATTTATCTCATGAGGCTGCTCCTCTGACCTGATGGAGCTCCAGGGCAAAAAGGCAGCACACAGGAGGTGGAAGCAGGGGAAGCTGCAAAGGAGGAATTTAGAACCTTGTCCATGGATGTGGGGATGATGCCAAAGCTGCCCTGGACTTGATACCTACAGGGGAGGCTGAGGGCAGCAAGATGAGCTGACATTGCTTCATTTGCAGTAAAAGAATAGACAGGGTGATTTTGGGCCTGCTGCTGAACTTCCTAAGAGTAGAATCAGGCAGGACTGAGGTTCTTCATGGCTTCTTTGCCTCCATCTTCACCAGCAAGTTCTCCTGGGACTTTGTTCCTGAAGGCAGGAGTCTGGAGAACACCCAGCAGTGGATGGGGCTCAAGTCAGGGGTGACCTGAGCAAACTCAGACACCATTACAGAACAGGAGATGGGTCACTTGACCAGCTCCCTGAACACAAGTATCACTGTGCTGTGGCACCTGAGATTCCCAGGAACACCCACCTTTGGTCCAGAGTTGTGTGATTCCTCTTGAGGTGTCCTGGCCTGTCTCATCCGTCAAGTGATGCTTTAGGCACCCACTCTGACACATTCAGTTGTTATCAGGAGATTCTCTAGATCAATATTCATTGGAGATTGTTGATACCAGCTGTTCTGGAAATGAGGGTTTTGGGAGGGGGACAGAAATATTAGATATTTGGCTTTATTACTGTTTATTATGGAAACGCTCACTGTTTGGCTACAGTTCTGAAATCTCTGAAATCATCCACACCAGACTTCAAGCCTTTAGGAAAGTGCTGCACAGAGCCTTGTCTTGTAAAGGCATTTTGGATGTTACTGAGCCCTCTGCTGCCGCGATCCTGAACTGCAGGTACTGAAAGAATGAACAAACCTGTCATGAACTGAAGGGCAGAAACAAACCCCAAGTTTCTGAGGGTGTTTGGGACCCCAGGAAGGGCCATTGCTGACACAAGCAGTCCCTGTCCCTGGAGACAATGGTCAGAGGTGGTAAAGACGATGTGGAGGTGGCTCTGGTGCCCCGTCAGCTGTTGATGTTGATTCATCATCAGAATGGCCAAACCCTGACCCCAGGACCAGACAAAGGAGACCCTTTCAGTCAAATGTTTCTCAGGCTCTGGGACTTTGTTCCTGAAGGCAGGAGTCTGGAGAACACCCAGCAGTGGATGGGCTCAAGTCAGGTGTGACCTGAGCAAACTCAGACACAATACAGAACAGGAGATGGGTCACTTGACCAGCTCCCTGAACACAAGTATCACTGTACACAGCACCTGAGATTCACAGGTACAACCACCTTTTGATCCAGAGGAGTGGAGGAGGATTGTGTTTCCTCTTGAGGTGCCCTGGCCTGTCTCCTCACTCACATGGTGATTTAGGCACCCACTTTTGCAACATATTCAGTGTTTATCAGGAGATGCTCCACATCAATATGAACTGGAGGCTGCTGATACCACCTGTTCTGGAAAGGGAGGGAAGGGCAAGCAGGGAAGGAAATAGAAGAAATTTGGCTTCGTTGCTATTTATTATGGAAATGCTTTTCATTTGACTATTCCTGAAACCTCCCTAATCATCCACACCAGACTTGAAGCCTTTAGGAAAATGCTGCACAGAGCCTTGGCTTGTAAGAGCATTTTCGATTTTCATGAGCCCTCTGCTGCCATGATCCTGAACTGCAGCTACTGAAAGAATGAACAAACCTCTAGTAAATTAAAAGGCAGAAGCAAACCCCAAGTTTCTGAGGGTGTTTGGGACCCCATGAAGGGCCATCACTGACACAGCTGTGAAGGAAACAACCAGTGCAGGTCCCTGTCCCTGGAGGCTGGTGAAGGAAAGACTTGGAGACACTGGTTACAGGTGGTGAGGGCCGTGTGGAGGTGGCTCTGATGCCATGTCAGCCCTTGATGCTTGTTGATCACCAGAATGGCTGAGCCCTGATCCCTGGGACCTGGTAGACTTTTCTGCAATGTTTTTCAAGGCTTTTCCTGTGGTCAGTGTGAGTGTTTTGTTTTTTGGGGGTGGGTTTTATGTCAAGTGCTGTTGCTTTAACTGCAAGGGTCTGGTTTTCTGTGGAGTTGGAAATGTCTGTGAGTTCCTCACAACTCATCCAGCTTCTTTCATTCACCTGGCAATGGTCACCAGTCACCTCAGTGTCCCAGTCCCAAATTTGCTTGTGAGGCACAGAATGACCTTACAACCCTTGAGGTTATAAAGAGGGTATGCATTTATTTACAACGCCGGACACACGGGGAATCATTTCACCTAATGCGTGAGTAAAATTACAGTAGCCTTGAACTTGGTTAAATGGAACACCTATACATATTCATAACCTGTCCCCAAGAGGGCGGTTCTTATTACAACGAATTCAGGAGACCATTTCCAGAGTCTCCACCTCCGGCTCCTCCTGGTTGCAGCTGTGCAGTGATCGTGAACCCGGGTCCTCTTTCTCTGTACACGGTCACCTTTGGTCCACTGTGATGAGTTGGTTTGGTCTCAGACTGCTGAGTCGGTTAAAACTGGCGTATCTCCTGTCCTGTGCCCAAGTTTCTGTAATCTGGTTCACCCAAGGATGCATCAAGGACTATTATCTTTGTGAGGCGTCAGTGAACTCCTGTTTTTCGTACAATAAGTTACACGGAGTTAAGCAAGGCAGGGCAAGAGTGATGTGGGTTAAAGGGTCAGCTCTCTAAGTATCTTTAGTGATGTGGGGTAGGGTTAGTTCCTTAAGTGTCAAGTGTTAGTTTTTCAGTGTTAATTAGTTAATTGTCAATTCCCTGCATCACTACAAGGACGTCATGAAGCTGTTCAGGGAGAAATCAGAAAAGCCAAAGCCCAACTGGAGCTGAATCCGGGCAGTGCCGTCAAAAGGAAATAAACAAACTATAAATACTTCAGCAAAAAAAGGAGGGCTAAGGAGAAACTTCATCCTTCATTGGATGCACAAGGAAATATTTTGACAAAAGAACAGGGAAAGGTTGAGGTACTAGAAGCCTCCTTTGACTCAGTCTTTAATAGTCAGAACAGTTGTGCTCCAGGTATCCAGCACCCTGAGGCAGAAGACAGGGATGAGGAGCAGAATGAAGTCCAAACAATCCAAGGGGAAATGGTTGGTGACCTGCTACACCACTTGGACACCCACAGGTCTGTGTGGCCAGATACACCCACGGGTGCTGAGGGAGCAGGCAGAGGTGATCCCTGATCCTCTTTCCATTATCTACCAGCAATCATGGCTAAATGAGGTGGTCCCAGTTGACTGAAAGTTGGTGAATGTGACACCCATCTACAAGACGGGACATAAGAAGGATATAGGGAACTACAGTCCTGTCAACCTGACCTCAGTCCCAGGGAATAGTATGGATCATATCATCCTGAGTGCCATCATGTGGCAGACACAGGACAACCAGGTGATCAGTCCTAGGCAGCATGGTTTTAAGAAAGGCAGGTCCTGCTTGACAAACCTGATCTCCTCCATGACAAGGCACCCTATATAGGGGATGAGGGAAGCTTTAGTAAGCCTTTGACACTTTTTCCCACAGCATCTCCTGGAGAAGCTGCAGCTCATGGACTGGGTGGTGTATCTGCGATGGATAAAGAACCGGCTGGAGGGCCGGGCCCAAGGAGTTGTGGTGAACGGAGCCAAATCCAGTTGGTGGCCGGTCATGAGTGGTGTCCCCAGGGCTCAGTATTGGTGCCAGTTCTGTTTAATTTCTTTATCAAGTATTTAGACAAGAGGATCACGTGCACCCTCAATAAGTTTGCAGATGACACCAAGTTTGTTGGGAGTGTTGACCTGCTAGAGGGTAGGAAGTCTCTACAGAGAGATCTGGATCAGGTGGATCGATGGGCTGAGGCCAATTGTATGAGGTTCAACACGGCCAAATGCTGGGTCCTGCACTTGGGTCACAACAACCCCAGGCAGCGCTACAGGCTGAGGGAAGAACGGCTAGAAATTTGCCAGGACGGAAAGGACCTGGGGCTGTTGTTGACAGTGGCTGAACCTAAGCCAGCATGTGCCCAGGTGGCCAAATAGGGCCAGTGGTATCCTGGTTGGATCAGCAATAGTGTGGCCAGCAGGACTAGGGCAGTGATTGTTCTCATGTAGTGAGGACTGGTGAGTCTGCATCTCGAGTCCTGGGGTCAGCTTTGAGCCCCTTATGACAAAAAAGACCTTGAGGTTCTGGAGCAAGTGCAGAGAAGGGAACGGAGTTGGTGAGGGGCTGACGAGCAAGTGTGATGAGGAGCAGTTGAGGGAACAGGAGATGTTTAACCTGGAGAACAGGAGGCTGAGGGGAGACCTTATGAGTGTCCACAACTACCTGAAAAGAGTTTGAAACATGGAGGATGTTGATCTCTTCTCCCAAGTACCGAGGGATAGGACAAGACGGAATGGCCTTAAGTTGTGCCTGGGGAGGCTTAGATTGGACATTAGGAAACACTTCTTCATGGAAAAGGTTGTGAAGCAGTGACCAGGGTTCCCAGGGAAGTGGTTGAGTCATCATTCCTGGCGGTGTCTAAAAGATGTATAGAGAAGGTTCTCTGGGAAATGGTTTAGTGCTAGAGTTAGGTTATGGTTGGACTCCATGGTCTCCTCTAAATCAAATGATTTTCTGGTTCTAGGATCCTGTGATTCTATGCTTGAAGGGTTATTTCCCAGATGGTGGAGCTTTCCTTGGAGATAGGAATCATACAAGCATAGAGAGTGTTGGAAGGGAGCTTCAAAGGTCATCTAGTCCGACTCCCCTGCCATGGGCAGGGACATCTTCAAGCAGATCAGGCTGCTCAGAGTCCCATCCAGCCTGGCCTGGGAATTCTTCAGGGATGGGGCATCCACCACCTCTCTGGGCAACCAGTGGTTGTGTTTCATCACCCGCATTGTGAAAAATGTCTTCCACATGTCTGGCCTCAATCTCCCCTCTTCTAGTTCAAAACCATCACCCCTTGTCCTATCACAACAAGCCCCGCTAAAAAGTCTGTCCCCATCATTCTTATCGACATGTTTTAAGTACAGAAACATGGGAATAAGGTCTCCCAGGAGCCTTCTCTTTTCCAGGCTTAACAACCCCAACTCTCCCAGCCTGTCCTGCCAGCAGAGCTGTTCCATCCCTCTGATCATCTTGGTGACCCTGCTCTGGACCCTCTCCAACAGTTCCATGTCTTTCCTGTACTGAGGGCTCCAGAGCTGGATGCAGGACTCCAGGTGGGGTCTCACCAGAGTGGAGCAGAATCCCCTCCCTTGACCTGCTGGTCATGCTCCTTTGGATGCCGCCCAAGATACATTTGACCTTCTGGGCTGCAAGCACACATTGATGGCTCCAGTCCAGTCTTTCACCCACCAATTTCCCCAAATCTTTCTTGTCAAGGCTGCTCTCCATCCCTTCATCCCCAGCCTGTACTGATACCCAGGGTTGCCCCAGGAGATGCAGGACCTTGCGTTTGGTCTTGCTGAAGCTCAGGAGACTCACATGAACCCACTTCTCCAGCTTATGCAGGTCCCTCTGAATGCCCTACTGTCCCTCAGGTGTATCAGCAACGCCACTCTGTTTGGTGTCATCTGCAAACTTGCTGAGGATGCACTTGATCCCACTATGCCACTGATGAAGATAAGAAATGGTACTGATCCCAGTATGGACCCCTGAAGGACACCACTTGTCACCAGTGTCCATCCAGACATTGTGCCATTGACCACCACTCTCTGGGTGCGACCACTAGGACAGTTCCTCACCCACAAAACAGTACAGTCATCAAATCCATATCTCTCCAATGCAGAGAGAAGGATGTTGTGAGGGACCATGTCAAAGGCTTTACAGAAGTCCAGATAGATGACATCCATAGCCCGCCCTTTGTCCACTGATGTAGTTACTCCATCGGAGAAGGCCACTGGGTTACCCAAGGCAGGACTTGCCCATGCTGGAGCCATGCTGCCTGTCTCAAATCACCTCCCTGTCCTCCTTGTGCCTTAGCACAGCTTCTTGGAGGATCTGTGCCATCATCTTCCCAGGCACAGGTAAGGGGCTGACACCTCATGGCCTCCTTGTGCATCCCCAGTAAGGCTGGGAGCTGTCACACCATTGTCCTTCACTCAGCATCACACAGCCCACATCCCCGAGCCCCAGGAAGAGCCCTGAGCAATGTGTGAGGGACAGGATCTGCCTTCCCAGGGCCTGGGGGTCAGGCCTTGGCCTCTCTGCTTCACCCAACAAAACCAGGCTTTTCTCAGCACCTCAGCTGCCTGCACATTTCCCTTTGTTTATCTGCCACCATGGCCTCCAATTCTCTGCTCTAACGAGTCCCTGGGGAGGCTCTGCTGGTACTTGCCCTCAGTGGAACTCATTAATACTTCAAGGTACTTAGTACTTTTTTCTTCTGGCTTTGACTTCTGGAAAGGTTTGTGCAATCACCTCTCAGCACCTGAGTAATGTTCAAGGACTCAGCACCAAATGCACCATGGGGCTCATTACACTGAAGAAAGCTCTAACAAGCCATGTCTCTTCTTGTAATTTACTTCTAGTCTTGTACTGCCAATTAGGGAAGTGTCCTAGTGTAGTTCTGGAGAAAGATTTCAAAAATCTTGTAATAAAATGCCTTTTTTTGATTAAAGGATATAGTTTATTATTATTTTTTAGTGTGGAGAAGAGGTGATTGCAGCATCATCTCATAGATGCTGATGTAGCATCTCTCCTATGTTCTAGAGTCTTCTCCTGCAGCCTTACCTGGAGCACTGTTTGCAGGGCTGGGTGCCACAGTATTAAAAAGATACTAAGCTGCTAGAGAGTGTCCAGAAGAGGCTATGAAGTTAATGAAGGGTTTGGAGGAGAAGCTGTATGAGGAGCAGCTGAAGTCACTTTTTTTGTTCAGCTTGGAGGAGACTGAGAGGAGACCACATCACGCTCTACAGCTTCATCACAAGGGGAGGAAGAAGGGCAGACATTGAACTCTTGTCTTTAGTGACCAATGACAGAACCCAAGGGAATGGCAGAAGGTGTGCTAGGGGAGGGTCAGGTTGGACATGAGGAAAAGGTTCTTCACCCAGAGGTGCTGGACACTGAACAGGCTCCCCAGGCAGTTGTCACAGCCCCAACCTGACAGTGTTCAAGAAGATACTGGACAACGTCCTCAGACACACAGGGTGAACTCTGGGGTGTCCTGTGCAGGGACAGGAGTTGGACTCCATGAGGGTGGTCAGCAGAATTGCTACTTTGGCCCTCTGAAAAACAGACTTTGATTTGTTCAGAAGGCTGTTTGGCAGAGTCCCTTGGGAGGCAGTCCAGAAAGACAACGGACTCCAGGAAGGCTGTTCTCTCTTCAGGAAGGTGATCTCAGAGGTGCAGGAGCAGCTGTGCCCTTGTGCCAGAAGGCGAGCTCTCAGGGAGGAAGTTCCAGCCTGGCTGAACAGAGCTGTGGCTGGAACTTGAAAATAAAAGGAGAATGTATAACCTTTGGAATAAGTGACAGGAGACTCAAGGGGACTACAGGGATGCTTTAGCTGGGCCCAAAGAGTTGTGTTGAATGAAGTCAAATCCAGTTGGTGACCGATTATAGAGTGCTGTCCTTAGGAATCAGTATTGGGGTCAGTTGTGTTTAATCTCTTTATCAATGGTCTGGATGAGAGGATCGAGTGCACCCTCAGTAAGTTTGCAAATGACACAAAATTGGGTGGGAGTGTTGATCTGCTGGACGGTAGGAAGGCTCTGCAGAGGGATCCGACTGGCTGGAGGGTTGGGCTGAGGCCACTTGTATGAGGTTCAACAAGGCCAAGTGCCGCATCCTGCACTTGGATCTGAACAACCACAGGCAACGTTACAGTCTCAGGGAGAGTGGTTAGAAAGCTGCCTGGAAGCGAGGGACCTGGGGTGTTGATTGACAGCAGCTGAACATTAACCAGTGTGTGCTCAGGTGGCCACCAGCCTCCTGGCTTCTTTCAGGAATAGTGTTGCCAGCAGGACTAGAGGAGTGATCATTGCCTCGTACTCGGCACTGGTGAGGTCGCACCTTAAAGGACAAGGAAGACATCGATGTGCAGGAGAGAGATCAGAGGAGGGTGACAACACTGGTAAAGGGGCTGGAGCACAAGTGTGATGGGGAGCAGCTGAGGGACCTTGGGGGATTGAGTCTGGAGAAAAGAAGGCTGAGGAGAGACCTTATCACTCTCTACAGCTATCTGAAAGGAGGTTGGAACATGGAGGGTGTTGGTCTCTTCTGCCAAGTATCAAGTGACAGGACAAGAGGAAATGGCCTCAGGGTTGCCAGGGGAGGTTCAGATTGGATAGTGGGAAACATTTCTTCACCGAGAGGTTTTGAAGCAATGGAACAGACTGCTCAGAGAGGTGGTGGAGTCACCATCACTGAACGTGTCTAAAAGACAGATAGATGAGGTTCTTAGGGACATGGTTTAATGCCAGATTTAGGTTATGGTTGGACTCAATGATCTTGAGGATCTCTTCCAACCACTATTATTCTATGATTCTATGATAAGTCGTTTTTGATATTTTCTTTCTCAGAGGACCATGCAACCTCCCTGAGAGCCAGGACTTTTCTGAGGTGTTGGAGAGATGTCTCACGGTCACACCAGCCAGTTCCACCAGCACCTGTCTGTTCCTTCCTGCACCAAAAGTTTTCTCTATATTTCAACCTTCCAGGCGAGTTTCTGGGACACAGCAAATGCTGTCCAGGTCCTCTGGGCCTGTTCAGAAGAGAGCAGCAGGACAACATGTTGATGGGCTCACTGTGCACATCAAAGCTTTCCTGACCATTTTTCTCAATGCCTCACTTGTACCCAACCTTTCTGGTCCTTATGCTGTGGATAAGGGGATTGAGCAGGGATGTGGGGATGGTGTAGAAAAAAACCTGTGTCAAACTGTCTCAGGAGGGCTGTTCTGGGCATCCCACAGTCAAGGATGAGGGTACTGTAGAAAACAGTGGCACTGGTGAGGTGAGAGGAGATGGTGGAGAAGGCCTTCTGCCTGTCTACACTGGGGTGGAGAGCAGTGGTGCATTCATGCGATGCCCATGTGAACATGGAGGGGGCAAATGGCTCTAAAATGCAAACAGTGCATGCGAGAGTTGCAGGAAATAATCCTAACACGTCTGTGAGCAGAGATGGTGCCGCTGTCAGTCACAAAACTGGGCAGCAGCTGGGTCCGGGTGGTGGAGCTGTATCGGGTCTCCAGGGAGGTCACACTGACCTCGGTTAAGGAAGCACATCCCAGTGCTGCATTCAGGTGGTTTCTTGGGGAAGTCACTTTCAACATGAAGTGACCTTGATACACCACCCCACAGGCCTCCATGGCCCCCACATGAATAGCTGATGGCATTTGTGCTCATTTGGGTTCATTTCTCCCCACACAGGATGTGGATGCTCACATGTCCCCTCAGTGCATACCTGGACTTCTGACCTAGTCATCTGGTGTCCTTCCATGGGGGGAAGAACAACCTCTCTGAGCTGTGTTGAGAGGACAACGATCAAAATGGTGGCTGCAAGAGGCAACAGCCCCAGGCTGGCACCTGGCAGCATGACAGACTGTTTCCAGGTCTCTCTTGCACACACACTGTGTCCTGCTCTTCTCCTGGGACATCCCATCTCCCACAAAGCCTTTGCCCAAGGAGAGCACACCTGCACTGGCCTGGCTGCCATTCCTGCCCCCTGTCCCCACACTTCCCACAGCCCTGAGCTGGGGGTTTTGCTCTGTAGATCAAGTGGGCTGTGGTGCCCAGGCTCTGGTGACTCTGCGGGGCCATACTGGTCAGGCTGGGAGGCAGCCCCCGCTGATGGTGGTCACTGCCACTAACAACCTCCCACACAAACTCTTGGGTGGCCATGGAGGGTGCTCAGAGGGACCCTGCCTTATTCACCATCTGTGTGGGTGCTGGCCACCAACAAGCAACACCTGAACAACCAGCCTGAAGACCCTCAACAGCCACACTGGGACCCTGATCCCATCACACTGAGTCCACAGAGAAACAAGCAAAGCAACGAGCATCTTCAGACTCTATTCGTTAGGCATGTTCTTTGAAACAGCTCTGGAAGAAGATCTAAACCTTCAGGCACTGTACTAAGGAGATGACCTTGCTGATGGACATGCTGTTCTGAGGCCAGCTCTGTCGCAGCAGTGCCCATTGGCTGTCCTGGTCACAGCACTGACACACAGCAGGACGGTGACCAAGCCTTGGGAGCGCTCAGGCCTTGCACCAACACAAGGGCTGAGAAGGAGAGTGAGGGAGTGGAAAGAGAAGGATTCTGGAAAGAACAAGGCTGGTGCTGCCTGGCAGAGCTGCTCTGCTGGGACTGTTTGCTCCATCTTTCCACACAGAGGAAAGACCTCAGACAAACATTTCAACGCAGGGACATTTATTTTGATTAAATACACAGAGAGCAAGACTTCTCATTTACAAGGTCTATGACTTGAACTATAAATGTGGACAGAGAATTAGAAGTGGGATGATTAATGACATCTCTTTGTGGGCAATATTATCACAGTTTAAAAAGCAAACCAATCTATCCTTGTTCAAACTCCAAACAATCATCTACAACTACAAACTATAAAAAAGACAGGTTGGATCTGTCATGGTTTTGTCATAAGTGATATGCAGAAGATGGAATGTTTAATGCCTTTGAAAAGAATCCAGTGATCAGTTTCTTCAGGGCATCCTTGAGCTCCCGGTTCCTCATGCTGTAGATGAGGGGGTTCAGTGCTGGAGGCACCACCGAGTACAGAACAGACACCACCAGATCCAGGGATGGGAAGGAGATGGAGGGGGGCTTCAGGTAGGCAAACATGGCAGTGCTGACAAACAGAGAGACCACAGCCAGGTGAGGGAGGCAGGTGGAAAAGGCTTTGTGCCGTCCCTGCTCAGAGGGGATCCTCAGCACGGCCCTGAAGATCTGCACATAGGACACCACGATGAACACAAAACACCATAGGTCCAAAAAGACACTGACCACTAGAAGCCCAAGTTCTCTGAGGTAGGTGTGTGAGCAGGAGAGCTTGAGGATCTGGGGGATTTCACAGAAGAACTGGCCCAGGGCATTGCCCTTGCACAGTGGCAGTGAAAATGTATTGGCCGTGTGCAGCAGAGCACTGAGAAACCCAGTGGCCCAGGCAGCTGCTGCCATGTGGACACAAGCTCTGCTGCCCAGGAGGGTCCCGTAGTGCAGGGGTTTGCAGATGGCAACGTAGCGGTCGTAGGACATGATGGTGAGAAGATAAAACTCTGCTGAAGCTAAAAAGACAAACAGAAAGAGCTGTGCAGCACACCCTGCATAGGAAATGACCCTGGTATCCCACAGAGAGTTGGCCATGGACTTGGGGACAGTGATGGAGAGGGAGCCCAGGTCGAGCAGGGCGAGGTTGAGCAGGAAGAAGTACATGGGGGTGTGGAGGTGCTGGTCCCAGGCTATGGTGGTGATGATGAGGCCGTTGCCCAGGAGGGCAGCCAGGTAGATGCCCAGGAAGAGCCAGAAGTGCAAGAGCTGCAGCTCCCGTGTGTCTGTGAACGCCAGGAGGAGGAACTGGGTGATGGAGCTGCTGTTGGACATTTGCAGCCTCTGGGCATGAGGACCTGTGCAAGGAGGAAATGACAGTGACAAGTTAGGGGAGACTTCTCTGAGGAAAATAAACAGGCTGTTTCTCATGGAAAACCCACTCCCTGATGGAGGGATGTTTCTGCTCATTCTCTCATTCTACCAACTGAATAAAACCAGTTCATTACAGTTTAAGCTTGGGCAGCTTGGGCATCTCGTTTCCATGAACACAGTTCTGGGGCAAGATCTGCTGAGCTGTTGTCAGAACAAAAACTGACCCATACTGCCACCCCAACCCCACAGAGCAAGAGCACCAGGGACAGGTGGAGAAACAGGGAAGGACACTGCAGTGCTATTAGAAAACAAAGCAAGGACAGAAAGGCAGACGGGCATGCTGTGGAACCTTCTCCTTACCCAGCTGTGCTGCTGCCACTTACGTAATGACACTGTAGAGCAAGTAGGTTTAGGACCTTTTTTGTGTACCACGTTCCAGGAACCCTTCACCTGGAGGTCCAGCTGCTGAGGTGGAGACTCGTGACCTGGACCCCATGGCTCTGGGGCAGAGGCTCTGCTGGGGAGGAGAGGAGACCAGGGGTTGCACTGGGAAATGTGTTTGCACTCGAGAGGATGTGACAGAAGTTCCTAAATCCTGTCCCCAGCATTTCTGGTAGCAGTTAACTCTTCCTGCCCATGTCTGTGCTTCCTGCAGCTGTGTCTCTGTCCCTGGATCTGCTCCCTCTCAGTGTCACAGACCCTGTCCCACCCGCTGTGTGCTCAGCTCTGTCCTGCTCACACCTCCTGGCACTGCCCAGGGGCAGCTCTGTGTGTGCAGGGGCTCAGGAGCAGCTCAGACAAGTCCTAATGAGAACTGGGGTCTCAGTGTCCTCTCCAAAGCAGAGAAATAAATCCCCACCTCCCACAGCACACCCGGCCAACCAAGAGTGGAAAACTGAAAGCACAGACTCCTTCCCTTGCAGCTGTTCCTCTCTTGATGTCGTTGTTCAGAAGAACCCTCTGTCATGTCTGTGCGGTTGATCTGGAGCTCTGAGAAGCCCTGACCCACACAGCACCCTTCAAGCCCACAAGGTCCCTGCCTGCCCTGCCGGGGTTCGCTCTTCCACCCACAGCTGCTGCCATGGGATCTCCCCGGCAGGCTGAGCGCTGACCCTGGCAGGCGGCAGACTCCCTGCCCCAGCACAGCCCTGGGGTGCAGGGACCCTGCTCTGCAGGACAGCCCTGGGAACCCCTGGGTGCACAACTTGCTTCTCAGATTTTTGAAGTTGCTGAAAAAGATCCCCTTCCTTACAGATGCCACCAGCTGTGCCCGTGCCAGTTTTAGGAGATGCCTCCAGGAGCTACAGCTGCATTGCCCTGCACCCAGAGACTTACCATGGCAAGGGCTGCAAAGGTTTCCCCTCCAGTGAGCTCTCAGTCATCCTCCCAATCCTGACCACCTTTAATCTCTCTCTGCCTTGCTCGTCTCCCTGAGATCCCCAGGCAGAGCCCTCAGCCCTGCTGCGTGTGCAGAGGAGCTGCTCCTGGGCAGAGCTGTCTCTCTGCAGCGCTGCTGCTTGCCAGGAGCTCCCTCTGTCCCAGGAGCCCAGCCCAGCTCAACAGCACAGGAGAAGCCCAAGACACTTTAACGACCCTTCTGGTGGGTTTGGTGCTGAGTCCATGAACCTCAGACCCTGAGGGGAAGCTGATGAAACCTCTCAAGAAGTCAGATTCAAACTCCAAAGTTTCTTGCAATGTTAATGAGTCCCACTGAGGGACACTACTGAGGAACAGACCCCAGGGTCTGGTTAGAGAAGAAAACGGGATGCAGTGACAACAGGTCAGGAAAAGCAAGGTGAAGTTCTCTTAGATGCTGAGTAAACCTGTGTGTGTTTTATTAATCAAAGGGACAAGCCCTGACCCCCAGCCCTGGGAAGGCAGATCCTGTCCATCAATGTTGCCCAGTACCCTTCCTGGACAGTGTGATGTGGGGCTGTGCAAGGCCAAGGGCAGGACTATGGTCCCACACCTCCCAGGTTCCTGGCTGGGGACAAGGAGGCCATGAGGCCCCTGTGCTGGAAGGACAAGGTGTCTCCTCACAGGCATCAGAGGTGCAGACAACAGCCATAGCCAAGGGGAGAAGGAGGTCATGTCTGTTGGGGCTTTCAACCTCTTTACATCCCGTGATCATCTCCACCACAGCCTGTCCTGTGCTGTGGCATCCCCTGCACCTCTTTCCCTGCAGGCTGCAGACATCCCCCCTGCTGCCCCACCTTGCTCTTGTCTGAGCATCTTCCTCCCTTTGCTGAGATCTCTGCATCCTCCCCAGCTGTTCCTTGAAGCACAAAGCCTTGGGCTGATGCAGACTCCCTCTGCTGACCTGCTCCACCACAGCACTGCCCTTCCAGTCACATTCCTTTCTGCTCATCTCCAGCCTGGACCTCTCCAGCTGCACTTTGTGCCATTATTTCTTTCCCATGCTCTTTCCCAGTATGCAGAAAACCTCCACCACCTCTGAAACCACCCTTCAAGCACTCTCAGGCTACTCCTCCACTGCTGCAGCCTCCCCAGCGCTGCTGGGTCAAAGCCGCCCAGGTCCCTCATCATCCCACACCATGTGCACAAGGTGCTGAACCTGCCTTGGCAGAGCCCTGCACTCTCCAGTTCCTCCCTGCTTCTCCAAACTGGGAAGCCGCACACTGGCACACCCCCGTGTGTGTGGGGTCACACCAGTGCTGAACCGAATGGGATGAGAACTCCAGGTGTCTGGGTCCCCACGCTCCTCCTCATGCAGCCCCGTGTGCAGCTGCCTTGTTCATGGTGAGCGTGCACCACGGGCTGGTGTGGGGACCTTGGAGTGCCCAGGCCCTTCTCCTCAGGGTCACTGCTCAGCGTGTCAGGTCCTGCTCTGTCCTGATGGATGGGGTTATTGTCCCACCCTGATACAGCACTGGTAACTTCTCTTTGTACAACTTCAGAGCTTTCTGCTGGTTGAATACCAGATATTCACAGGGTCTGGACTCTCCCTGGACTGAAGCTCCATTTGCTCAGCTGTTAATGTTTTCATGCAGGTGGTTTATCCTGATAAGGGTTTCTCTCCTAAGATAACAGGATAAGGAGCTACAGGACACTACAAATACCATCTCCTGGAGAAACTGTGGGGTCTTGGGGGTCTGTTACTCACAATGTCAGAGATCTGGACTCACAGGGGTAGATTCTCCTCTTGTGAGAGAACAGCAGGAATGCATGAAATTCAGCCTGGGGACAGAAAATATCAGCTGAAGGTTGAGGAGTCAGCATGAGAGGGCAGAACAACATGGGCAATGTTGTGGTGACTGGACATCAGCTACTGACTCACTGATGAGGAAGAGAAAATACATGAGGCCTCCTTCAAGACAAATGAAAGAAGCATCATGTTGTCAGGGCGGTGTCCTCGTATCAGACGTGAGATATCCAGTATCTGCAAGGTACCAGCCATGCATGAGGGGTTGGAGCTCATTGACAACATCTTCCTGACACGGGTGACTGAGGAGTCAGTGAGGTGAGGTGCCCTGTGGGACTTCACACTTACAAACCACAAAGAGTTGATCAGGATGGAACAGTCAGGGATGGGAAAGGGGAGCTGAGGCTCCTGGGAGATGATCACAAGGCCAAGAGCAGGATTTCAGGAGAGCAAGCTTTGGCCTGCTGAGGGACCTGCTTGGGTCCTATGGGATATGACCTTGGTGTCTGCAGTGCTTTTCTCTCACATTTCCTCCCTCCTCTCTCCCACCTGCTGTTGTGCAGCGTTTTTTACCCTTTCTCAAATACAATATCCCAGCGGTGCTGCCAGCATCACTGAGTGGCTCAGATTTGGCAAGGATTGGGTCCATCTTGGAGCCAGCCGAAATGGGCTCTGTCTGACGTTGGTCAAACTCCTGTTATCTTCTCAGAGAGGTGGAACTGTGGCACATCCACACCCACCCCAGTTCTAAGACTTCGCCATGTAAATCCTGCTAGATGTTACAAACTACTTGATCATAGAGAAGAAATGGAAAACATCTTCTGTCAGCAGCCTTAGGATGTCTCCAGTCAATTAGCAGGTTCCTATGGGGAACTTTAGTTTCCTTGACATTACCTGGCCAGGCAAAGCTGCAGGTGCCACCAGTTCAAACGATCTTGGGCCAACATATGAAGATGTCTGCCTGGTGGGCCAAGAAGAGAGATGCTCGCCTAGATCTGGTATGGAATGAAGAAGGAAGAGCTGGTGAGGGATGTCAACATCAGTGTCCACCTTGGCTGTTGTGACCAGGACACAGGGGGTCCCAGACACCAGAGAGGAGGGAGGAAGGCCAGCAGCAGAGCACAGGCTGGTGGGCTCCAGAGGAGAAGACTTTGACATACTGGGGAATGGTGGGCAAAGTAGGAAGTAGGTCTGGAAGTAGGAAGTAGGTCTGAAGGGTGAAGGAGCTCAGGAAATCTGATCAGACTTACAGGGCAGCCTGCTCCAAGCAAAGAATTTTCTCTGCAAGTGCTCATGAAAAGAAGTATTTATGTCATTGAGGGTGCTTGTCTGAATTGATGGAGCTCCAGGGCAAAAAGGCAGCACACAGGAGGTGGGAACAGGGGAAGCTGCAAAAGAAGAAATTTATATCATGGATGTAGGAATAATGGCAAAGATTCCCTGGGCTTGATTCTTGAATGGGAGTCTGAGGGCAGCAAGACGAGCTGACATTGCTTCATTTGCAGTAAAAGAACAGACACCCTGTCTAGATCATGGGTCTGCTACTGAACTTCGTAAGAGTAGAATCAGACAGGACTGAGGTTCTTCATGGCTTCTTTGCCTCCATCTTTTTCAGCAAGGTTTCCTGGGACTTCATTCCTAAAGGAGAACACCCAGGAGTGGATTGGGCTCAAGTCAGGGGTGACCTGAACAAACTCAGACACCATTACAGAACAGGAGATGGGTCATTTGACCAGGTCCTTGAACACAAGTATCACTGTGCTGTGTCACCTGAGATTCCCAGGAACACCTTCTGGTCCAGAGGAGTATGACCCCTCTTGAGGTGTCCTGGCCTGTCTCCTCACTCACATGGTGATTTAGGCACCCACTTTTCCATTATTTTCAGTCTTTATCAGGAGACGCTCCAGAACAATATGAAAATGAAACTGCTGAGACCACCTGTTCTGGAAAGGGAGGGAAGGGTGAGCAGGGAAGGAAATAGAAGAAATGTGGCTTTATTGCTGTTTATTATGGAAATGCTCTCTGTTTGGCTATTCCTGAAATCTCTCTAATCATTCACACCAGATTTGAAACGTTTAGGAAAATGCTGCACAGAGCCTTGGCTTGTAAGAGCATTTTCGATGTTCATGAGCCCTCTGCTGCCATGATCCTGAACTGCAGCTACTGAAACAACAAACCTCTGATGAAGTGAAAGGCAGAAGCAAACCCCAAGTTTCTGAGGGTGTGTGGGACCCCATGAAGGGCCATCGCTGACACAGCTGTGAAGGAAACAACCAGTGCAGGTCCCTGTCCCTGGAGGCTGGTCAAGGAAAGACTTGGAGACACTGGTTACAGGTGGTGAGGGCCATGTGGAGGTGGCTCTGATGCCATGTCAGCCCCTGATGCTTGTTCATCACCAGAATGTTTGAGCCCTGATCCCTGGGACCTGGTAGATCTTTCTCAAATATTTATCAAGGTTTTTCCTGCGGACAGTGTGTTTTGTATTTTGGGAGTTGGTTTTATGTGAACTGCTGTTGCTTTAACTGCAAGGCTCTGGTTTTCTGTGGAGCTGCAAATGCCTGCGAGTTCCTCATAACTCATCCAGCTTCTTTCATACACCTGGCAATGGTCACCAATCAGCTCAATGTCCCAGTCACAAACTTGCTTTAATCCTCTATTTGGATCCATACCCATCACTCCAAGAGGTTCATGCATCCACCAGGCTCATGGATGATTCCTGAGGACCATCCAAGTGTGGGCAGTGTAAGAGAGGAGCAGAGCAGGGTCAGCTCATGGGCCATGACTGAGCACAGCCACCCCAGCAGCAGCCATTCCCCATCTCCCAGGCACAGCCATGCCCACAGGATGGAAATGTCACTGCCATATAAGATCAGCCCAAGAGAGGCCTTTCTTCCTTCCATATTCCCAGGAAATTCTTCCTCCTGTTCCTCCTCCACCTGCAGACATCAACTGCTTTCCATTTCTGGGCTCAGACATGGCTGGAAGGGCTCACTGAAGCCATCAGCCATCTCATTGCTTCTCCCTGACATGCCCTGACCCTCTCCCACACCTACACATGGCCAATCACGGCTGCTCAGGGCCTCCCGCTCTTTAGAAGAGGCCTCGAGCTTCCTGGTTCTTCCTGGTGCTTGTTATAAACTTCCTCACTCTCTCCAGAGTTCATGGTGAGCTGTCTAGTCCATAATAGCCCCTTTATGACTATGTCTTACTGAATGGTTGTGTTTTTATGATCATTTGTGCAGAAAGGGCAGTCACAGGACAGCACCCAATGTGTCAAAACTGATGCTGAGTGAAATACCGTAAAGCCCTGATGAGTTACCCCTGTGTCTGTGTCTCTCCTGGAAGGAGTCTGTCCCGAGAAGGGGATCCAGCTCCTGCCACTCTCTGCAGAGGCACATGAGCAGTGTCCGTGCACCTGGGGACACAAAGGGTGACGTTTGCCAGACCACCCTGCATCTGAACCACTTAGATGTGTGCTTGTGGATGAGGTTTGAAGTCTTATAGTGCCAATACCTATTTAATTGATATTGCCAGAGGGACTTCCACAGATGCAGGTTACTATTTCACAGATATTTAAATATAAGCATATTAAAGTTTTATTTTTCTTTAAAAACTGACATTCCTAGAGAAATTACACAAACACTTGAAGGATTATTCATGCCTTTTGACATGATTATCCACAGAAGGCCACCAGCTTTGCATCTCAGGAAATGGGACGCCAGAGTTCAAGGGCAGGATGGTTTGGGCTCTGTCCTGGGATCTGGAAACTGAAACGTGCTCCCACCTCCCAGCCCCCTGCCCTCCTCAGTGAGGGTGTGAGACATTCTGCCAGCGAGGGCTGAACTCACAGTCATGGCCAGTATCTTATGTCCAACTGCAGCCAATGGTGTTCTGCCAGCTCAGGACTGGAGCATCCATTGCTGGAGGTGTTTAAAACACATGGAGATGTGGCACTTTGGGATATGATTTAGTGGTGGAGTTGTCAGTGTTTGATTTACGGTTGGACGCCATGTTCTTAAGGGTCTTTTCCAGCATAAATGATGCTATGATTCTATGATTTGGGTTGGAACCATTTCAGTTCCATCAACTTCAGCTTCCCTCAGAGGCTGCTGTTGTGTGGCACAACTGTCCTGGCTCTCCAGGCAGGTTGGGCACTGGTTTGGTGCCTGCATTGGCAGTTTTCCCCTTCCTGGGGTAAAAGGCTGTTGAGGAGAGACAGTTGTAGAGATTTGGGTCACAGGGGTTTGAAGCAATCCTTTCAAAATCTGAGCAGGCTGAGCTTTGGAGCCCAGGAAAAATGGAGATGCTCTGAAGGATGTTTTTGAACAGTGGTACTGTCACTAGTAACAGAAACAGGGAACTCCTTATTCTCACTGATGATGATGATAAACTGAAGCTCTTTAAGTTCATTCCTAGCAGCCATTCTTGCTTTTCTAAAAATCTACTACACCTCAGTAGTTGTGTCTTGAAAGAAGTTCTTAGAACAATGCTTTTTCTCTTTTTTTTTTTTTTTTTTTTTTAAATAATTTAAAAAATACACCTCCTGGACAGAATTAGCCCAAAATCATCCTTCTTTCATAACTTTTGGGGTTTTTTTTGCTTTTCCGTGTTTGAGGTGGAGGTGGCATAGGAGAATATTGCCTTCTTGAGAGCAAGGTGGCCAAGGAACAGATCCCAGGTCAGTGCAGAGGCACAAAGGAAGCCAGAATCTTTATGTGGTGTGCACTGACACACACTGTCACCTGCATTTCCAGTCTCTGCAGTCCCAGCTGTGCAGCAGAGTCTGGAGTTCTGAGCTCCCTTCATCTGCCCTGTGTGACACGTGTAAAATGGAACTACCCCAGTCAAATGGCTGGTTTTGATTCTCTTCACAACCTGAAGCACCACACAGGTCAGCAGACAAGCCAGGATACCCAAAAAATCCTCACATATCCTTCACTTACAGTTTGGGTGTTTGCTGGCATCTCAGCAGACATGGCATTTGGATTCCCGGGTTCAAGGAGCTGGTCAAGTGCTTTTTCAACATCTCTGTAGTGGTGACTTTAATGCCTGGCTGATGTGCAGACTCTGTACATGGAGGCTGACACCTCTTGAACAACCTGCTCTGAAAGGATGAACAAGGTGGGCATGAGGACAGTAAAAAAGAACCTGGGTGACGGTAAACAAGAGCGGATGAACAAGTTGTGGTCAGGGCTGTTTGGGGGCACTTGTAAAGCAGCCCTGGACCTTCTCTGAATTATTCCTGTGGTCAGAGAGAACCTGAAAGCTGTCTCTGAATTGAAAACATGAAGAGGATGAAAGGACAGCGTCATTCAGGCTGGAAGGGATCTCAGCAGGTTTCTTGACCAACCTCCTGCTCAAAGCAGGGTCAGACCAGATTACTCAGGGCTTGATCCAGACACATCTTGGTCACTTTCTGGGGTAGAGTGGATGCACACTCCTAGGACACAGCTTCCAGTGCTTGACTGTCCTCATGACTGGAAAGTTTCTCACTGTCTATAGCAATTTTCAAGCCCAAACATCCAGATTGTTTTTTTCCTGTCTTGTTACACACTAACACAGACCATAATATACTGCCTTGGGCACAAGAATATTGTGGGGGATGATGTTGAATGCCTTGCTGACTTCCAGGTAACAGACCATCAATGTTCTCCACACGTCCACAACACTGTCCTTTCCTCACAGAAAGCAAAGAGGATGGACAGGCACAACCTGCCCTGGGTAAACCCCGTCACCTTCTCTTCCAGACACCCAGAAATGGGGTCCCAGTGGAGATGTTCTGGGGCACAGCCCTTAGTTCCCCTGCTCACCCATTGGCCATTTTGAAAAGTGCACACACTGTGTGAGAGCTGCCAGTGGTCAGGGAGTCCCTCCAGTCTCCATGAGCTTTCCAAGATGGTGGAGAGTGGCCTCAATGCGACATCGTCCTGCTGTCTCAGCTCCTGGGATGCTGCCCCTGCTGTCCCATAGACTGGAAAGGATTGTGGTAGTTCCAGTGACCCCTGACTTGATCCACATCTTCTGCTGGTTGTTCTGCCTCCAGTCACAGAGGCCTGGTAGACCTTGCTGGTGAAGCGGAAGAACAAGAGGACACAGGGATTCTTCCCTCTTACTCTTCTTATATTCATCAGTGGCCACACAGTGTCTTTGTTTCTCCTTTAACTGTTCCTGCAGTAGTAACAGCTCATTATGGGCCCTTGAATTGCCTTAGAGGTCCAGACTGAGTTCTGATCTGGGCTGTCCTGTGCTTGGAGGCTGCTGTCCTTGCAGACCAGATGAACTCACTTCTGCCACCCTGCCTGGCAGTTCATTCCACCCGTGTCACAGCTCTGTCTGCAGCACTGACAGCTCCAGCTCCCCAGTCAGGTCCCTGGCTGAGGCCATTGCCTCACATCTGGGCTGGACCACTCCAGCTGTGGCACCAGCCCAGCTCTGACCTGCCACAGGAAACCTGGTACCAAGTGTCCAGGAGTCCATGTGTGCAAAGGCTTTGCTTCAGAGCACAGACATGGCATGGCCAAAGATTGATGAATGTCTCTCTAGACCTGGCAGTATAAAACCAGAACAAAATGCCTACATTCCTTCAACTGAAGATATTCCTCCCTCAGCTTGGAGAAATCAAATCATTTGCTGTAACATTCCCGGTGTCCTGTCTACTGATGGGAAAATAAAAGATGATTCTCATACCAATTTATTGTTTAATACAAAGAACACAATGCTGGAAAGAAGTGTTGCTGCAGAGGACAGAGAATCAACATCACTGATTACTTGAGGTTGTTTGAAAGGATGTGTCCCTGGAGACCCAGGGACACCTGGAGGGAGCCCAGAGGGGACAGAGAAAGGGACATCATGGGCTGCTCCTGTGCTGCTGAGCTGGGCTGGGCTCCTGGGACAGAGGGAGCTCCTGGCAAGCGGCAGCGCTGCAGAGAGACAGCTCTGCCCAGGAGCAGCTCCTCTGCACAGCGCAGCAGGGCTGAGGGCTCTGCCTGCAGCACCGAGGGCACAGGAGCCAGGCAGAGAGAAGGAAATGCAGTCCAGGGTGGGAGGATGCTGAGAGATCACTGGAAATGAAATCTTCTAGGATATTAAGCATGTGGCTGCAGAGCATTGCATCTGCAAATCTTGGCAGGATCTCAGAAAGCTGTCACATTGCAGAGCCTGCAGGAGATGTAAGTACAACTCTCAGAGATTCTCTGATGCAGAGGAGAGGATGTGCTGCAGAGCAGGGGTTGCCTTCTGTACTGTAAGAGTGACAAGATGTGAATGCTGTGTTCTCCCAAGGGTGGCTGCGGGGTGTAATTGTAAATGTGCAGGCAGGGGTGCCCAGGGCTGTCCTGCAGAGCAGGGTCCCTGCACCCCAGGGCTGTGCCAGGGCAGGGACTCTGCCGCCTGCCAGGGTCAGCGCTCAGCCTGCCCGGGGAGATCCCAGCAACACTGAGGGCAGAAGCTGCCACATGAAGGAGCAAACCCTATAGGGCAGGAAATGTGTTTCTCCTGTGGAGAGGGTGCTGTGTGGGTCAGGGCTGCTCACATCTCCAGATCACCCCCAGCATTTTTTCAATGGGATGCCTCAAGGACAAGATCAATGCAAGGATTACCAGACAGAAAAGGAGCTTTCCTGAGCCTGTCTTTTCAGTTTCCTATCCCAAGTGGTGGGGGGTGCAGGAAAGGATAAAATGAAAATGAGCTCTCATGCTTAAACAAGTCACTGAGACTCCTGAACTGCAACTCTGAGTGATCAGCACATCTGCCAGAAGGCTCATAACATCCCTTCACCACCCCTCTGCCTGTGCACAGCACCTGCATCACCTTGGCTGGACCCCTCAGCCTAGTCTGACCTGTCCTGTTTTCCAACCTGCAAACAGGAAGATGCCCCCAGGCAGTGCCCTGGGAACAGGCAGGATCTGTAGGGCCAGGGGGAGGGCACAGAGGGTGGGATGGGGTCTGTGAGCACTGACAGGGAAGAGACATGGACAGGGAAACACCTCCCAGGGGGAGAATCTCCAGGCAGCAGGGAAATGATCAGAAATGAGAGGAAAATAAACCCAGAATTGTTATGGGAGGGAGAACAGAGAAAAGTCCCTGTGATCCCCTGCAGTGCAGATCCCTCTGTGAGCAGCCCCCTGGCCTCCTGTCCCACCCAGCAAAGCCTCTGCCCTCAGGGCCGGGGGCTCCAAGGCATGGAGCAGCTTCTGTGCAGCCAGAGCTCCAGTTCCTCTGCAGAGCACAGGGGCTGAGAGCAGCTGCCCGGCAATGTTGGTGTCTGGGAGGTGGCTGCACAGCTGGGGAAGGGTGACGCTGTCTGAGTGCCCGGCTGCCTCTGCCCTGGCCTCTCTCACACCCACCCTCACCGCATTGTCCTTCTTGCTCCCCTGCTCTGGGTCACTGCTGTTGGGATCTTGTTCTTGCTGCCAGACTCTCTGGGGACGGCAGTTTCATCTGCAGAGTCACAGCCTGATCTTGTGGGTCCTTTCCTGCAGGTGTGTCCATGGGAACACGTGTCCCAGCTTTGCTCTGACCTGTGGGGTGTGGGCAATGCAGTCTGTGGGTCTGGGGACTGATCCATGTGTGTCTTGGGCTAAACGTGGGGTGCTGAGACCTTGGGAAAGGTTGGACATGTTGTTCTCTGTGGTGGATCCCTCTGCTCTCAGCAGTGCCTGGTGGCTTTTCAGGGTAACATGGGAGTGTGATCAGCCTCTGTCTCAGAAAAGTGCCAGCCCAGGGCAGCTGGAGCAGGACAGAGGGACAGAGCAGCTGCCCTCACTCTGCACTGACCCACAGGCATCCTCTGGTCTCACAGGACTCACTCTGTTCTCCCTGAGTGCAGGAGAAATGCTGAGGGCTTCTGACACCCAACAACACTCCCCAGGGTGGGAGGGCAGAAGCAGATGTAGAAACACCAGACCTCTCCAACTCAGTTTCTCAGGCCTGGGGGTACAGATGCTGACAGTCCCTTCTGCACCAGGAGCGGTTCCAGCTGACAAATCCGAACCCCAGGACTGGCCCCTGCCCACCCAATCACACAGGGTCAGGCTGACTGCTCAAGAGCCCCTGGGCAGAGACCCTGCTCTTCATTGCACACTCACCAAGCACCCACGAGGCCTCCAGCCAGGACGTTCTCCTGGAAAAAGAAAAAAATGGGTCTCTTTGTGGGAGGGTCTGTGAGAAATGGCTTTGGCTTTTTCCCAGAGAAGTCTCATCAAAACCGTCACTGTCTTTTCCTCCTTGCACAGGTCCTCATGCCTACAGGCAGCAAATGTCCAACAGCAGCTCTATCACCCAGTTCCTCCTCCTGGCGTTCACAGACACGCGGGAGCTGCAGCTCTTGCACTTCTGGCTCTTCCTGGGCATCTACCTGGCTGCCCTCCTGGGCAACGGCCTCATCATCACCACCATAGCCTGGGACCAGCACCTCCACACCCCCATGTTCTTCTTCCTGCTCAACCTCGCCCTCCTTGACCTGGGCTCCATCTCCACCACTGTCCCCAAGTCCATGGCCAATTCCGTCTGGGACACCAGGGCCATCTCCTACACAGGATGTGCTGCCCAGCTCTTTCTCTTTGTCTTTTTCATTTCAGCAGAATATTTTCTTCTCACCATCATGTCCTACGACCGCTACGTTGCCATCTGCAAACCCCTGCACTACGGGACCCTCCTGGGCAGCAGAGCTTGTGTCCACATGGCAGCAGCTGCCTGGGCCGCTGGGTTTCTCAACGCTCTGCTGCACACGGCCAATACATTTTCACTGCCACTGTGCAAGGGCAATGCCCTGGGCCAGTTCTTCTGTGAAATCCCCCAGATCCTCAAGCTCTCCTGCTCACACTCCTACCTCAGGGAACTTGGGCTTCTGGTGGTCAGTGTCTGGTTAGGATTTGGGTGTTTTGTTTTCATTGTGGTGTCCTATGTGCAGATCTTCAGGGCCGTGCTGAGGATCCCCTCTGAGCAGGGACGGCACAAAGCCTTTTCCACCTGCCTCCCTCACCTGGCCGTGGTCTCTATCTTTGCCAGCACCTCCTGTTTCGCCCACCTGAAGCCCCCCTCCATCTCCTCTGTTTCCCTGGACCTGGTGGTGTCTGTTCTGTACTCGGTGGTGCCTCCAGCAGTGAACCCGCTCATCTACAGCATGAGGAACCAGAAGCTCAAGGATGCCCTGAGGAAACTGATGACTGGATTATTTCCTTATAGCTATTAACTGCCCATCATCTTCTGCATAACAGTTATAGTGTAAATTGTTGTAGGCCCTAGCTGTCTTCTGTATTTTTTGTTGCTGCTTGTGGTTTTTCACATGTGGTAATATTGTCATCCCCTTTTCAATTCACTGTCTTCTTTGCTTACTGAGGGGTTGTGTGAATGAGAAGCTGTGCTCTATGTGTGTTTCAACAAATGAAAAGGCCTTGCATTATCTATTTTTTTCTGAGATCCTTTCCTCAAGACGTGCTTGGAGCTGCAGGGACAGTTCCTGCGGTCGGTGGAGGGGAAAAGAGTCCATCATGGCAGCCCTGCCAGGGAGCACCAGTGCTTGTTCTTCCAGAGCTGTTCTGGTTCCACTCCCCCACTCTCCTTCTCATCCCTGGTGTTGGTGCAAGGCCTGAGTGCTCTGGCAGCTTGGTCCCCGTCCTGCTGTGTGTCAGTGCTGTGAGCGCAGGCAGGGACAGGCAATGGGCACTGCTGTGACAGAGCTGGCCTCACAACAGCCTTTCCAGATTGAAAGGTGATCTTGTCAGGGCAGGACCAGAAGGTTTAGGTCTTCTTCAAAAGATTCTCTGAAGAATTTGCCCATGAATATGGCCACAGATGAGACACGAGTGTACAGCTGAGCAGTGTGTGTGTGCAGGGCTGGCACAGCAGTGTCCTCTCACAGCCAGGCCTCCTGCCAGAGACCTGCAGGACCAGCAGAGCAGGGGCTGGGCTGTGCCCCTGTGCACTGGACACCCCACGGAAGGAGCCTCAGGTCAATCACCATGCACTGGCCCTCACAACCACCATTCCCAGCACTGACCTCTCACCCACAGTGTCCCTCCACAGAGGGACACTGAATGCGTAGTTCAGCAGTCCATGTTTGCTTTGTACAGGTGTCGAGGTTTTGATTGCGGGATGGCAACCGTGGCAGATGTAGTGTTACCCCACTCTCCTCCCCCTTCCTTTTTCAGCTCCTTCCTCTCCCCGGTTCCCACTAAGGACAGGTGATCAGGAGAGAAAGGAGGACAGAGAAAAGAGAGATGGAAAAATTATAAATGTTTTACTAATAAAAATAGAGAAAATACAAAATATACAAAACCGATCTTTAAAGCCCCAGCAACTGCTCAGGCAGATGAGGGGCTGGCAGCCGACATCCTGGCCTGGACTCTGCAGCCAACCGGAGCTGGATTCAGTCTGTCACTGGCCTCAGTTCGCAGGGACTACTAGCAAGGTCCTCTCCTAATGTCGGCCATCAGCAAAAGGGACGAGATCCTTGGGATTTCCCACTTTTATATGAAGTATTCATATGAATGGAATCTTATACTCCATTGGTCAGTTTCTTGGCCACTTGTTCCACAGAATCACAGAATGCTAGGGATTGGAAGGGACCTGGAAAGCTCATCCAGTGCAATCCCCCCATGGAGCAGGAACACCCAGCTGAGGTTCCACAGGAAGGGGTCCAGGCGGGTTTGAATGGCTGCAGAGAAGGAGACTCCACAACCTCCCTGGGCAGCCTGGGCCAGGCTCTGCCACCCTCACCAGGAAGAAGTTTCTTCTCTTATTTAAGTGGAAACTCTTGTGTTACAGTTTGTACCCACTACCCCTTGTCCTACCATTGGTTGTCACCGAGAAGAGCCTGGCTCCATCTTCCTGACACTCCCCCTTTAGATATCTGTAAACATCAATGAGTCCCCCCTCAGTCTCCTCTTCTCCAGCTCCAGAGCCCCAGCTCCCTCAGCCTTTCCTCACACGGGAGATGCTCCACTCCCTCCAGCATCTTTGTTGCCCTGCGCTGGACTCTCTCCAGCAGTTCCCTGTCCTTCTGGAACTGAGGGGCCACAACTGCACACAATATTCCATGTGTGGTCTCCCCAGGGCAGAGCAGAGGGGCAGGAGAACCCCTCTGACCTACTGACCACCCCCTTCTAACCCACCCCAGGTACCATTGGCTTCCTGGCCACAAGGGCCCAGTGCTGGCTCATGGTCACCCTGCTGTCCCCAGGACCCCCAGGTCCCTTTCCCCTGCACTGCTCTCTAGCAGGCTGTTTCCAAACTTCTACTGGAACCTGGGGTTGTTCCTGCCCAAAGTCAAGACTCTACACTTGCTCTGGTTATATTTCTTTACATTTTTCCCTGCCCAACTCTCCAGCCTGTCCAGGTCTCTGGATGGCAGCACAGCCTTCTGACGTATCAGCCACTCCTCCCAGTTTCGTGTCACCAGCAAACTTGCTGATAGTACACTGTATTCCCTCAGTTTCTCGTTGCCCCTCTCACAAGATGTACATCTGTCCTTACCAGTGACCTCACATTCCACTGCTATGTTTACCAAAACATGTATCTCTTTCTCCAGGAAAATGCAGCTAATATGAAGCTTTAGCTGACAGGCAAATTCACTAAAAGAGAAACTTGTGTGTAACAAAACCAGGACAACAGATGAGAAGTGAACATGTGCATCATGTACGTGAGGTGACATGAACACAAGTGAGCACAAACATCATCTGCTATTCCTTGCCGTTCCATGAAGGCCTGTGGCACAGACAAGGTCTTGAGGTCACTTCATGTTGGGAGGAACATCCCATAGGAAATCACCTGAATGCAGCAGTTGTACTTCTTTGAACTGAGGTCCCCGTGTCCATTCCTCGTGATGTGGGACATGGGTGACACAGCAGAGGCCTGAGGTGTCTCCTGTCCTTTGGGAGTGGCAACAGGAGGCCAGTGCCCCTGTGTCTAAAAGGGACAGACTCTGTCTCTGAGCATCCCTGGGTGCATAAGGAGTCCATGAAGCCATCTCAGATGTGGACACCTGTCAGACACTGACATTTCTGTGTGTGACTCCAGAAACAAACCCCGCTGCCCAATGAGATTCATCTCAGCTGCCTTAGGATCCTTGCAAGTCCTCCAGTGTGCTACGTCACCATTGCCCGTTATTCTGGATTGTGATCTCATAAGAACCAGGGTAATCAGAGAGGTTCTGGGGTCCTTGGAAAAGGCAAATATCAAAGCCATGTTCAAAAAGGCCAGAACAAGTATTGGGAGAATTGCACATGGATCAGCCTGCCTCTGTCCCTGGGAAGGGGGTTGGACACATCCTATCATAGAGTGGGATTTCAGCTCTTTTTAGGGAGAGGAAAAGGGTGTCGAGGCCGCGAACAGCTTCCTCTGGTTCACCCGGCCTTGAGCAAGACAGTGAGATAAGATGTGTGAGACAAGGGCTCTCTTCAGGCAAGGCGAAGAGGTGGGATGGGTGTCTACAGGCTGCAGGGAAAGAGGGACAGGTGCAGCACTGTGTAGGACACGCTTCAGTCTTGGTCAGGTCCGGGGTGCTAAGGAGGGGAATGGATGGGTGTGGTATTATGAGTTCAGTTGTGTCTCAGACACTCATAATCCAGTCAGCAGTGTGTGGCTTTGAAGGGGACAGCGAGGTCAGTTCTGTCTCTGGAGGTGACAGCCCAGCAGCAGGGACATGGCTGGGAGAGAACCTCTGCCAAGGCACCCACAGGTCTTACACAGGAGGATGCCTTGGGGACGGGTTGTCATGTCCATCCCACCTGAGAACATGACGGGACAGCAGCAGGGACATGGTCGTGTCTGTCAGAGAAGCTGGAAGAACAGCAGCAGTCATGGGATTTAGGAGATCATGGTGAGGTTACTTCTCTCTGGTCAAGTGCAAGACCACAAGAAGACTAACAGGTTGGGATCCCTGCTTGATGGGCAGTTTATGACGTGGTAAACATTTCCCAAGCAGTGGGAAAAAGCAGCAGAGAAAAAAAAACAAAAATCCACCAAATGCTGATTGGGAAGTGAAGATTGGATATGAGGAGGAAGAAATGTCAGCGGAAGGGCAGTGCTGTGGTGCAAGAGGTCACCCAGAGGGAGCTGGATCAGCCCATGGTTTGTGTTCCAAGAGCAGCCAGTGAGGGTGCAGACACAGCAGTGAAGGTGCAGAAATGCTGGGGTGAGAGCAGGTGGGGAAGCGAGATGGGTGTCTGCAGCCTGCAGGGAAAGAGGGGCAGGGGTAGGACCGTGTAGAACAGCCTGTGGTGGAGATGGGAAAGGGCGCTGGCAAGGCTGGAAGGGACCCACAGAACCCAGGTCTCTGTTCCCTTGGCCATGGCAGTTGTCTCTGCCACTGAGGCCCAGGAGAAGCCGTGTTGTCCTCATGGCTCTGGGGCCTCGGTGCCTCCTTGCAGCCCCATGGGGAAGCTGGAAGTTGTTGTCCCAGTGTTGTCCTTCCCTGGGCCTTGCACACCCACATCCCACGGTCTCAGGAAGAGCCCTGAGCCGTGTGTGAGGGACAGGATCCCCCTTCCCATTGCCTGGAGGTCATGGCCTCTCCTTTCTGCTTCAGAAAGCAAACCAAGGGGTTTCTCAGCATCAGAGCTGAAGAAAAGACTCAAAGGAGACCTCATGGTGGCTACAGCTTCCTCACAAGGGGAGAAGGAAGGGAAGGTGCTGATCTCTTCTCTCTGGTGGCAAGTGACAGAACCCGAGTGAATGGCAGAAGATGTGCCATGGGAGGTTCAGGTTGGAGATGAGGAAAAGGTTCTTCACTCAGAGGTGTTGGACACTGAACAGGCTCCCAGGGAGGTGTCACGGTCTCAACTTGACAGTGTTCAAGAAGAGACTGGACAATGTCCTCAGACACACGGTGTGACCTGTGGGGTGTCCTGTGCAGGGACAGGAGTTGGACTCCATGAGCCTTGTGGGTCCCTTCCAACTCAGGACAGTGATTCTATGAAATACTAGGTCACAAGTCCATGTTTTCATTGTTCAGATGAGATGTAACCATACACATCGTGTGCATGTCCACTGTGTGCATGTGGTGAGATGAACCCAAGGGAGCACAAATGCTGTCAGCTATTCCTTGGGGTGCCATAAAGGTCAGTGGGACAGAGATGGTGTTCAGGGGTCTCTTCCAACCTGTGTTATTGTAGGATTCCATGAATCTTTTCTTTGGAGAGCTCTTTCAAGTCAGAACAGACAAAGGAAGAAGAGAAAAATAATAAGAGTCAGAAGCAAAGATGTAAAATGTCCCAGAGTAAATACAGCAGCTCCTCTGAGGAACGTTTCTCCACTCAAACCCTTGATAGGAAATCTATTGGCTAAATTTGATGAAAGCAGCCAAAGTCTACCTGCTCACACACTGGAGCACAAGGAGGGTGATGGCTGGGTACGATGCCATGTGGTCACTTGTGTCTCAGGAACTCATAGTCCAGTAGAAGCCAATGGCTGTGGAGGGGACGGTGAGGTCACTTCTGCCTCTGCAGGGGACAGGCCAACAGCAGGAACATGGCTGGGAAAGGACTGTGAGGTCACCCATACCAGACGAGCAATCGGGCCCAATCGGCATGGCTTTGTGAAAGGCAGGTCCTGCTTGACCACCCTGATCTCCTTCTATGACAAGGTGACCGGCTGAGCAGATGAGGGAAAGTCTATCGTGGGGAGTGAATGCGCCACACAGGCTGTGGGTGTTGTGTCCTTAGACTGCAGTAAAGCCTTTGACACCGTATCCCACAGCATCTCCTGGAGAAGCTGCAGCTCATGGCCTGGATGGTGTATCTGCGATGGGTAAAGAACTGGCTGGAGGGCCGGGCCCAAAGAGTTGTGGTGAACAGAGCCAAATCCAGTTGATGGCCAATAACGAATGGTGTTGCCTAGGAATCAGTATTAGAGCCAGTTCTGTTTAATCTCTATCAATGATTTGGATGAGGGGATCCAGTGCACCCTCAGTAAGTTTGCAGATGACACCAAGTTGGGTGGGAGTATTGATCTGCTGGAATGGAGGAAGGCTCTACAGATGAATCTGGAGTTGCTGGTTCATTAGGCTGAGACCAATTGTCTGAGATTTAACACGGCCATGCACGGATCCTGCACTTGGATCATAACAACCCCCTGCAACATTACAGACTTGGAGAAGAGCAGCTGGAAATCTGCGTGGTGGAAAAAGACCTGGGGTGTTGATTGACACCAACTGCACATGAGCCACCGTGTGCCCAGGTGGCCAAAAAGGCAACCAACATCCTGGCTTGTATAAGGAATAGTGTAGTGGACAGAATCAAAGCAGCGATCATCCCCTTGTACTCGGTGTGGGTGAGGCCACAACTCGAATCCTGGGTTCAGTTTTGGCTCCCTCACTATAGGAAAGACCTTGAGGTGCTGCAGTGAGTGCAGAGGAGGGGGACAAGAAATCATCCAGAAGGAGCATGAGATCAGTCCATGTCCTTGTGTTTCCAGGAACAGAGCATGAGAGTGGAGACACATCAGTCAACGCACGGAAATACCAGGGTGAGAGCAAGGGGAGGAAGGGAGATGGGTGTCTACAGCCTGCAGGGAAACAGAAGCAGCTGTGGGACAGTGTAGGACAACCTGTGGTGGAGATGGCAAAGGGCACTGGCAAGGCTGGATGTCACCAAGAGAACCCAAGTCTTTGTCCCCTTGGCTACGGCCATGGCCTCTGCCACCAAGGCCTGTGAGGAGACATGTTGTCCTGAGGCACTGGGGCACCTCATGGCCTCCTTGCACACCCCCAGTAAGGCTGGGAGCTGTCACACCATTGTCCTTCACTCAGCATCACACAGCCCACATCCCCCTGGCCCAGGAAGAGCCCTGAGCAATGTGTGAGGGACAGGATCTGCCTTCCCAGGGGCTGGGGGTCAGGCCTTGGCCTCTCTGCTTCACCCAACAAAACCAGGCTTTTCTCAGCACCTCAGCTGCCTGCACATTTCCCTTTGTTTATCTGCCACCATGGCCTCCAATCCTCTGCTCTAACGAGTCCGTGGGGAGGCTCTGCTGGTACTTGCCCTCAGTGGAACTCATTAATACTTCAAGGTACTTAGTACTTTTTCTTCTGACTTTGTCTCTTTGTGTAATTTCCTTTTAACCTTGTACAGTTAATTAAAGAGTTTTCCTAGTCTAGTTACAGAGAATGATTTCAAAAGCCTTGTAATAAAATTATTTTTCTTTTTTAGTAAAGTGTATAATTTAGTATTTTTCAGTTTGGAGAAGAGGTGATTGCAGCATTGATGCTGATCTAGGGTCTCTCCTATGTTCTAGAGTCTTCTCCTGCAGCCTCACCTGGAGCACTGTTTGCAGGGCTGGGTGCCACAGTATTAACAAGATATTACGTGCTAGAGAGTGTCCAGAAGAGGCTATGAACTTATTGCAGGGTTTGGAGGGGAAGCCGTATGAGGAGTGGCTGAAGTCACTTCTTTTTTTCAGCCTGGAGAAAACTGAGAGTTGAGCTCATCATGGTCTACAGCTTCCTCACAAGGGGAGGAGGAAGGGCAGGCATTGAACTCTTGTCTTTAGTGACCAGTGACAGGACCCGAGGGAATGGCAGGAAGATGATCTGGGGGAGGTTTAGGTTGGACATTAGGATAAGGTTCTTAACCCAGAGGTGCTGGACACTGAACAGGCTCCCCAGGCAGTTGTCACAGCCCCAACCTGACAGTGTTCAAGAAGAGACTGGACAACGTCCTCAGACACACGGGTGACCTGTGGGGTGTCCTGTGCAGCGACAGGAGTTGGACTCCATGAGGGTGGTCAGCAAAATTGCTACTTTGGCCTTCCGAAAGGCAGACTTTGATCTGTTCAGAAGGTTGGTTGGCAGAGTCCCTTGGGAGGCAGTCCAGAAAGACAACGGACTCCAGGAAGGCTGTTCTCTCTTCAGGAAGGTGATCTCAGAGGTGCAGGAGCAGCTGTGCCCTTGTGCTAGAAGGCGAGTTCTCAGGGATGAAGTTCCGGTCCGGCTGAACAAAGCTGTGGCTGGAACTTGGGAATAAAAGGAGAATGTATAACCTTTGGAAGAATTGGCAGGAGACTCAAGGGGACTACATGGATGCTTTAGCTGGGCCCAAAGAGTTGTGTTGAATGAAGTCAAATCCAGTTGGTGACCGATTATGAGTGGTGTCCTCAGGGCTCAGTATTGGGGTCAGTTGTGTTTAAACTCTTTATCAATGGTCTGGATGAGAGGATCCAGTGCACCCTCAGTAAGTTTGCAAATGACACAAAATTGGGTGGGAGTGTTGATCTGCTGGACGGTAGGAAGGCTCTGCAGAGGGATCCGACTGGCTGGAGGGTTGGGCTGAGGCCACTTGTATGAGGTTCAACAAGGCCAAGTGCCGCATCCTGCACTTGAGTCAGAACAACCACAGGCAACGCTACAGTCTCAGGGAGAGTGGTTGGAAAGCTGCCTGGAAGTGAGGGACCTGCGGTGTTGATTGACAGCAGATGAACATTAGCCAGTGTGTGCCCAGGTGGCCACCAGCCTCCTGGCTTCTTTCAGGAATAGTGTTGCCAGCAGAACTAGAGGAGTGATCATTGCCTCGTACTCGGCACTGGTGGCGTCGCACCTTAAATGACAAGGAAGACATCGACGTGCAGGAGAGAGATCAGAGGAGGGTGACAACACTGGTAAAGGGGCTGGAGCACAAGTGTGATGGGGAGCAGCTGACGGACGTTGGGGGATTGAGTCTGGAGAAAAGAAGGCTGAGGAGAGACCTTATCACTCTCTACAGCTATCTGAAAGGAGGTTGGAGCATGGAGGGTGTTGGTCTCTTCTACCAAGTACCAAGTGACAGAACAAGAGGAAATGGCCTCAGGTTGTGCCAGAGGAGGTTCAGATTGGATAGTGGGAAACATTTCTTCACCGAGAGGTTTTGAAGCAATGGAACAAACTGCTCAGAGAGGTGGTGGAGTCACCATCACTGAACGTCTCTAAAAGACAGATAGATGAGGTTCTTAGAGACATGGTTTAATGCAAGGTTTAGGTTATGGTTGGACTCAATGATCTTGAGGATCTCTTCCAACCACTATTATTCTATGATTCTATGGTAAGTTATGTTTGATATTTTCTTTCTCAGAGGACCATGCAACCTCCCTGAGAGCCAGGACTTTTCTGAGGTGTTTGAGAGACGTCTCACGGTCACACCAGCCAGTTCCACCAGCACCTCTCTGTCCCTTCCCGCACCAAAAGTTTTCTCTATATTTCAACCTTCCATGCGAGTTTCTGGGACACAGCAAATTCTGTCCTCTGAGCCTGTTCAGAATAGAGCAGGAGGCCAACATGTTGACGGGCTCTCTGTGCACCTCAAAGCTTTCCTGACCATTTTTCTCAATGCCTCACTTGTACCCAACCTTTCTGGTCCTTAAGCTGTGGATAAGGGGATTGAGCAGGGATGTGGGGATGGTGTAGAAAAAAAACCTGTGTCAAACTGTCTCAAGAGGGCTGTTCTGGGCATCTCACAGTCAAGGATGAGGGTGCTATAGAAAACAGTGGCACTGGTGAGGTGAGTGGAACTGGTGGAGAAGGCCTTCTGTCTGTCTACACTGGGATAGAGAGCAGTGATGCATTCATGCGATGCCCATGTGAACAGGGAGGGGACAAATGGCTCTAAAATACAAACGGTACATGCAAGAGTTGCAGGAAATTGTCCTAGCACGTCTGTGAGCAGAGATGGTGCCGCTGTCAGTCACAAAACTGGGCAGTAGCTGGGTCCGGGTGGTGGAGCTGTATCGGGTCTCCAGGGAGGTCACACTGACCTCGGTTCAAGGAAGCACATCCCAGTGCTGCATTCAGGTGGTTTCTTGGGGAAGTCACTTTCAACATGAAGTGACCTTGATACACCACCCCACAGGCCTCCATGGCCCCCACACGAATAGCTGATGGCATTTGTGCTCATTTGGGTTCATTTCTCTCCACACAGGATGTGGATGCTCACATGTCCCCTCAGTGCATACCTGGACTTCTGACCTAGTCATCTGGTGTCCTTCCATGGGGGGAAGACCAACCTCTCTGAGCTGTGTTGAGAGGACAACGATCAAAATGGTGGCTGCAAGAGGCAACAGCCCCAGGCTGGCACCTGGCAGCATGACAGACTGTTTCCAGGTCTCTCTTGCACACACACTGCATCCTGCTCTTCTCCTGGGACATCCCATCTCCCACAGAACCTTTGCCCAAGGAGAGCACACCTGCACTGGCCTGGCTGCCATTCCTGCCCCCTGTCCCCACGCTCCCCACAGCCCTGAGCTGGGGGTTTTGCTCTGTAGATCAAGTGGGCGGTGGTGCCCGGGCTGTGGTGACTCTGCAGGGCCATACTGGTCAGGCGGGGAGGCAGCCCCCGCTGATGGTGGTCACTGCCACTAACAACCTCCCACACAAACTCTTGGGTGGCCATGGAGGGTGCTCAGAGGGACCCTGCCTTATTCACCATCTGTGTGGGTGCTGGCCACCAACAAGCAACACCTGAACAACCAACCTGAAGTCCCTCAAAAGCCACACTGGGACCCTGATCCCATCACACTGAGTCCACAGAGAAACAAGCAAAGCAACGAGCATCTTCAGAGTCTATTCCTTAGGCATGTTCTTTGAAACAGCTCTCAAAGATCTAAACCTTCAGGCACTGTGCTAAGGAGATCCCCTTGCTGATGGAGATGCTGTTCTGAGGCCAGCTCTGTCGCAGCAGTGCCCATTGCCTGTCCTGGTCACAGCACTGACACACAGCAGGATGGTGACCAAGCCTTGGGAGCGCTCAGGCCTTGCACCAACACAAGGGCTGAGAAGGAGAGTGTGGAAGCGGAGCAAGAAGGATTCTGGAAAGAACAAGGCTGGTGCTTCCTGGCAGAGCTGCTTTGCTGGGACTGTTTGCTCCATCTTTCGACACAGAGGAAAGATCTCAGACAAACATTTCAATGCAGGGTCATTTATTTTGATTAAATACACAGAGAGTAAGACTTCTCATTTACAAGGTCTATGACTTGAACTATAAATGTGGACAGAGAATTAGAAGTGGGATGATTAATGACATCTCTTTGTCAGCAATATTATCATAATTTAAAAAGCAAACCAATCAATCCTTGCTCCAACTCCAAACAATCATCTACAACTACAAACTATAAAAAAGACAGGTTGGATCTGTCATGAGTTTTGTCATAAGTGATACGCAGAAGATGGAATGTTTAATGCCTTTCAAAAGAATCCAGTGATCAGTTTCTTCAGGGTATCCTTGAACTCCTGGTTCCTCATGCTGTAGATCAGGGGGTTCACTGCTGGAGGCACCACCGAGTACAGAACAGACACCACCAGATCCAGGGATGGGGAGAAGATTGAGGGGGGCTTCAGGTAGGCAAACATGGCAGTGCTGACAAACAGGGAGACCACGGCCAGGTGAGGGAGGCAGGTGGAAAAGGCTTTGTGCCGACCCTGCTCAGAGGGGATCCTCAGCACGGCCCTGAAGATCTGCACATAGGAAACCACGATGAACACAAAACACATAAAAACTAAGCAGGCACTGACTACAAGAAGCCCAAGTTCTCTGAGGTAGGTGCCCGAGCAGGAGAGCTTGAGGATCTGGGGGATTTCACAGAAGAACTGGCCCAGGGCATTGCCCTTGCACAGGGGCAGTGAAAATGTATTGGCCGTGTGCAGCAGAGAATAGAGAAACCCAGTGGCCCAGGCAGCTGCTGCCATGTGGACACAAGCTCTGCTGCCCAGGAGGGTCCCGTAGTGCAGGGGTTTGCAGATGGCAACGTAGCGGTCGTAGGACATGATGGTGAGAAGAAAACACTCTGCTGCAATAAAAAGGAGAAATGTAAAGACTTGTGCAGCACATCCCAAAACCGAGATGGCTCTGGTATTCCAGAGGGAGTTGGCCAAGAACTTGGGGAGAATAGTAGAGATGGAGCCCAGGTCAAGGAGGGCGAGGTTGAGCAGGAAGAAGTACATGGGGGTGTGGAGGTGCCGGTCCCAGGCTATGGTGGTGATGATGAGGCCGTTGCCCAGGAGGGCAGCCAGGTAGATGCCCAGGAAGAGCCAGAAGTGCAAGAGCTGCAGCTCCCGTGTGTCTGTGAACGGCAGGAGGAGGAACTGGGTGATGGAGCTGCTGTTGGACATTAGGTACCTGTGGGCATGAGGACCTGTGCAAGGAGGAAAAGACAGTGATGGTTTTGATGAGACTTCTCTGGGAAAAAGCCAAAGCCATTTCTCACAGACCCTCCCACAAAGGACCCATTTTTTTCTTTTTCCAGGAAAATGTCCTGGCTGGAGGCCTCGTGGGTGCTTGATGAGTGTGCAATGAAGAGCAGGGTCTCTGCCCAGGGGCTCTTGAGCAGTCAGCCTGACCCTGTGTGATTGGGTGGGCAGGGGCCAGTCCTGGCGTACAGCTTTGTCAGCTGGAACCGCTCCTGGTGCAGAAGGGACTGTCAGCATCTGTACCCCCAGGCCTGAGAAACGGAGTTTGAGAGGTTTGCGGTTTCTACAGCTCCTTCTGCCCTCCCACCCTGGGGAGTGTTTTTGGGTGTCAGAAGCCCTCAGCATTTCTCCTGCACTCAGGAAGAACAGAGCAAGTCCTGTGAGACCAGAGGATGCCTGTGGGTCAGTGCAGATTGAGGGCAGCTGCTCTGTCCCTCTGTCCTGCTCCAGCTGCCCTGGGCTGGCACTTTTCTGAGACAGAGGCTGATCACACTCCCATGTTACCCTGAAAAGCCACCAGGCACTGCTGAGAGCAGAGGGATCCACGACAGAGAACAACATGTCCAACCTTTCCCAAGGTCTCAGTACCCCACGTTTAGCCCAAGACACACATGGCTCAGTCCCCAGCCCCACAGACTGCATTGCCCACACCCCACAGGTCAGAGCAAAGCTGGGACACGTGTTCCCATGGACACACCTGCACGAAAGGACCCACAAGATCAGGCTGTGACTCTGCAGCTGAAACTGCCATCCCCAGAGAGCCTGACAGCAAGAACAAGATCCCAACAGCAGTGACCCAGAGCAGGGGAGCAAGAAGGACAATGCGGTGAGGGTGGGTGTGAGAGAGGCCAGGGCAGAGGCAGCCGGGCACTCAGACAGCGTCACCCTTCCCCAGCTGTGCAGCCACCTCCCAGACACCAACATTGCCGGGCAGCTGCTCTCAGCCCCTGTGCTCTGCAGAGGAACTGGAGCTCTGGCTGCACAGGAGCTGCTTCATGCCTTGGAGCCCCCGGCCCTGAGGGCAGAGGCTTTGCTGGGTGGGACAGGAGGCCAGGGGGCTGCTCACAGAGGGATCTGCACTGCAGGGGATCACAGGGACTTTTCTCTGTTCTCCCTCCCATAACAATTCCGGGTTTAGTTTCCTCTCATTTCTGATCATTTCCCTGCTGCCTGGAGATTCTCCCCCTGGGAGGTGTTTCCCTGTCCATGTCTCTTCCCTGTCAGTGCTCACAGACCCCATCCCACCCTCTGTGCCCTCCCCCTGGCCCTACAGATCCTGCCTGTTCACAGGGCACTGCCTGGGGGCATCTTCCTGTTTGCAGGCTGGAAAACAGGACAGGTCAGACTAGGCTGATGGGTCCAGCAAAGGTGATGCAGGTGCTGTGCACAGGCAGAGGGGTGGTGAAGGGATGTTAGGAGCCTTCTGGCAGATGTACTGATCACTCAGAGTTGCAGTTCAGGAGTCTCAGTGACTTGTTTAATCATGAGAATTCATTTTCACAGTATCACAGTATGTTTGGGATTGGAAGGGACCTCAAAAGCTCATCCAGTCCAATCCCCCTGCTGGAGCAGGAACGCCCAGGTGAGGTCGCACAGGAACATGTCCAGGCGGGTTTGAATGTCTGCAGGGAAGGAGACTCCACAACCTCCCTGGGCAGCCTGTTCCAGTGCCCTGTCACCCTCACTGAGAAGAAGTTCTTTCTCAAATTTAAGTGGAACCTCTTGTGTTCCAGCTTGATCCCATTGCCCCTTGTCCTATCATTGTTTGCCACTGAGAAGAGCCTGACTCCATCCTCGTGGCACTCACCCTTTATATATTTATAAACATTAATAAGGTCACCCCTCAGTCTCCTCTTCTCCAAACTAAAGAGCCCCAGCTCCCTCAGCCTTTCTTCATAAGGGAGATGCTCCACTCCCTTAATCATCTTTGTTGCGCTACGCTGGACCCTCTCCAGCAGTTCCCTGTCCTTCTTGAATTGAGGGGCCCAGAACTGGACACAATTTTCATTTTATCCTTTCCTGTATCTCCCACCCCTTGGGAGAGGAAACTGAAAAGACAGGCTCAGGAAAGCTCCTTGTCTGTCTGCTAATCCTTGCACTGATCTTCTCCTTGAGGCATCCACTTGCAAACATCCTGGGGGTGATCTGGAGCTGTGAGCAGTGCTGACCCACACAGCACCCTCTCCACAGCAGAAGCAGCTTTCCTGCCCAATAGTGTTTGCTCCTTAATGCGACACGTATTCCCAGCTTGTTGTTGGGCTCTCCCCAGGCAGGCTGAGCGCTGACCCTGGCAGGCGGCAGAGTCCCTGCCCTGGCACAGCCCTGGGGTGCAGGGACCCTGCTCTGCAGGACAGCCCTGGGCACCCCTGCCTGCACATTTACAATTACACCCCACAGCCATCCTTGGGAGAACGCAGCTTTCACGTCTTGTCCCTCTGACAGTGCAGAAGGCAATCCCTGCTCTGCAGCTCATCCTCTCCTCTGCATCAGAGAATCTCTGAGAGTTGTACTTACATCTCTCGCAGGCTCTGCAATGTGACAGCTTTCTGAGATCCTACCAAGATTTGCAGATGCAATGCCCTGCAGCCACAGGCTTCATATCTGTGAACATTTCATTTCCAGTGATCTCTCAGCATCCTCCCACCCCAGCCTGCGTTTCCCTCTCTCTGCCTGGCTCCTGTGCCCTCGGTGCTGCAGGCAGAGCCCTCAGTCCTGCTGCATGTGCAGAGGAGCTGCTCCTGGGCAGAGCTGTCTCTCTGCAGCGCTGCCGCTTGCCAGGAGCTCCCTCTGTCCCAGGAGCCCAGCCCAGCTCAGCAGCACAGGAGCAGCCCATGATGTCCCTTTCTCTGTCCCCTCTGGGCTCCCTCCACATGCCTCTGGGGCTCCAGGGGCACAACTTCAAAGTTGAAGTAATCAGTGATGTTGATTCTCTCTCAACAGACACTTCTTTCCAGCACTGTATATTTAGTTTAAAAAAATAAAGCACTATGAGAATCATATTTTCTTGTCCCATCATTAGGCAGGACACCAGGAATCTTACAGCAAAGTATCTAATTCCTCAAAGCTAGAGTAGGAATATCTTCAGTTGAATGAGTTAAGGCATTGTATTCTGGTTTTATATCCTAGGTCTAGAGAGACATTCATCAATCTTTGTCCATCTCATGTCTGTCCTCTGAGGCAAAGCCTTTGCACACATGGACTCCTGGACACTTGGTACCAGGTTTCCTGTGGCAGGTCAGGGCTGGGCTGGTGCCACAGCTGGGGTGGTCCAGCCCAGATGTGAGGCAATGGCCTCAGTCAGGGACCTGACTGGGGAGCTGGAGCTGTCAGTGCTGCAGACAGAGCTGGGACACGGGTGGAATGAACTGCCAGGCAGGGTGGCAGAAGTGAGTTCATCTGGTCTGCAAGGACAGCAGCCTCCAAGCACAGGACAGCCCAGATCAGAACTCAGTCTGGACCTCTAAGGCAATTCAAGGGCCCATAATGAGCTGTTACTACTGCAGGAACAGTTGAAGGAGAAACAAAGACACTGTGTGGCCACTGATGAATATAAGAAGAGTAGGAGGGAAGAATCCCTGTGTCCTCTTGTTCTTCCGCTTCACCAGCAAGGTCTACCAGGCCTCTGTGACTGGAGGCAGAACAACCAGCAGTGGATGGGATCAAGTCACGGGCCACTGGATCTAACACAACCCTTTCCAGCCTATGGGACAGCAGGGGCAGCATCCCAGGAGCTGAGACAGCAGGACGATGTCACAGTGAGGCCACTCTCCACCATCTTGGAAAGCTCATGGAGACTGGGGGGACTCCCTGACCACTGCCAGCTCTCACACAGTGTGTGCACTTTTCAAAATGGCCAATGGGTGAGCAGGGGAACTAAGGGCTGTGCCCCAGAACATGTCCGCTGGGACCCCATTTCTGGGTGTCTGGAAGAGAAGGTGACGGGGTTTACCCAGTGTAGGTTGTGCCTGTCCATGCTCTTTGCTTCCTGTAGGAAAGGACAGGGTTGTGGACGTAGAGAGAACATTGATGGTCTGTTACCTGGAAATCAGCAAGGCATTCAGCATAATCCCCCACAATATTCTTGTGCCCAAGGCAGTATATTATGGTCTGTGTGTGTAGCAAGACAGGAAAAAGCAATCTGGATGTTTGGGCTTGAAAAGTTGCTATAGACAGTGAGAAACTTTCCATTCCTGAGGGCAGTCAAGCACTGGAAGCTGTGTCCCAGGTGTGTGCATCCACTCTACCCCAGAAAGTGACCAAGATGTGTCTGGATCAAGCCCTGAGTAATCTGGTCTGACCCTGCTTTGAGCAGGAGGTTGATCAGAAACCTGCTGAGATCCCTTCCAGCCTGAATGACGCTGTCCTTTCATCCTCTTCATGTTTTCAGTTTAGAGACAGCTTTCAGGTTCTCTCGACCACAGGAATAATTCAGAGAAGGTCCAGGGCTGCTTTACAAGTGCCCCCAAACAGCCCTGACCACAACTTGTTCATCCGCTCTTGTTTACCGTCACCCAGGTTCTTTTTTGCTGTCCTCATGCCCACCTTGTTCATCCTTTCAGAGCAGGTTGTTCAAGAGGTGTCAGCCTCCATGTACAGAGTCTGCACATCAGCCAGGCATTAAAGTCACCACTACAGAGATGTTGAAAAAGCACTTGACCAGCTCCTTGAACCCGGGAATCCAAATGCCATGTCTGCTGAGATGCCAGCAAACACCCAAACTGTAAGTGAAGGATATGTGAGGATTTTTTGGGTATCCTGGCTTGTCTGCTGACCTGTGTGGTGCTTCAGGTTGTGAAGAGAATCAAAACCAGCCATTTGACTGGGGTAGTTCCATTTTACACGTGTCACACAGGGCAGATGAAGGGAGCTCAGAACTCCAGACTCTGCTGCACAGCTGGGACTGCAGAGACTGGAAATGCAGGTGACAGTGTGTGTCAGTGCACACCACATAAAGATTCTGGCTTCCTTTGTGCCTCTGCACTGACCTGGGATCTGTTCCTTGGCCACCTTGCTCTCAAGAAGGCAATATTCTCCTATGCCACCTCCACCTCAAACACGGAAAAGCAAAAAAAACCCCAAAAGTTATGAAAGAAGGATGATTTTGGGCTAATTCTGTCCAGGAGGTGTATTTTTTAAATCATTTTTAAAAGGAAAAAAAGGGAAAAAAAAAAGGAAAAAAAAAAAAAGGAGAAAAGTTACGAAAGATGCGTGATTTTGTGTTATTTGTGCCCAAGAGGTGTAGTCTTTACATGATTAAAAAGAAAAATATGGGAGAGAAAAAGCATTGTTCTAAGAACTTCTTTCAAGACACAACTACTGAGGTGTAGTAGATTTTTAGAAAAGCAAGAATGACTGCTAGGAATGAACTTAAAGAGCTTCAGTTTATCATCATCATCAGTGAGAACAAGGAGTTCCCTGTTTCTGTTACTAGTGACAGTACCACTGTTCAAAAACATCCTTCAGAGCATCTCCATTTTTCCTGGGCTCCAAAGCTCAGCCTGCTCAGATTTTGAAAGGATTGCTCCAAACCCCTGTGGCCCAAATCTCTACAACTGTCTCTCCTCAACAGCCTTTTACCCCAGGAAGGGGAAAACTCCCAATGCAGGCCCCAAACCAGTGCCCAACCTGCCTGGAGAGGCAGGACAGTTGTACCACACAACAGCAGCCTCTGAGGGAAGCTGGAGGTGATGGAATTGAAATGGTTTCAACCCAAATCATAGAATCATAGCATCATTTATGCTGGAAAAGACCCTTAAGAACATGGCGTCCAATCGTACATCAAACACTGGCAACTCCACCACTAAATCATATCCCTCAGTGCCACATCTCCATGTGTTTTAAACACCTCCAGCAATGGATGCTCCAGTCCTGAGCTGGCAGAACACCATTGGCTGCAGTTGGCCATAAGATACTGGTCATGACTGAGAGTTCAGCCCTCGCTGGCAGAATGTCTCACACCCTCACTGAGGAGGGCAGGGGGCTGGGAGATGGGAGCACGTTTCAGTTTCCAGATCCCAGCACAGAGCCCAAACCATCCTGCCCTTGAACTCTGGCGTCCCGTTTCCTGAGATGCAAAGCTGGTGGCCTTCTGTGGATAATCATGTTAAAAAGCATGAATAATCCTTCAAGTGTTTGTGGAATTTCTCTAGGAATGTCAGTTTTTAAAGAAAAATAAAACTTTAATATGCTTATATTTAAATATCTGTGAAATAGTAACCTGCATCTGTGGAAGCCCCTCTGGCAATATCAATTAAATAGGTATTGGCACTATAAGACTTCAAACCTCATCCACAAGCACACATCTAAGGGGTTCAGATGAAGGGTGGTCTGGCAAACGTCACCCTTTGTGTCCCCAGGTGCACGGACACTGCTCATGTGCCTCTGCAGAGAGTGGCAGGAGCTGGATCCCCTTCTCGGGACAGACTCCTTCCAGGAGAGACACAGACACAGGGGGAACTCATCAGCTCTTTACGGCATTTCACTCGGCATCAGTTTTGACACATTGGGTGCTGTCCTGTGACTGCCCTTTCTGCACAAATGATCATAAAAAGACAACCATTCAGTAAGACATGGTCATAAAGGGGCTGTTATGGACAAGAAAGCTCACCATGAACTCTGGAGAGAGCGAGGAAGTTTATAATAAGCACCAGGAAGAACCAGGAAGCTCGAGGCCTGTTCTGAAAGCGGGAAGCCCTGAGCAGCCGTGATTGGCCATGTGTAGGTGTGGGAGAGGGTCAGGGCCTGTCAGGGAGAAGCAGTGAGATGGCTGATGGCTTCAGTGAACCCTTCCAGCCATGTCTGAGCCCAGAAATGGAAAGCAGTTGATGTCTGCAGGTGGAGGAGGAACAGGAGGATGAATTTCCTGGGAATATGGAAGGAAGAAAGGCCTCTCTTGGGCTAATCATGTATGGCAGTGACATTTCCATCCTGTGGGCTTGGCTGTGCCTGGGAGGTGGGGAATGGCTGCTGCTGGGGTGGCTGTGCTCAGTCATGGCCCATGAGCTGACCCTGCTCTGCTCCTCTCTTACACTGCCCACACTTGGATGGTCCTCAGGAATCATCCATGAGCCTGGTGGATGAATGAACCTCCTGGAGTGATGGGTATGGATCCAAACAGAGAATTCAAGCAAGTTTGGGACTGGGACATTGAGGTGATTGGTGACCATTGCCAGGTGTATGAAAGAAGCTGGATGAGTTGTGAGGAACTCACAGGCATTTGCAGCTCCACAGAAAACCAGAGCCTAGCAGTTAAAGCAACAGCACTTGACATAAAACCCACCGCAAAAACACTCACACTGACCACAGGAAAAGCCTTGGAAAACATTTGAGAAAGATCTACCGGGTTCCAGGGGTCAGGGCTCAGCCATTCTGGTGATGAAAAAGCATCAAGGGCTCACATGGCATCAGAGCCACCTCCACATGGTCCTCACCGCCAGTGTCTCCAAGTCTTTCCTTCACCAACCTCCAGGGACAGGGACCTGCACTGGTTGTTTCCTTCACAGCTGTGTCAGTGATGGCCCTTCATGGGGTCCCAAACACCCTCAGAAACTTGGGGTTTGCTTCTGCCTTTCACTTCATGAGAGGTTTGTTCATTCTTCCAGTCCCTGCAATTCAGGACCATGGCAGCAGAATGCTCACTAACAGCTTACATGCTCTTTACAAGCCAACGCTGTGTGCATCATTTTCCCAAAGGCTTCGAGTCTGGTGTGAATGATTGGGGAGATTTCAGGAATAGCCAAACAGAGACCATTTCAACAATAAAGAGCAATAAAACAGTATTTCTTCTGTCTCCTTCCCCTCTCTCTCTCTGCCACATTTCGAGAAGAGTTGGTATCAGCAATCTCCAATTTTGATTGATCTGGAGTATTTACTGATGAAGACAAAACAATATGTCTGTAAAGTGGGTACCTGTTGCACCACTTGAGACAGGAGACAGGTCAGGACACCTTAAGAGGAGTCACACTGCTCTGGACCAAGAGTTGGTTGTACCTGGGAATATCAGGTGCCACAGCACAGCAATACTTGTGTTCAGGGAGCGGGGCAAATGACCCATGGTCGAGGGTTAAGATTGCGGGGTGACAATCAAACCCTGGCAGATGTATTGTTAACCTCCTCTCCCCCTCGCTTCCCCCTTTTTGCTCCTCCCTCTCCCCCCTTCCCACTCAGCACAGGCGATCGGGAGGGAAAGAAGGACAGAGAGAAGAGAGTTGGAAAAGTTAAAGATGTTTTACTAATGCTACTAATAAGAATAGAGAAAATAATACAAAATGTACAAAACCAATCTTGTAAGTCTCAGCAACTGCAGAGCCAGCACCCAAAGTCCTGGATTAGACTCTGTAGCCAACCGGAGCTGGATTCAGTCTCTCACTGGCCTCCGTTCGCAGGGACGACTCACCAGGTCCTCTCCTAATGTCGGCCATAAGCAGAAGGGAAGGAAAAAAGGGACGAGGTCCTCGTGATCTCCCACTTTTATATGAAGTATTCACGTGAATGGAATGTTACACACCGTTGGTCGGCCTCTCGGTCACCGGTTTCTCGTTGCCCCTCTCGCGAGATGTCCATCCGTGCTTATCAATAAGTTAGCATTCCATTGCTAAGTTTAACCAAAATATGTGTTGGGTTCTCCAGGAAAATGCAGCTAATATGAAGGCTTTAGCTGACAGGCAAAAATTCACTAAAAGAGAAATTTGTTTTTTAACAAAACCAGAACATGTCATCAGGGCAGTGTCCTCGTGGCAGACCTAAGATATCCCAGTATCTGCAAGGTACCAGTCATCCAGGAGGGGTTGGAGCTCATTGACAACATCTTCCTGACATGGGTGACTGAGGAGTCAGTGAGGTGAGGTGCCCTGTGGGACTTCACACTTACAAACCACAAAGAGTTGGTCAGGATGGAACAGTCAGGGATGGGAAAGTGGAGCTGAGGCTCCTGGGAGATGATCACAAGGCCAAGAGCAGGATTTCAGGAGAGCAAGCTTTGGCCTGCTGAGGGACCTGCTTGGGTCCTATGGGATATGACCTTGGTGTCTGCAGTGCTTTTCTCTCACATTTCCTCCCTCCTCTCTCCCACCTGCTGTTGTGCAGCGTTTTTCACCCTTTCTCAAATACAATATCCCAGAGGTGCTGCCAGCATCACTGAGAGGTTCAGATTTGGCAAGGAGTGGGTCCATCTTGGAGCCAGCTGAAATCGGCTCTGTCTGACATCGGTCAAACTCCTGTACTTGCCCTGACATTCACTGGCCTGGCGAAGCGGCAGGTGCCAACAGTCCAAAAGATCTTGGGCCAACTGCTCGACAGAGCTGCCTTGTGGGCCAGTGAGGGTGATCTTCACCTGGATCTGGAACTGGGAAACAAGGAAACCCTGGTGAGGGATGTGAACATCAGTGTCCACCTTGGTTGTTGTGACCATGACACAGTGGGGTCCCAGGCACCAGAGGGGAGGGAGGAAGGCCAGCAGCAGAGCACAGGCTGGTGGGCTCCAGAGGAGAAGACTTTGACGTACTGGGGGCCGGTGGGCGACGTGGTGACATGGAAGTCGGTCTGCAGGGTGAAGGAGCTCAGGAGACATGAGAAGCCTTACAGGACAGCCTGCTCCAAGCTCAAGAATGATCTCTCCAAGTACCCATGAAAAGAAGCATTTATGTCATGAGGCTGCTTGTCTGAACTGATGGAGCTCCAGGGCACAAAGGCAGCACACAGGAGGTGGGAGCAGGGGAAGCTGCAAAGGAGGAATTTAGAAACCTTGTCCATGGATGTGGGATGATGCCAAAGCTGCCCTGGACTTGATACCCAAAGGGGAAGCAGAGTAAGATGAGCTGATACAGCTTCCTTACAGTAAGAGAATAGACAGGGTGATTGTGGGACTGCCGCTGAACTTCCTAAGAGTAGAATCAGACAGGACTGGGGTACTTCATGGCTTCTTTGCCTCCATCTTCACCACCAAGGTCTCCTGGGACTTTGTTCCTGAAGGCAGGAGTCTGGAGAGTATCCAGCAGTGGATGGGGCTCAAGTCAGGGGTGACCTGAGCAAACTCAGACACCATTACAGAACAGGAGATGGGTCACTTGACCAGCTCCCTGAACACAAGTATCACTGTGCACAGCACCTGAGATTCCCAGGAACAACCACCTTGTTGGTGCAGAGGAGTGTGATTCCCCCAGAGGTGTCCTGGTCTATCCCCTCACTCATAAAGTGATTTAGGCATCTTCTTTTGTGACATTTTCAGTCTTTATCAGGAGATGCTACACATCAATATGAACTGGAGGCTGCTGCTACCACCTGTTCTGGAAAGGGAGGGACGGGCAAGCAGGGAAAGAAACAGAAGAAATTGGGCTTTACTGCTATTTCTTGTGGAAATGTTCTCTTTTTCACTGTTCCTGAAATCTCCCTGATCATCCACACCAGACCTGAAGCCTTTAGGAAAGTGCTGCAGAGAGCCTTGGCTCGTAAGAGCATTTTCGGTTCTTTATAGAAGTACTTTTACAAAGGCCAGCTCTGTCACAGCAGTGCCCATTGCCTGTCCCTGCCTGCGCTCACAGCACTGACACACAGCAGGACGGGGACCAAGCTGCCAGAGCGCTCAGGCCTTGCACCAACACAAGGGGTGAGAAGGAGACTGTGGGAGTGGAACCAGAACAGCTCTGGAAGAACAAGCGCTGGTGCTCCCTGGCAGGGCTGCCATGGTGGACATTTTTCGCCCTTCTCCCATACACAATAACTCTCCCTGCAGCTCCAGAAAAGCCTTGGAGGAAGAATATCAGTGAAAAACATCACTGCAGAGCCCTTTATTTTGTTTAAATACACAGAGAGCATGGCTCCATATTTATACAGCCAGTGGGTTTAAAAGGAAAAGCAGACAGTGAGTTAGGAAGGGGATGACTAAAATATCATGATTTATTAAAAAATAAACACCACCACCACACACACACACAGGTCTGGGCCTCTAATACGTTACATTAAAACTGTTATCCATTAAAGAGAAGATGCTGAACACTTTATTATTTTTGAAATGCATCCCTCCATCAGTTTCCACAGGGCATCCTTGAGCTCCTGATTCCTCATGCTGTAGATGAGGGGGTTCAGTGTTGGAGGTGCCACCGAGTACAGAACAGACACCACCAGATCCAGGGATGGGGAGGAGATGGAGGGGGGCTTCAGGTAGGCAACCATGCCAGTGCTGACAAACAGGGAGACCACGGCCAGGTGAGGGAGGCAGGTGGAAAAGGCTTTGTGCCGACCCTGCTCAGAGGGGATCCTCAGCACGGCCCTGAAGATCTGCACATAGGACACCACGATGAACACAAAACACCCAAATCCTACCCAGACACTGACCACAAGAAGCCCAAGTTCCCTGAGGTAGGTGCCCGAGCAGGAGAGCTTGAGGATCTGGGGGATTTCACAGAAGAACTGGCCCAGGGCATTGCCCTTGCACAGTGGCAGTGAAAATGTATTGGCCGTGTGCAGCAGAGAATAGAGAAACCCAGTGGCCCAGGCAGCTGCTGCCATGTGGACACAAGCTCTGCTGCCCAGGAGGGTCCCGTAGTGCAGGGGTTTGCAGATGGCAACATAGCGGTCGTAGGACATGATGGTGAGAAGAAAAAATTCTGTTGAAATGAAAAAGAAAAACAGAAGGAGCTGTGCAGCACATCCTGCATAGGAAATGGCCCTGGTATCCCACAGAGAGTTGGCCATGGACTTAGGGACGATGGTGGTGATGCAGCCCAGGTCGAGGAGGGCGAGGTTGAGGAGGAAGAAGTACATGGGGGTGTGGAGGTGCTGGTCCCAGGCTATGGTGGTGATGATGAGGCCGTTGCCCAGCAGGGCAGCCAGGTAGATGCCCAGGAAGAGCCAGAAGTGCAAGAGCTGCAGCTCCCGTGTGTCTGCGAACAGCAGGAGGAGGAACTGGGTGGTGGAGCTGCTGTTGGACATTTGCTGCCTCTGGGCATGTGACCTGTCACAGGAGGGAAAAACACTAACAAGTTAGCGGAGATATCTCTGAACAAAATCAAATCCATTTTTCATAGACCCTCCACAAGCTGCATGCATTCTTTCATTTTCCAGGAGACGTTCTTTCAGCTCCGTGGCTGGAGCTCTCTATGAGGAGCATTTGAGGGATCCGGTACGGTTTAGCGTGGAGAAGAGGAGGCTGAGAGGAGACCTTATTGCTGTCTACAACTACCTGAAAGGAGGTTGGAGCACGGAGGGTGTTGGTCTCTTCTGCCAAGTAGCAAGTGATAGGACAAGAGGAAATGGCCTCAAGTTGTGCCACAGGAGATTTAGATTGGATATTAGGAAAAATTCTTCCTGGAAAGGATTGTCACGTGTTGGGACAGGCTGCCCACGGCAGTGTTGGAGTCACCATCCCTGGAAGGGTTTAAAAGGCATTTAGATGAGGTTCTTAGGGACATGGTTTAGTGCTAGTGTTCGGTAAGCTTATGGCTGGACTCGAGGATTTTACAACTGAAGGGATTTTATGATTCTATGATACAATGAAGAGCAGGGCCTCTACACAATGGGGTCTTGATAAGTCACCCCAACTTGGCAGTTGGGGGTAGAGACAAGTTCTAGGGATCAGTTTGGTCATATCAAACCACTGCTAACACAAAGATGCTATAGAACATGTCTGCATCTTAGAGGGAATCACTCAGCATCGAAGGACACCTCAATGAGACAGCCAAGTGTCCTAATGATGGCACTTGATTCAGGGAGACTCAGCTCATTCCCCAGCCCCACAGACTGCATTGCCCACACCCCACAGGTCAGAGCAAAGCTGGACACGTGTTCCCATGGACACACCTGCACGAAAGGACCCACAAGATCAGGCTGTGACTCTGCAGCTGAAACTGCCATCCCCAGAGAGCCTGACAGCAAGAACAAGATCCCAACAGCAGTGACCCAGAGCAGGGGAGCAAGAAGGACAATGCGGTGAGGGTGGGTGTGAGAGAGGCCAGGGCAGAGGCAGCCGGGCACTCAGACAGCGTCACCCTTCCCCAGCTGTGCAGCCACCTCCCAGACACCAACATTGCCGGGCAGCTGCTCTCAGCCCCTGTGCTCTGCAGAGGAACTGGAGCTCTGGCTGCACAGGAGCTGCTCCATGCCTTGGAGCCCCCGGCCCTGAGGGCAGAGGCTTTGCTGGGTGGGACAGGAGGCCAGGGGGCTGCTCACAGGAGGGATCTGCACTGCAGGGGATCACAGGGACTTTTCTCTGTTCTCCCTCCCATAACAATTCTGGGTTTAGTTTCCTCTCATTTCTGATCATTTCCCTGCTGCCTGGAGATTCTCCCCCTGGGAGGTGTTTCCCTGTCCATGTCTCTTCCCTGTCAGCGCTCACAGACCCCATCCCACCCTCTGTGCCCTCCCCCTGGCCCTACAGATCCTGCCTGTTCACAGGGCACTGCCTGGGGGCATCTTCCTGTTTGCAGGCTGGAAAACAGGACAGGTCAGACTAGGCTGAGGGGTCCAGCAAAGGTGATGCAGGTGCTGTGCACAGGCAGAGGGGTGGTGAAGGGATGTTATGAGCCTTCTGGCAGATGTGCTGATCACTCAGAGCTGCAGTTCAGGAGTCTCAGTGACTTGTTTAATCATGAGAACTCATTTTCATTTTATCCTTTCCTGTACCTCCCACCCCTTGGGAGAGGAAACTGAAAAGACAGGCTCAGGAAAGCTCCTTGTCTGTCTGCTAATCCTTGCATTGATCTTCTCCTTGAGGCATCCACTTGCAAACATCCTGGGGGTGATCTGGAGCTGTGAGCAGCTCTGACCCACACAGCACCCTCTCCACAGCAGAAGCAGCTTTCCTGCCCAATAGTGTTTGCTCCTTAATGCGACAGGTCTTCCCAGCTTGTTGTTGGGCTCTCCCCAGGCAGGCTGAGCGCTGACCCTGGCAGGCGGCAGAGTCCCTGCCCTGGCACAGCCCTGGGGTGCAGGGACCCTGCTCTGCAGGACAGCCCTGGGCACCCCTGCCTGCACATTTACATTTACACCCCGCAGCCACCCTTGGGAGAACACAGCATTCACATCTTGTCACTCTTACAGTACAGAAGGCAACCCCTGCTCTGCAGCACATCCTCTCCTCTGCATCAGAGAATCTCTGAGAGTTGTACTTACATCTCCTGCAGGCTCTGCAATGTGACAGCTTTCTGAGATCCTGCCAAGATTTGCAGATGCAATGCTCTGCAGCCACATGCTTAATATCCTAGAAGATTTCATTTCCAGTGATCTCTCAGCATCCTCCCACCCTGGACTGCATTTCCTTCTCTCTGCCTGGCTCCTGTGCCCTCGGTGCTGCAGGCAGAGCCCTCAGCCCTGCTGCGCTGTGCAGAGGAGCTGCTCCTGGGCAGAGCTGTCTCTCTGCAGCGCTGCCGCTTGCCAGGAGCTCCCTCTGTCCCAGGAGCCCAGCCCAGCTCAGCAGCACAGGAGCAGCCCATCATGTCCCTTTCTCTGTCCCCTCTGGGCTCCCTCCAGGTGTCCCTGGGTCTCCAGGGACACATCCTTTCAAACAACCTCAAGTAATCAGTGATGTTGATTCTCTGTCCTCTGCAGCAACACTTCTTTCCAGCATTGTGTTCTTTGTATTAAACAATAAATTGGTATGAGAATCATCTTTTATTTTCCCATCAGTAGACAGGACACCAGGAATGTTACAGCAAATGATTTGATTTCTCCAAGCTGAGGGAGGAATATCTTCAGTTGAAGGAATGTAGGCATTTTGTTCTGGTTTTATACTGCCAGGTCTAGAGAGACATTCATCAATCTTTGGCCATGCCATGTCTGTGCTCTGAAGCAAAGCCTTTGCACACATGGACTCCTGGACACTTGGTACCAGGTTTCCTGTGGCAGGTCAGAGCTGGGCTGGTGCCACAGCTGGGGTGGTCCAGCCCAGATGTGAGGCAATGGCCTCAGCCAGGGACCTGACTGGGGAGCTGGAGCTGTCAGTGCTGCAGACAGAGCTGTGACACGGGTGGAATGAACTGCCAGGCAGGGTGGCAGAAGTGAGTTCATCTGGTCTGCAAGGACAGCAGCCTCCAAGCACAGGACAGCCCAGATCAGAACTCAGTCTGGACCTCTAAGGCAATTCAAGGGCCCATAATGAGCTGTTACTACTGCAGGAACAGTTAAAGGAGAAACAAAGACACTGTGTGGCCACTGATGAATATAAGAAGAGTAAGAGGGAAGAATCCCTGTGTCCTCTTGTTCTTCTGCTTCACCAGCAAGGTCTACCAGGCCTCTGTGACTGGAGGCAGAACAACCAGCAGAAGATGTGGATCAAGTCAGGGGTCACTGGAACTACCACAATCCTTTCCAGTCTATGGGACAGCAGGGGCAGCATCCCAGGAGCTGAGACAGCAGGACGATGTCGCATTGAGGCCACTCTCCACCATCTTGGAAAGCTCATGGAGACTGGAGGGACTCCCTGACCACTGGCAGCTCTCACACAGTGTGTGCACTTTTCAAAATGGCCAATGGGTGAGCAGGGGAACTAAGGGCTGTGCCCCAGAACATCTCCACTGGGACCCCATTTCTGGGTGTCTGGAAGAGAAGGTGACGGGGTTTACCCAGGGCAGGTTGTGCCTGTCCATCCTCTTTGCTTTCTGTGAGGAAAGGACAGTGTTGTGGACGTGTGGAGAACATTGATGGTCTGTTACCTGGAAGTCAGCAAGGCATTCAACATCATCCCCCACAATATTCTTGTGCCCAAGGCAGTATATTATGGTCTGTGTTAGTGTGTAACAAGACAGGAAAAAAACAATCTGGATGTTTGGGCTTGAAAATTGCTATAGACAGTGAGAAACTTTCCAGTCATGAGGACAGTCAAGCACTGGAACCTGTGTCCTAGGAGTGTGCATCCACTCTACCCCAGAAAGTGACCAAGATGTGTTTGGATCAAGCCCTGAGTAATCTGGTCTGACCCTGCTTTGAGCAGGAGGTTGGTCAAGAAACCTGCTGAGATCCCTTCCAGCCTGAATGACGCTGTCCTTTCATCCTCTTCATGTTTTCAATTTAGAGACAGCTTTCAGGTTCTCTCTGACCACAGGAATAATTCAGAGAAGGTCCAGGGCTGCTTTACAAGTGCCCCCAAACAGCCCTGACCACAACTTGTTCATCCGCTCTTGTTTACCGTCACCCAGGTTCTTTTTTACTGTCCTCATGCCCACCTTGTTCATCCTTTCAGAGCAGGTTGTTCAAGAGGTGTCAGCCTCCATGTACAGAGTCTGCACATCAGCCAGGCATTAAAGTCACCACTACAGAGATGTTGAAAAAGCACTTGACCAGCTCCTTGAACCCGGGAATCCAAATGCCATGTCTGCTGAGATGCCAGCAAACACCCAAACTGTAAGTGAACGGTATGTGAGGATTTTTTGGGTATCCTGGCTTGTCTGCTGACCCGTGTGGTGCTTCAGGTTGTGAAGAGAATCAAAACCAGCCATTTGACTGGGGTAGTTCCATTTTACACGTGTCACACAGGGCAGATGAAGGGAGCTCAGAACTCCAGACTCTGCTGCACAGCTGGGACTGCAGAGACAGGAAATGCAGGTGACAGTGTGTGTCAGTGCACACCACATAAAGATTCTGGCTTCCTTTGTGCCTCTGCACTGACCTGGGATCTGTTCCTTGGCCACCTTGCTCTCAAGAAGGCAATATTCTCCTATGCCACCTCCACCTCAAACACGGAAAAGCAAAAAAAACCCCAAAAGTTATGAAAGAAGGATGATTTTGGGCTAATTCTGTCCAGGAGGTGTATTTTTAAAATCATTTTTAAAAGGAAAAAAGGGAAAAAAAAAAAAGAAAAAAAAAAAGAAAAAAAAAGGAAAAAAATAAAAGAGAAAAGTTATGAAAGATGTGTGATTTTGTGTAAATTGTGCCCAAGAGGTGTAGTCTTTATAGGATTAAAAAGAAAAATATGGGAGAGAAAAAGCATTGTTCTAAGAACTTCTTTCAAGACACAACTACTGAGGTGTAGTAGATTTTTAGAAAAGCAAGAATGACTGCTAGGAATGAACTTAAAGAGCTTCAGTTTATCATCATCATCAGTGAGAACAAGGAGTTCCCTGTTACTGTTACTAGTGACAGTACCACTGTTCAAAAACATCCTTCAGAGCATCTCCATTTTTCCTGGGCTCCAAAGCTCAGCCTGCTCAGATTTTGAAAGGATTGCTTCAAACCCCTGTGACCCAAATCTCTACAACTGTCTCTCCTCAACAGCCTTTTACCCCAGGAAAGGGAAAACTGCCAATGCAGGCACCAAACCAGTGCCCAACCTGCCTGGAGAGCCAGGACAGTTGTGCCACACAACAGCAGCCTCTGAGGGAAGCTGAAGGTGATGGAACTGAAATGGTTTCAACCCAAACCATACAATCATGGAATCATTGAGGCTGGAAAAGACCCTTAAGAACATGGAGTCCAACTATAAATCAAAGACTGCCAAGGCCACCACTAAACCATGTCCCAAAGCGCCACATTATCACGACTTTTAAACACCTCCAGCAATGGAAACTCCAGCCCTGAGCTGGCAGAACACCATTGGCTGCAGTTGGCCATAAGATACTGGCCATGACTGTGAGTTCAGCCCTCGCTGGCAGAATGTCTCACACCCTCACTGAGGAGGGCAGGGGGCTGGGAGATGGGAGCACGTTTCAGTTTCCAGATCCCAGGACAGAGCCCAAACCATCCTGCCCTTGAACTCTGGCATCCCATTTCCTGAGATGCAAAGCTGGTGGCCTTCTGAGGATAATCAGGTTAAAAGGCATGAGAAGTCCTTCAAATGTTTGCGTAACTCATCTAGACACAGGGGTAACTCACCAGGTCTTTATGGCATTTCACTCGGCATCAGTTTTGACACATTGGGTGTTGTCGTGTGACTGCCTTTTCTGCACAAACGATCATAAAAACACAACCATTAAGAAAGACATGACCATAGGGGGCTGTTATGGACAAGAAAGCTCACCATGAAATCCTGAGAGAGCAAAGAAGTTTATTATTATCACCATGAAGAACCAAGAAGCTCAAGGCCTCTTCTGAAGAGCGGGAGGCCTGAGCAGCCGTGATTGGCCATGTGTAGGTGTGGGAGAGGGTCAGGGCATGTCAGGGAGAAGCAATGAGATGGCTGATGGCTTCAGTGAACCCTTCCATCCATGTCTGAGCCCAGAAATGGAAAGCAGTTGATGCCTGCAGGTGGAGGAGGAATAGAAGGAAGATTTTCCTGGGAATATGGAAGGAAGAATGGCCTCTCTTGGGCTACTCATGTATGGTAGTGCCATTTGCATGCTGTGAACATGGCTGTGCCTGGGATGTGGGGAATGGCTGCTGCTGGGGTGGCTGTGCTCAGTCATGGCCCATGAGCTGACCCTGCTCTGCTCCTCTCTCACACTGCCCGCACTTGGATGGTCCTCAGGAATCATCCATGAGCCTGGTGGATGCATGAACCTCTTGGAGTGATGGGTATGGATCCAAACAGAGGATTCATGCAAGTTTGGGACTGGGACATTGAGGTGATTGGTGACCATTGCCAGGTGTATGAAAGAAGCTGGATGAGTTATGAGGAACTCACAGGCATTTGCAGCTCCACAGAAAACCACAGCCTTGCAGTTAAAGCAACAGCAGTTCACATAAAACCAACTCCCAAAATACAAAACACACTGTCCGCAGGAAAAACCTTGATAAATATTTGAGAAAGATCTACCAGGTCCCAGGGGTCAGGTCTCAACCATTCTGGTGATGAACAAGCATCAGGGGCTGACATGGCATCAGAGCCACCTCCACATGGCCCTCACCACCTGTAACCAGTGTCTCCAAGTCTTTCCTTCACCAGCCTCCAGGGACAGGGACCTGCACTGGTTGTTTCTTTCACAGCTGTGTCAGTGATGGGTCTTCATGGGGTCCCACACACCCTCAGAAACTTGGGGTTTGCTTCTGCCTTTCACTTCATCAGAGGTTTGTTCATTGTTTCAGTAGCTGCAGTTCAGGATCATGGCAGCAGAGGGCTCATGAACATCGAAAATGCTCTTACAAGCCAAGGCTCTGTGCAGCATTTTCCTAAACGTTTCAAATCTGGTGTGGATGATTAGAGAGATTTCAGGAATAGCCAAACAGATAGCATTTCCATAATAAACAGCAATAAAGCCACATTTCTTCTATTTCCTTCCCTGCTCACCCTTCCCTCCCTTTCCAGAACAGGTGGTATCAGCAGTTTCATGTTCATATTGTTCTGGAGCGTCTCCTGACTGACTGAATATAATGGAAAAGTGGGTGCCTAAATCACCATGTGAGTGAGGAGACAGGCCAGGACACCTCAAGAGGGGTCATACTCCTCTGGACCAGAAGGTGTTCCTGGGAATCTCAGGTGACACAGCACAGTGATACTTGTGTTCAAGGACCTGGTCAAATGACCCATCTCCTGTTCTGTAATGGTGTCTGAGTTTGTTCAGGTCACCCCTGACTTGAGCCCAATCCACTCCTGGGTGTTCTCCTTTAGGAATAAAGTCCCAGGAAACCTTGCTGAAAAAGATGGAGGCAAAGAAGTCATGAAGAACCTCAGTCCTGTCTGATTCTACTCTTACGAAGTTCAGTAGCAGACCCATGATCTAGACAGGGTGTCTGTTCTTTTACTGCAAATGAAGCAATGTCAGCTCGTCTTGCTGCCCTCAGACTCCCGTTCAAGAATCAAGCCCAGGGAATCTTTGCCATCATTCCTACATCCATGATATAAATTTCTTCTTTTGCAGCTTCCCCTGTTCCCACCTCCTGTGTGCTGCCTTTTTGCCCTGGAGCTCCATCAATTCAGACAAGCACCCTCAATGACATAAATACTTCTTTTCATGAGCACTTGCAGAGAAAATTCTTTGCTTGGAGCAGGCTGCCCTGTAAGTCTGATCAGATTTCCTGAGCTCCTTCACCCTTCAGACCTACTTCCTACTTCCAGACCTACTTCCTACTTTGCCCACCATTCCCCAGTATGTCAAAGTCTTCTCCTCTGGAGCCCACCAGCCTGTGCTCTGCTGCTGGCCTTCCTCCCTCCTCTCTGGTGTCTGGGACCCCCTGTGTCCTGGTCACAACAGCCAAGGTGGACACTGATGTTGACATCCCTCACCAGCTCTTCCTTCTTCATTCCATACCAGATCTAGGCGAGCACCTCTCTTTTTGGCCCACCAGGCAGACATCTTCATATGTTGGCCCAAGATCGTTTGAACTGTTGGCACCTGCAGCTTTGCCTGGCCAGGTAATGTCAGGGAAACTAAAGTTCCCCATAGGAACCTGCTAATTGACTGGAGACATCCTAAGGCTGCTGACAGAAGATGTTTTCCATTTCTTCTCTATGATCAAGTAGTTTGTAACATCTAACAGGATTTACATGGCGAAGTCTTAGAACTGGGGTGGGTGTGGATGTGCTACAGTTCCACCTCTCTGAGAAGATAACAGGAGTTTGACCAACGTCAGACAGAGCCGATTTCAGCTGCTCCAAGATGGACCCACTCCTTGCCAAATCTGAGCCACTCAGTGATGCTGGCAGCACCTCTGGGATATTGTATTTGAGAAACGGTAAAAAACGCTGCACAACAGCAGGTGGGAGAGAGGAGGGAGGAGATGTGAGAGAAAAGCACTGCAGACACCAAGGTCATATCCTATAGGACCCAAGCAGGTCCCTCAGCAGGCCAAAACTTGCTCTCCTGAAATCCTGCTCTTGGCCTTGTGATCATCTCCCAGGAGCCTCAGCTCCCCTTTCCCATCCCTGACTGTTCCATCCTGACCAACTCTTTGTGGTTTGTAAGTGTGAAGTCCCACAGGGCACCTCACCCCACTGACTCCTCAGTCACCGGTGTCGGGAAGATGCTGTCAATGAGCTCCAACCCCTCCTGGATGGCTGGTACCGTGCAGATATTGGGATATCTCAGGTCTGACACGAGGGCACTGCCCTGGAAACATGAGGCTTCTTTCATTTGTCTGAAGGAGGCCTCATCTAATTCCTCTTCCTCATCAGTGAGTCAGTAGCTGATGTCCAGTCACCACAACACTGCCCATGTTGTTCTGCTCTCTCATGCTGACTCTTCAAACTTCAGCTGACATTGTCTGTCCCCAGGCTGAACTTCATGCATTCCTGCTGTTCTCTCACAAAAAGGGAATCTACCCCTGTGAGTCCAAAACTCTGACATTATGAGTAGCAGATCCCCAAGACCCCACAGTTTCTCCAGGAGATGGTATTTGTAGTGTCCTGTAGCTCCTTATCCTGTTACCTTGGGAGAGAAACCCTCATCAGGATAAACCATCTGCATGAAAACGTTAACAGCTGAGCAAATGGAGCTTCAGTCCAGGGAGAGTCCAGACCTTGTGAATATCTGGTATTCGCCCAGCAGAAAGCTCTGAAGTTGTACAAAGAGAAGTGACCAGTGCTGTATCAGGGTGGGACAATAACCCCATCCATCAGGACAGAGCAGGACCTGACACGCTGAGCAGTGACCCTGAGGAGAAGGGCCTGGGCACTCCAAGGTCCCCACACCAGCCCGTGGTGCACGCTCACCATGAACAAGGCAGCTGCACACGGGGCTGCATGAGGAGGAGCGTGGGGACCCAGACACCTGGAGTTCTCATCCCATTCGGTTCAGCACTGGTGTGACCCCACACACACGGGGGTGTGCCAGTGTGCGGCTTCCCAGTCTGGAGAAGCAGGGAGGAACTGGAGAGTGCAGGGCTGTGCCAAGGCAGGTTCAGCACCTTGTGCACATGGTGTGGGATGCTGAGGGACCTGGGCTGCTTTGGCCCAGCAGCGCTGGGGAGGCTGCAGCAGTGCAGGAGTAGCCTGAGAGTGCTTGAAGGGTGGTTTCAGAGGTGGTGGAGGTTTTCTGCATAGTGGGAAAGAGCATGAGAAAGAAATAATGGCACAAAGGGCAGCTGGGGAGGTCCAGGCTGGAGATGAGCAGGAAGGAATGTGACTGGAAGGGCAGTGCTGTGGTGGAGCAGGTCAGCAGAGGGAGTCTGCATCAGCCCAAGGCTTTGTGCTTCAAGGAACAGCTGGGGAGGATGCAGAGATCTCAGCAAAGGGAGGAAGATGCTCAGACAAGAGCAAGGTGGGGCAGCAGGGGGGATGTCTGCAGCCTGCAGGGAAAGAGGTGCAGGGGATGCCACAGCACAGGACAGGCTGTGGTGGAGATGATCAAGGGATGTAAAGAGGCTGAAAGCCCCCACCAGACATGAGCTCCTCCTCTCCTTGGCTATGGCTGCTGTCTGCACCTCTGATGCCTGTGAGGAGACACCTTGTCCTTCCAGCACAGGGGCCTCATGGCCTCCTTGTCCCCAGCCAGGACCCTGGGAGGTGTGGGACCGTAGTCCTGCCCTTGGCCTTGCACAGCCCCACATCACACTGTCCAGGAAGGGAACTGGGCAACAGTGATGGACAGGATCTGCCTTCCCAGGGCTGGGGGTCAGGGCTTGTCCCTTTGACTAATGAGACACATACACATTTACTCAGCATCTAAGAGAACTTCACCTTGCTTTTCCTGACCTGTTGTCACTGCATTCAATTTTCTTCTCTAACCAGACCCTGGGGTCAGTTCCTCAGTAGTGTCCCTCAGTGGGACTCATTAACATTGCAAGAAACTTTGGAGTTTGAATCTGACTTCTTGAGAGGTTTCATCAGCTTCCCCTCAGGGTCTGAGGTTCATGGACTCAGCACCAAACCCACCAGAGGGGTCATTAAAGCGCCTTGGGCTGCTCCTGTGCTACTGAGCTGGGCTGGGCTCCTGGGACACAGGGAGCTCCTGGCAAGCGGCAGCGCTGCAGAGAGACAGCTCTGCCCAGGAGCAGCTCCTCTGCACACGCAGCAGGGCTGAGGGCTCTGCCTGCGGATCTCAGGGAGACGAGCAAGGCAGAGAGAGATTAAAGGTGGTCAGGATTGGGAGGATGACTGAGAGCTCACTGGAGGAGAAACCTTTGCAGCCCTTGCCATGGTAAGTCTCTGGGTGCAGGGCAATGCAGCTGTAGCTCCTGGAGGCATCTCCTAAAACTGGCACAGACACAGCTGGTGGGATCTGTAAGGAGGGGGCTCTTGTCAGGCAGTGTTGAACAGCTGTGAAGCCGGGTGAGCACCCAGGGGTGCCCAGGGCTGTCCTGCAGAGCAGGGTCCCTGCACCCCAGGGCTGTGCCGGGACAGGGACTCTGCCGCCTGCCAGGGTGAGCGCTCAGCCTGCCCAGGGAGATCCCATGGCAGCAGCTGTGGGTGGAAGGAGCGACACCCGGCAGGGCAGGCAGGGAGCTTGTGGGGTTGAAGGGTGCTGTGTGGGTCAAGGCTGCTCAGGGCTCCAGATCAACCCCACAGACATGGCAGAGGGTCCTTCTGAACAACGACATCAAGACAGCAACAGCTGCAAGGGAAGGATTCTGTGCTTTCAGTTTTCCACTCTTGGTTGTCTGGGTGTGCAGTGGGAGATGAGGATTTATTTCTCTCTTTGGAGAAGACACTGAGACCCCAGTTCTCGTTAGGACTTGTCTGAGCTGCTCCTGAGCCCCTGCACACACAGAGCTGCCCCTGGGCAGTGCCAGGAGGTGTGAGCAGGACAGAGCTGAGCACACAGCGGGTGGGACGGGGTCTGTGACACTGACAGGGAGCAGACCCAGGGACAGAGACACAGCTGCAGGCAGCACAGACATGGGCAGGGAGAGGGAGATGGACCAGAAATGCTGGGGAAGGGATTCAGGACCCTCCGTGCCATCTCGTGCAGTGCAAATGATTCCCAGTTCAACCCCCTGGTCTCCTCTCCTCCCCAGCAGAGCCTCTGCCCCAAAGCCATGGGGTCCAGGTCATGAGTCTCCACCTCAGCAGCTGGACCTCCAGGTGAAGGGTTCCTGGAACGTGGTACACAAAAAAGGTTCTAAAAGTACTTGCTCTACAGTGTCATTGAGTGGCATCAGCACAGCCGGGTAAGGAGAAGGTTCCACAGCCTGCTCGTCTGCCTTTCTGTCCTTGCTCTATTTTCTGGTAGCACTGCAGTGTCCTTCCCTGTTTCTCCACGTGTCCCTGGTGCTCTTGCTCTCTGGGGTTGGGGTGGGAGTGTGGGTCAGTTTTTGTTCTGACACCAACTCAGGCGGTTTTGTCCCAGAGCTGTGTTCATGGAAACTGCATGCCCAACTGCATTTTAAACTGTGATGAACTGTTTTTCTCACTTGGTAGAAAGGAATGAGCAGAAACATCCCTCCATTGTGGAGGGGGTTTTCAGTGAGAAACAGCACATTTATTTTCTTCTGAGAAGTCTCCCCTAACTTGTCACTGTCATTTCCTCCTTGCACAGGTCCTCATGCCCAGAGGCTGCAAATGTCCAACAGCAGCTCCACCACCCAGTTCCTCCTCCTGCTGTTCGCAGACACACGGGAGCTGCAGCTCTTGCACTTCTGGCTCTTCCTGGGCATCTACCTGGCTGCCCTCCTGGGCAACGGCCTCATCATCACCACCATAGCCTGGGACCAGCACCTCCACACCCCTATGTACTTCTTCCTGCTCAACCTCGCCCTCCTTGACCTCGGCTCCATCTCCACCACTCTCCCCAAGTCCATGGCCAACTCTCTGTGGGATACCAGGGTCATTTCCTATGCAGGGTGTGCTGCACAACTCTTTCTGTTTGTCTTTTTAGCTTCAGCGGAGATTTATCTTCTCACCATCATGTCCTACGACCGCTACGTTGCCATCTGCAAACCCCTGCACTACGGGACCCTCCTGGGCAGCAGAGCTTGTGTCCACATGGCAGCAGCTGCCTGGGCCACTGGGTTTCTCAGTGCTCTGCTGCACACGGCCAATACATTTTCACTGCCACTGTGCAAGGGCAATGCCCTGGGCCAGTTCTTCTGTGAAATCCCCCAGATCCTCAAGCTCTCCTGCTCACACTCCTACCTCAGGGAACTGGGGCTTATTGTGGTTAGTGTATTAGTAATATTTGGATGTTTTGTTTTCATCCTACTCTCCTATGTGCAGATCTTCAGGGCCGTGCTGAGGATCCCCTCTGAGCAGGGACGGCACAAAGCCTTTTCCACCTGCCTTCCTCACCTGGCCGTGGTCTCCCTGTTGGTCAGCACTGGCATGTTTGCCCACCTGAAACCCTCCTCCATCTCCTCCCCATCCCTGGATCTGGTGGTGTCTGTTCTGTACTCGGTGGTGCCTCCAGCAGTGAACCCCCTCATCTACAGCATGAGGAACCAGGAGCTCAAGGATGCCCTGAGGAAACTGATGGCTGGATGCTTTTCAAAGGCGTTAAACATTCCATGTTCTGCATATCACTCATGACATGACTCATGACAGGTCCAACCTGTGTTTTTGATATTTTGTAGTTGTAGATGATTTTTTGCAGTTGGGGAAAGACTTGTTTGGGTTTGCTTTTTTAACTCTGATAGTATGGCTAACAAAGAAATGTTATTATTCATCCCACATCTCTGTCCACTGTTATAGATTGAGTCAAAGATCTTGCAAATGAGAAGTCATGCTCTCTGTATATGTAAAGAAAATAAATGACCCTTCCATGAATTGTTTGTCTGAGATCCTTCCTCTGAGACCTTTGTGAAGCTCAATATGAGGTGTCTGTGTGTGAAGATGGAGGAAACTGTCCCAGCAGAGCAGCTCTGCCAGGCAGCACCAGCCTTCTTCTTTCCAGAGTCGTTGTCTTTGCACTTCCCCACTCTCCTTCTCAGCCCTTGTGCTGGTGTAAGGCCTGAGCGCTCCCCAGGCTTTGTCACAGTCGTACTGTGTGTCAGTCCTGTGACCAGGACAGGCAGTGGGCACTTGTGTGACAGAGCCGGCCTCAGAACAGCAACTCCATCAGCAAGGGCATCTCCTTAGCACAGTGCCTGAAGGGTTAGGTCTTCTTCCAAAGTTCCTTGAAGAACATTCCCTAGTAACAGATGCTGAAGAGGCTCTTGTTTGGTTTGTTTCTCTGTAGGCTCAGTGTGAGGAGATCAGGGTCCCAGTGCGGCTTAGAAGAGACTTCGAGCTGGTTGTTCAGGTGTTGCTTGTTGGTGGCCAGCACCCACACACATGGTGGATAAGGCAGGGTCCCTCTGAGCACCCTCCATGACCTCCCAAGAGCTTGTGTGGGAGGTGGTCAGTGGCAGTGACCACCATCAGCTGGGGCTGCCTCCCAGCCTGACCAGTATGGCCTCGCAGAGTCAACACAGCCCGGGCACCACAGCCCACTTGATCTACAGAGCAAAACCCCCAGTTCAGGGCTGTGGGGAGCATGGGGAGAGGGTGCAGGAATGGCAGCCAGGCCAGAGCGGATGTGCTCTCCTTGGGCAAAGGCCCTGCGGGGAGATGGGACCTCCCAGGAGAAGAGCAGGGCAGTGTTTGTGTGCAGACATGGAAAGAGAAACCCTTTGCCTGTGGGTGACAACTTGGGTCAGGCTGCCCTGTCCCTGGGGCAGCAGGAGCTGCCTGAAGAGCCCCGGGGTCAGGACTTGGTGCTGTCCTGGGGAGCGGGGCTGGCACAGGGAGCTGAAGGATTCCTGTCATCGGGATAGCCTGAGCGTGGCAGACAGAGAGACACTGTCACTGACCTCTGTTTCCTCCATTTCATTCTACAGGTCCTGTCCAGATGGAGCTTCTCTGCTCGGCTGGGCTGGAGTGAGACCGGGGAGGTGGGGAGAGCTGGGGAGAAACTGGGCTGGGCTGGAAAGTGCCCCAGAGAGGAAAACACCAGTGAAAAGCTGAAGTGTGTGAGTGTGCAGGGTGGGAGCACCAAACTGGGAGGAAGGGCTGACACACCAGCTGTGCTGGCATCCAGCGAGACCTGGACAGGTTGGAGGACTGGACAGGGGAGAACCCAAGGAAGTTCTGCAAAGGCAAGTGTAGGGTCCTGCACCTCAGGAGGAATAACCCCAGGCACCACTACAGGTTAGGGGCAGACCTGGAAGGTAGCTCTGTGGAGAAGGACTTGGGAGTTCTGGTTGATAACAGGTTGACCATGAGTCAACAACGTGCTCTTGTGGCCAAGAAGGCCAATGGTACCTGGGGTGCATTGCCAAGAATGTGACCAGCAGGTCAAGGGAGGTGAATCCTCCCCCTCTGTTCTGCCCTGCCAAGGCCGCATCTGGAGGTACTAGGTCCAGTTCTGGGCTCCCCAGTTGAAGAAAGACAAGGAATTACTGGAAAAAGTGCAGTGGTGGATTGCAAAGATGACAACTGGTCTGGAGCATCTTTCTCATGAGGAGAGCCTGAGAGAGGGGGTTTGTTCAGCTGGAGAAGTTGAGAGGGGATCTTATCGATGTTTATAAATATCTCAAGGGTGGGTGTCAAAAGGTTGGACCAGACTCCTTTCAGTGGCGCCCAATGATAGGATGAGGGGCAACAGGCACAGGCTGAAGGTTCCATCTGTGTATGAGGATAAACTTCTTTACTTGGAGGGTGACAGAGCCCTGAAACAGGGTGCCCGGAGCAGGTGTGGAGTCTCCTTCTCTGGAGACATTCAAACCCACCTGGACATGATCCTGTGCGATCTTCTCTGGGAGAACCTACTTTAGCAGGTGAGTTGGACTGGATGATCTCCAGAGGTCTCTTCAACCCAAACAAGGCTGTGATTCTGTGGGGCACAGAGCAGTGATTTTGCATGGCCAGGCCTGCTGGGAGCGACATGGAAGACCAGGAGAGCAGGGTCTGGTCTGTGCCCATGTTCCTGGACGCGCTGTGGCTGCTGTTCCAAGGCATTTGTCACAGATCAGCACATTGCAAGCACCATTTTGATTATTGTCCTCTCACCATATCTGAGAGAGGTTGTTTGTCCCTCCGTGGAAGGACTCTGAATGACTAGGTCAGAAGTCTGAGTGTGCACAGCGGGCAGATGGGAGCACGCACACAGTGTTTGTGGGGGCAAATGAGCCCAAATGAGCACAAATGCCTCAGCTATCGCTGTGGAGGACATGGAGGCCTATGGGGTGGTGTTGAGAGTAACTTCCCCAAGAAACCATCTAAATGCCGCACTGGGATGTGCTTCCTCTGAGACGGAAAATATCAAAAATTACTTATCATAGAATCATAGAATAATTATGGTTGGAAGAGACACTCAAGATCATTGAGTCCATCCATAGCCTAAATCTGGCACTAAACCATGTCCCTAAGAGCCTCATCTATCTGTCTTTTCAACACCTTCAGGGATGGTGACTCCACAATCTCACTGGGCAGTCTGTTCCGTTGCTACAAAACCCTTTCCCTGAATAATTTATTCCTAATATCCAATCTAAACCTCTCCATGTGCAACTTGAGGCCATTTCCTCTTGCCTTATCACTTGCTACTTAGGAGAAGAGACCAACACCCACCATGATAAAACCTCCTTTCAGGCAGTTGTAGACAGCGACAAGGTCTCCCCTCAGTCTCCCTTTCTCCAGGCTGAACAGCCCCAGCTCCCTCAACCGCTCCTCATAACACTGGTGCTCCAGACCCTTCACCAGCCTTGTCGCCCTCCTCTGAACTCTCTCCAGCAACTCAATGTCTTCCTTGCCATGAGGGGCCTAAAACTGACCCCAGGATTCGGGGTGTGGCCTCACCAGTGCCGAGTATAAATGGATCATCACTTCTCTAGTCCTGCTGAAACTCGGATTGGATCAAGGCTTGAACACCTTGGTGTGACCCAGTTTGTGACAGGTTGGACTGCAGACTCCTGAGGTCCCTTCAACCTCAGTTCTCTTATGATCCCATTGTGATGTTGGGCTCTGTTTCTAACTGGAGCAGAGCAGACGATGATGGGGCAGGATCCACCTGTGCTGTAGGTGACCATCTAAACCAACATCTCAGCCAGTGAACCAGCCAACACCTCAGTGTGACTCGCTCTGGGCAAAGTGTGAGGAGTCCTGAGCAGGGAAGGTTGAGAGGGCATGGGGCGCTATGCAAGACACAAAATGATCTTGGCTTCATGCCTGCAGACCCATCAGATGTCAGTAAATGTCAATGAAAATTAAAATAAGAAGAACTGAAGACAAAGATCCAAAACAAAGGAAGGTGTCAACACACTTCATTTTTCTTTGGGGGGAGTTTCTGTTGTTTGAAAAGGAAAGATTTTTCCAGAACTGGGCATGGATTTAGGACACAAATGTCTTCAGCTCCAGGGACACAAACACCTGGTGCCAGTGTAGATGCCCTGGGAAGCCCTGCCCAGGCTCCACCTGCATTGCAAGGTGCTCTGGTCTCCCCAGGTCCTCTGTGATAGATGCCAATCCCAGGACAGCACCTCAGGTACAGTGGGGCCCTAAAATGGCACTGGCTGTTCATGGTGACACAACTGACGACTGATGTCTGCCTGGAAAGGTGCACTTCTTTGTTGTTGTTTTTTGGTTTTGTGGATTTTTTGTGGGGCTCTGTTTGTTTGTTTTTCTGTGTGTGTTTTTTGTGTTTGCTGTGTTTTTTTGGCTTTTTTGGCGTGTGTTTTTTGGGTGTGATTTCTGGTCTTGTTTTGTTCCTTTTTGTTTTTTCTTTTTTTTTTTTTTTTACTTATTAAAACAAACAAAGGAAAAAAGAAAAGCCACAAAAGTGAATTACCGGGAAGTGTACTAAGGATAGGAGAAGATATACTGGTCTTCCCCTGTACTTCTATTACCAGTACTCTATTATTTCATCTCCCCCATCATTCGGGAGTTTCCACCTCTCCTGATTAAATGTCCCTGTCAAAGGACAACTTTCCAGCACTGTCTGGACATTTCCCTTCCCTGTGCTCTCAGGTTTCTCCTCCACTTGCTCTTTGGTCATTCAGTTCCTCTCAACTGTCTGGTTTCTGCTTTGAGCTTCAGGGAGTTACGAAGTTGCCCCATTCTTCAGAGCTCTAATTAACATGGCGGGCAACACGTTCATTGTGTTTATTTCTATCCTTTCCTGTTTCCCTGTCTAAACCAGTTCTTGTGTGGATGTCCCTTGTGGATGGTGGACCTCATCAGATCCAGCTTACACACACAGCTGAGGAAAATGTTTTACTGTTTATTAAATTGTGCTGTGTTTACACAGCAGAGCAGGTGGAGCTGGTGCACAGGAGCTGCAGCATCTCCTGCAGAGCTCAGTGGAGAAGTCTGATGCGAGGAAAAGTGATGCAGTCTCTGGTGGCCAATGAGGGAACCGGCAGACTGGGAGGGGTGATGAGGAGCGAGGTTGTCCATACAGTGTCCAGCCTCAAGGGACTGTTCTCCTGCCTGTCCAGATGTCTTCAGGAGACCCTCGGGATCAATGTCCAGTGTAGAATGCTGCTGTCACTACTTGTATACACTGAACAATGACAGAAAATACCCTGGAAAGAAATAACCCTCCTTTATGAAATCTTTGAAATCTTCATCAGCAAGTGTCCCATTGAAACCTCTCCAGTTAGTTCTACAAGTACTGAAGATTTGAATGAAATTACTGAAAGAAACATGGCTCGTTAGGGCTTTCTGTGTTTTAATGAGCCCCATGGCGTATTTGGTGCTGAGTCCATGAACGTCAGATACCAAGCACAGACTGAAGAATCTGCTCAAGAAGTCCAAGTCAGAGAAAACTCCAAAGTACCTTGAAGCATTAATGGGCCCCACTGAGGGCTGTTACTGACAAAGCCTCCCCAGGGACTCGTTAGAGCAGATAATTGGAGGCTGTGATTGCATCAGGTAAAGGCAAAGTGCAGCAGCTCTGATGCTGAGAAAACCCTTGGTTTGTTTGATGAAGGACAATGGCCAAGCCTTGACCCCATGTCCCTAGGAAGGGAGATCCTGTTCCTTACGTGTGCCTCAGGCTCTTTCTGGGGATGTGGGGAGTGCGATGCCCAGTGCAGGACAATGGTGTGACAGTCCCTGGGGGTGCAAGGAGGCAATGGGGTGCCATGGCCATGACAACCATGTGTCTCCTCTTAGGCCTTGGGACACAAGCCAAAGCCAAGAGGATGAAGACCTTGGCTCTTGCAGGGACATCCAACCTTGCCAGTGCCCTTGGCCATGTCCACCATGGTACTTCCTACACTGCCCCAGGCCTGTGGCTGTTTCCCCACAGGCTGCAGACACCCCATGTGCTTCCCCACCTTGTTCTCACCCCACTGTGTCCCCACCTGTGCTGCTGTCTGTCCATCCTCACCAGCTGTTCCTGGAAACACAAAGCCGTGGCTGATCCAGAGTCCCTCTGAATGACCACAGCACTGTGCTCAGAATGACATTTTTTTATCCCGAGCTCCACTGTGGACCTCCAGAGCTGCAGTTTCTGATGGTTTTCCTTTCTCATGCTGTTTTCCTCTACCATCTTGTAAAGAGATTTTCAACATTTCTGAAGCTACTACTACACTTTCTTGTCATGGTTTTACCACAGCCACCAACCAAGACCATGAGAGCTGCTCACATCCTGCTCCCAGTCTCCAAGTGGGATAAGGGAGAGAATGGAAAGGGAAGGGGAAACTTGTGGGTTTAGACAAAATATAATAAAAAAAATGAAAATAATACATTGCTACTTCTAATATGCTTATACTAAAATACACATAAAGTAAAATATATGATACTCAGTGCAATCCCCCACATAACTCCAGCTGTGCTGAACAGGCAGCCCCAAATAAGAGAGAACCCTGGTCCTGAACAGCTGATCCCAGCAAGAGAAAGTAAAAGTGCAAAAGGCAGAGAGGCCCAAGGGCCAAATAAAAATCAGGAAAACACCATAAAACTGAACTAACACTGAACTCCCAATAGAATGGAACCTCCAAACAGAGTCAACCAAAGTAGCCGGCAAACCAAAACTAACTGGCTGGAAAGGGCATCTCCAGCTTTATACCGAGCATGACACTAATGGTAGAGAACAGCTCGTTGATTGACCCGGATGTCAATCACGGTGCTGTCCTGTCTGTGACCCCTCCTGCCAATTTGCATCCCCAGCTGGATGGCCAAAGAAGTCCTTGGTTTCCCTGACAACAGCCGAGATCTCAGTGAATTCTGACATTCCTTTCATAGCAAATGGCAAACACTGAAAAGCTGCTGAAAGACAGAATTAACTCTATCCCAGGGAATTTACTGTCATAGTAAATCTAAACAAAAGACTGTACTGGCTGTGAAGGAGAGAGGTTCAAAATGCATGAAGGAAATTAACTCAATTTCAGTAAAACCAGCACGTTTCCTCAGCCTCCCCTTCACCAGGCTAAAGAAGTTTGGGTCTCTCAGCATCTCCACACATGACCCAGACTTTCTCTGGACACACGACAGCTCCTCCCTGTTCCTCCAGAATGGGGAACCTCATACTGGGACACACGCCTCCAGATGTGACCACACCAGTGCTGAGTCACGATGGATAATAAGTGCCCTTGTCTGGGTGGCCACGCCCCTCCCAGTGCAGCCCAGTGTGCTCATGGGCATATTCCTGTTTAGCAGCACTGAGAACTGGCTGAACATCCAGGCTCAGAGGGTTGTGAGTAGTGACACAAAGCCCAGCAGGAGGTACCATGAGGAGCACTGAAGGACACCATAACCCTACCCAACGTCTCTTCCCCACAGATGTCTCTTGGGTCCCTGGAACCACCTCAGTGACAAGAGGGAGAGCACTTCCTGTATAGGGTGGAGGAGATGGGGACTGGAATGAGGGTCCTGGGCACTTTTTCCTGGTTGTTCATGCAGCAAGAAGCTGAGCTGGATATTTGGAGAGAAGAACTCTTCTTAGGAGCCTCCAAAGGGCTTGGGGATGGTCTACAGTTTCCTGCATGCTGCCTTTTCTGGTGGAGGCCACAGAGGCTGCCAGCCCTTTAGAGGACCCAGGACAGGCCTTGTCCTTCCTCTGGTCACAGCTGGACCCCAGTTCTCCAGCTTAGCCCCAGCTCAGGAGCCTTGTCTAGGGGTGAGTTTTGGGGTAAGGTTGACAAGAGGGGTGCATAAGTTTGTCTTAAGGACATGTGATGAGCACCAGCACTGAAGTACCAGAGCAACATGATGTGGCTCCTGGGTGAATACTTTCTTCAGTGCAAGTCCTGACACAGAGTCCCAGACTTGCTTTCCATGCCACCCTTCATGACGGATGATGCACTAAGAGATGGCAAGTGGGGGACACCAATCCTTCTCCAGCTACTTCCCAAGCCTGGTGAAGCACCAGGACAGCAAGGACTTCTGGCCCTGCACCCCAAACTCTGGGTATAATCTTGGGGCAGTTGAACACCAGCATTTTTCTCTCCAAGGCCATTTCCAGCCCAGGTCAGCTCCTGTCTGACCTCCCCCATTCCTCCTCTGATCTGCTCTGGTGCTCCTGGTCCCATCCTACTCTCCCCACTGGGCCCCAAACCGGCAGTGATGCTCTGCAGAGCAGATTGCCTGCAGAACCATGGGGTGACTGCACACTGGTTGTGCTGCTCAGTGAGGGACACAGATGCAGCTGGATGGGCTGCACCGTCACTGAGCTCTTTCCTGGGGGTCTAAAGCTCTGGAATGGGTCCAGAGCATTTCTTGGGACTCATTGGGTTTTCCGCTCATTTCTGTTCAGCAATCCCTTCCTTGTCCTTCAGGTTCCTGGAAACTGGTGCAGGAAGACATGACCTATCCCCTTTCCAGGGACAGAGGTATGCTGACCACCCCTTCATTCTTCAAATTCTCCGTCCTGCCCTTCTTGAAGATGGATTTGACATCTTCCTTTCCTGAGGACCTCAGAACTTCTCTGATTCTGCTGTCACTCTTGGTAGCACAATCCAGAATCATGGGCAAGGGCGACAGAGCACTTGAAATGAGCCTGTCCCAGCAGCTGAGATGAATCTCACTGGGCCACTGAGGTTTGTTCCTGGAATCACACACAGAAATGCCACGGTTCCAACAGGCATCCATATCTGAGTTGGTCTCAGGACTCCTTCTGCACCCAGGGATGCTCACAGACAGAGTCTGACCCTTTTGCACATAAAGGCCGTAGTCTCAGTTTCTTTCTGGCCTCCTGTTGCCACTCCAAAGGGATGGGAGAAACCTCAGCCCTGTGCTGTGCCTCCTGCTCTGCACTCATCTGAGGTGTCCTACATCATGAGGAATGGACACGGGGACATCAGTTCAAGGAAGAAGATCCCAGTGGGTTGTTTCCCCTGGGCTGTTACTCCCAATGTGAAGTGACCTTGAGACACAGTCTGTGCCACAGGCCTTCATGGAACCCCCAGGAACAGCTGCTGTCGTTAGTGTTCACCTGGATTCATCTCACCTCTCGTACATGATGTGCATGCTCACATCTCATCTCTACAATGCAGACATGGATTTCTGACCTACTCATTCAGTGTCCATCCATGGAGGGAAGAGCAATGTCTGTGAGCTGGGGAGAGAGGCCAGGGCTGGCAGTGCGGGGCCAGACGATGACGATGCCCTGGGGCAGATTCTGTGGGGTGTCCAGTGCACAGGGGCACAGCCCAGCCCCTGCTCTGCTGGTCCTGCAGGTCTCTGGCAGGAGGCCTGGCTGTGAGAGGACACTGCTGTGTGCCAGCCCTGCACGCACACACTGTTCAGCTGAACAATGGTGTTTCATATGTGGGTCACTTTCTTGGGCATGTTCTTGAGAGAACCTTTGTAAAAAGACCTAAACCTTGAAGCCCTGCCCATAGGAGATCACCTTTCTATCTGGAAAGGCTGTTCTGAGGCCACCTCTGTCACAGCAGTGCCCATTGCCTGTCCCTGCCTGCGCTCACAGCACTGACACACAGCAGGACGGGGACCAAGCTGCCAGAGCACTCAGGCCTTGCACCAACACAAGGGATGAGAAGGAGAGTGTGGGAGTGGAACCAGAACAGCTCTGGAAGAACAAGCACTGGTGCTCCCTGGCAGTGCTGCCATGCTGAACTCTTTTCCCTTCTACCCATGCACATAGGAACTGTCCCTGCAGCTCCAAAATAGCTTTGCAGGAGGGATACAGTGAAAAACAAGTCACTATAAGAACCTTTATTTTGTTTAAACAGAAGGAGAGCACGGCTCCTCATTTATACAGCCAGTGGTTATAAAAGAAAAGCAGACAGAGAATTGGAAAGGGGATGAAAATATTATAACAATAAAAAACCAACACACCAAAACAGAAAATCCAGATGACAGGCTAAGCCTGTAATAAGTTACTTTAAAACTCCTATGCAGAAGCAGAGGGGCAGTTTATTGCTCCAGAAAACACTTATATACGAGTTTGCACATGGCATCCTTGAGCTCCTGGTTCCTCATGCTGTAGATGAGGGGGTTCACTGCTGGAGGTAACACTGAGTACAGAACAGACACCACCAGATCCAGGGATGAGGAGGAGACAGAGGGGGGCTTCAGGTGAGCAAATATGCCAGTGCTGACAAACAAGGAGACCACGGCCAGGTGAGGGAGGCAGGTGGAAAAGGCTTTGTGCCGTCCCTGCTCAGAGGGGATCCTCAGCACGGCCCTGAAGATCTGCACGTAGGACACCATGATGAAAATGAAGCACATAAAAGCTAAGCAGCAACTGACCACAAGAATCCCAAGTTCCCTGAGGTAGGTGTCTGAGCAGGAGAGCTTGAGGATGTGGGGGATTTCACAGAAGAACTGGTCCAGGGCATTGCCCTTGCACAGGGGCAGTGAAAATGTATTGGCCGTGTGCAGCAGAGAATAGAGAAACCCAGTGGCCCAGGCAGCTTCTGCCATGTGGACACAAGCTCTGCTGCCCAGGAGGGTCCCGTAGTGCAGGGGTTTGCAGATGGCAACGTAGCGGTCGTAGGACATGATGGTGAGAAGAGAATACTCTGCTGTAGCACAGAAAAAGAAAAAAAAGATCTGGGCAGCACATCCTGTGTATGAGATGGCCCTGGTGTCCCACAGAGAGTTGGCCATGGACTTGGGGCCAATGGTAGAGATGAAGCCCAGGTCGAGGAGGGCGAGGTTGAGCAGGAAGAAGTACATGGGGGTGTGGAGGTGCTGGTCCCAGGCTATGGTGGTGATGATGAGGCCGTTGCCCAGGAGGGCAGCCAGGTAGATGCCCAGGAAGAGCCAGAAGTGCAAGAGCTGCAGCTCCCGTGTGTCTGCGAACGGCAGGAGGAGGAACTGGGTGATGGAGCTGCTGTTGGACATTTGCTGCCTCTCGACATAGGACACTGACCAAAGAAGAAAAGGCAGTGACAAGTTAGGGGAGACTTCTCTGAGCAAAATCAAAGCTATTTCTCATACACCCTCCCCCTCATCTGGAGCTCTGGCTGGGGTGGTGAAGGGATGTCATGAGTCTTCTGGTAGATGTGCTGATCACTCAGAGTTGCAGTTCAGGAGTCTCAGTGACTTGTTTAAGCATGAGAGCTCATTTTCCTTTTATCCTTTTTTGCACCCCCCACCCCTTGAGAGAGGAAACTCAAAAGACAGGCTCTGGAAATCTGTGTCGTAATGCTTGTGTGGACCTTCTCTTAAGACATCCTGCTCTGCAGGACAGCCCTGGGCACCCCTGGGTGCTCACCCGGCTTCACAGCTGTTCAATATTGCCTGACAAGATCCCCTCCTTACAGATCCCACAAGCTGTGCCTGTACCAGTTTTAGGAGATGCCTCCAGGAGCTACAGCTGCATTGCTCTGCACCCAGAGACTTACCATGGCAAGGGCTGCAAAGGTTTCTCCTCCAGTGAGCTCTCAGTCATCCTCCCAGTCCTGACCACCTTTAATCTCTCTCTGCCTTGCTCGTCTCCCTGAGATCCCCAGGCAGAGCCCTCAGCCCTGCTGCGTGTGCAGAGGAGCTGCTCCTGGGCAGAGCTGTCTCTCTGCAGCGCTGCCGCTTGCCAGGAGCTCCCTCTGTCCCAGGAGCCCAGCCCAGCTCAGCAGCACAGGAGCAGCCCAAGGCGCTTTAATGACCCCTCTGGTGGCTTTGGTGCTGAGTCCATGGACCTCAGACCCTGAGGGCAAGTTGAAGAAGTCAAACTCAGATCTAAACTTCAAAGTTTCTTGTAATGTTAATGAATCCTACTGAGGGATACAACTGAGAAACCATCCCCAGAGTCATTTGGGACAGAAAAATTGAAGCAGAACAAAGGGTGATGAAGCGGAAAGTAGCTCTGATGATCAGTAAACCTGAATGTGTTTCATTAACCAAAGGACCAAGCCCTGACCCCCAGCCTGGGAAGGCAGATCCTGTCCCTCCCACGTTGCCCATGGCCCTTCCTGGACAGTGTGATGTGGGGCTGTGCAAGGCCAAGGGCAGGACTATGGTCCCACACCTCCCAGGGTCCTGGCTGGGGACAAGGAGGCCATGAGGCCCCTGTGCTGGAAGGACAAGGTGTCTCCTCACAGGCATCAGAGGTGCAGACAGCAGCCATAGCCAAGGGGAGAAGGAGCTCATGTCTGGTGGGGCTTTCAGCCTCTTTATGTCCCATGATCATCTCCACCACAGCCTGTCCTGTGCTGTGGCATCCCCTGCACCTCTTTCCCTGCAGGCTGCAGACATCCCCCCTGCTGCCCCACCTTGCTCTTGTCTGAGCATCTTCCTTCCTTTGCTGAGATCTCTGCATCCTCCCCAGCTGTTCCTTGAAGCACAAAGCCTTGGGCTGATGCAGACTCCCTCTGCTGACCTGCTCCACCACAGCACTGCCCTTCCAGTCACATTCCTTGTTGCTCATGTCCAGCCTGGACCTCCCCAGATGCACTTCGGGCCATTTTTTCTTTCTCATGCTCTTTCCCACTATGCAGAAAACCTCCACCACCTCTGAAACCACCCTTCAAGCACGCTCAGGCTACTCCTGCACTGCTGCAGCCTCCCCAGCGCTGCTGGGCCAAAGCAGCCCAGGTCCCTCAGCATCCCACACCATGTGCACAAGGTGCTGAACCTGCCTTGGCAGAGCCCTGCACTCTCCAGTTCCTCCCTGCTTCTCCAAACTGGGAAGCCGCACACTGGCACACCCCCGTGTGTGTGGGGTCACACCAGTGCTGAACCGAATGGGATGAGAACTCCAGGTGTCTGGGTCCCCACGCTCCTCCTCATGCAGCCCCGTGTGCAGCTGCCTTGTTCATGGAGAGCGTGCACCACGGGCTGGTGTGGGGACCTTGGAGTGCCCAGGCCCTTCTCCTCAGGGTCACTGCTCAGCGTGTCAGGTCCTGCTCTGTCCTGGTGCAGGACGTTGTTTTCCTGCCCTGATAAAAAAATGGACACTTCATCTTGTGAAACTTCAGAGCTTTCCAATGATCGAACCCCGAATTTTCTCAAGGTCTGGGCCCACCCTTGTGTGCTCGTGCCACAGCCCCTCCACTTGTTACCAGGGTAGAGAGCGCTCGCTTTGGGAGTCCCTCGTGCCACAAAATATAAGGGGCCCAAACCTCCAGGTCTCTCAGAGCTTTCTGAGGGGTGACCCCAAAAGTTTTTCCAGGTCTGGACTCTCCATTGACTGAAGCTCCATTTGATCAGCTGTTAATGTTTGCACGTAGCTGGCTTATCCTGATGAGGTGTTAGGGGACAGTATAAACACCATCTCCTGGAGAAACTGTGGGGTCTTGGAGGTCTGGTACTCATAATGCCAGTGGTCTGGAGTTTCTCAAGTTTCCCTTTGTGTGGGAGAGCAGTAGGACTGCATGGAGCTCTGCCTGGGGACAGACAATATCAGCTTAAGGTTGAGTGAGCATGAGAGGGCAGAACAACATGGGCAATGTTGTGAGTGGACACCACTGGCTCACTGATGAGGAAGAGGAATTAGATGAGGCCTCCTTCAGACAAATGAAATAAGTGTCATGTTTGCATGCCATACCATTCAGGCAGATGTAAGGTATCCCAATATCTGCCAGGTACCAGCCATCCAGGAGGGGTTGGAGCTCATTGACAACATCTTCCTGACACGGGTGACTGAGGAGTCAGTGGGGTGAGGTGCCCTGTGGGACTTCACACTTACAAACCACAAAGAGTTGGTCAGGATGGAACAGTCAGGGATGGGAAAGGGGAGCTGAGGCTCCTGGGAGATGATCACAAGGCCAAGAGCAGGATTTCAGGAGAGCAAGCTTTGGCCTGCTGAGGGACCTGCTTGGGTCCTATAGGATATGACCTTGGTGTCTGCAGTGCTTTTCTCTCACATTTCCTCCCTCCTCTCTCCCACCTGCTGTTGTGCAGCTTTTTTTACCCTTTCTCAACTACAATATCCCAGAGGTGCTGCCAGCATCACTGAGAGGTTCAGATTTGGCAAGGAGTGGGTCCATCTTGGAGCAGCTGAAATCGGCTCTGTCTGACGTTGGTCGAACTCCTGTTGTCTTCTCAGAGAGGTGGAACTGTAGCACATCCACACCCACCCCAGTTCTAAGACTTCGCCATGTAAATCCTGTTAGATGTTACAAACTACTTGATCATAGAGAAGAAATGGAAAACATCTTCTGTCAGCAGCCTTAGGATGTCTCCAGTCAATTAGCAGGTTCCTATGGAGAACTTTAGTTTCCCTGACATTACCTGGCCAGGCAAAGCTGCAGGTGCCACCAGTTCAAACGATCTTGGGCCAACATATGAAGATGTCTGCCTGGTGGGCCAAGAAGAGAGATGCTCGCCTAGATCTGGTATGGAATGAAGAAGGAAGAGCTGGTGAGGGATGTCAACATCAGTGTCCACCTTGGCTGTTGTGACCAGGACACAGGGGGTCCCAGACACCAGAGAGGAGGGAGGAAGGCCAGCAGCAGAGCACAGGCTGGTGGGCTCCAGAGGAGAAGACTTTGACGTACTGGGGAATGGTGGGCAAAGTAGGAAGTAGGTCTGGAAGTAGGAAGTAGGTCTGAAGGGTGAAGGAGCTCAGGAAATCTGATCAGACTTACAGGGCAGCCTGCTCCAAGCAAAGAATTTTCTCTGCAAGTGCTCATGAAAAGAAGTATTTATGTCATTGAGGGTGCTTGTCTGAATTGATGGAGCTCCAGGGCAAAAAGGCAGCACACAGGAGGTGGGAACAGGGGAAGCTGCAAAAGAAGAAATTTATATCATGGATGTAGGAATGATGGCAAAGATTCCCTGGGCTTGATTCTTGAATGGGAGTCTGAGGGCAGCAAGACGAGCTGACATTGCTTCATTTGCAGTAAAAGAACAGACACCCTGTCTAGATCATGGGTCTGCTACTGAACTTCGTAAGAGTAGAATCAGACAGGACTGAGGTTCTTCATGACTTCTTTGCCTCCATCTTTTTCAGCAAGGTTTCCTGGGACTTCATTCCTAAAGGAGAACACCCAGGAGTGGATTGGGCTCAAGTCAGGGGTGACCTGAACAAACTCAGACACCATTACAGAACAGGAGATGGGTCATTTGACCAGGTCCTTGAACACAAGTATCACTGTGCTGTGTCACCTGAGATTCCCAGGAACACCTTCTGGTCCAGAGGAGTATGACTCCTCTTGAGGTGTCCTGGCCTGTCTCCTCACTCACATGGTGATTTAGGCACCCACTTTTCCATTATATTCAGTCTTTATCAGGAGACGCTCCAGAACAATATGAAAATGAAACTGCTGAGACCACCTGTTCTGGAAAGGGAGGGAAGGGTGAGCAGGGAAGGAAATAGAACAAATGTGGCTTTATTGCTGTTTATTATGGAAATGCTCTCTGTTTGGCTATTCCTGAAATCTCTCTAATCATTCACACCAGATTTGAAACGTTTAGGAAAATGCTGCACAGAGCCTTGGCTTGTAAGAGCATTTTCGATGTTCATGAGCCCTCTGCTGCCATGATCCTGAACTGCAGCTACTGAAACAACAAACCTCTGATGAAGTGAAAGGCAGAAGCAAACCCCAAGTTTCTGAGGGTGTGTGGGACCCCATGAAGGGCCATCGCTGACACAGCTGTGAAGGAAACAACCAGTGCAGGTCCCTGTCCCTGGAGGCTGGTCAAGGAAAGACTTGGAGACACTGGTTACAGGTGGTGAGGGCCATGTGGAGGTGGCTCTGATGCCATGTCAGCCCCTGATGCTTGTTCATCACCAGAATGTTTGAGCCCTGATCCCTGGGACCTGGTAGATCTTTCTCAAATATTTATCAAGGTTTTTCCTGCGGACAGTGTGTTTTGTATTTTGGGAGTTGGTTTTATGTGAACTGCTGTTGCTTTAACTGCAAGGCTCTGGTTTTCTGTGGAGCTGCAAATGCCTGCGAGTTCCTCATAACTCATCCAGCTTCTTTCATACACCTGGCAATGGTCACCAATCAGCTCAATGTCCCAGTCACAAACTTGCTTTAATCCTCTATTTGGATCCATACCCATCACTCCAAGAGGTTCATGCATCCACCAGGCTCATGGATGATTCCTGAGGACCATCCAAGTGTGGGCAGTGTAAGAGAGGAGCAGAGCAGGGTCAGCTCATGGGCCATGACTGAGCACAAACACCCCAGCAGCAGCCATTCCCCATCTCCCAGGCACAGCCATGCCCACAGGATGGAAATGTCACTGCCATATAAGATCAGCCCAAGAGAGGCCTTTCTTCCTTCCATATTCCCAGGAAATTCTTCCTCCTGTTCCTCCTCCACCTGCAGACATCAACTGCTTTCCATTTCTGGGCTCAGACATGGCTGGAAGGGCTCACTGAAGCCATCAGCCATCTCACTGCTTCTCCCTGACATGCCCTGACCCTCTCCCACACCTACACATGGCCAATCACAGCTGCTCAGGGCCTCCCGCTCTTCAGAAGAGGCCTCGAGCTTCCTGGTTCTTCCTGGTGCTTGTTATAAACTTCCTCACTCTCTCCAGAGTTCATGGTGAGCTGTCTAGTCCATAATAGCCCCTTTATGACCATGTCTTACTGAATGGTTGTGTTTTTATGATCATTTGTGCAGAAAGGGCAGTCACAGGACAGCACCCAATGTGTCAAAACTGATGCTGAGTGAAATGCCGTAAAGCCCTGATGAGTTCCCCCTGTGTCTGTGTCTCTCCTGGAAGGAGTCTGTCCCGAGAAGGGGATCCAGCTCCTGCCACTCTCTGCAGAGGCACATGAGCAGTGTCCGTGCACCTGGGGACACAAAGGGTGACGTTTGCCAGACCACCCTGCATCTGAACCACTTAGATGTGTGCTTGTGGATGAGGTTTGAAGTCTTATAGTGCCAATACCTATTTAATTGATATTGCCAGAGGGGCTTCCACAGATGCAGGTTACTATTTCACAGATATTTAAATATAAGCATATTAAAGTTTTATTTTTCTTTAAAAACTGACATTCCTAGAGAAATTACACAAACACTTGAAGGATTATTCATGCCTTTTGACATGATTATCCACAGAAGGCCACCAGCTTTGCATCTCAGGAAATGGGACGCCAGAGTTCAAGGGCAGGATGGTTTGGGCTCTGTCCTGGGATCTGGAAACTGAAACGTGCTCCCACCTCCCAGCCCCCTGCCCTCCTCAGTGAGGGTGTGAGACATTCTGCCAGCGAGGGCTGAACTCACAGTCATGACCAGTAACTTATGGCCAACTGCAGCCAATGGTGTTCTGCCAGCTCAGGACTGGAGCATCCATTGCTGGAGGTGTTTAAAACACATGGAGATGTGGCACTTTGGGATATGATTTAGTGGTGGAGTTGTCAGTGTTTGATTTACGGTTGGACGCCATGTTCTTAAGGGTCTTTTCCAGCATAAATGATGCTATGATTCTATGATTTGGGTTGGAACCATTTCAGTTCCATCAACTTCAGCTTCCCTCAGAGGCTGCTGTTGTGTGGCACAACTGTCCTGGCTCTCCAGGCAGGTTGGGCACTGGTTTGGTGCCTGCATTGGCAGTTTTCCCCTTCCTGGGGTAAAAGGCTGTTGAGGAGAGACAGTTGTAGAGATTTGGGTCACAGGGGTTTGAAGCAATCCTTTCAAAATCTGAGCAGGCTGAGCTTTGGAGCCCAGGAAAAATGGAGATGCTCTGAAGGATGTTTTTGAACAGTGGTACTGTCACTAGTAACAGAAACAGGGAACTCCTTATTCTCACTGATGATGATGATAAACTGAAGCTCTTTAAGTTCATTCCTAGCAGCCATTCTTGCTTTTCTAAAAATCTACTACACCTCAGTAGTTGTGTCTTGAAAGAAGTTCTTAGAACAATGCTTTTTCTCTTTTTTTTTTTTTTTTTTTTTTAAATAATTTAAAAAATACACCTCCTGGACAGAATTAGCCCAAAATCATCCTTCTTTCATAACTTTTGGGGTTTTTTTTGCTTTTCCGTGTTTGAGGTGGAGGTGGCATAGGAGAATATTGCCTTCTTGAGAGCAAGGTGGCCAAGGAACAGATCCCAGGTCAGTGCAGAGGCACAAAGGAAGCCAGAATCTTTATGTGGTGTGCACTGACACACACTGTCACCTGCATTTCCAGTCTCTGCAGTCCCAGCTGTGCAGCAGAGTCTGGAGTTCTGAGCTCCCTTCATCTGCCCTGTGTGACACGTGTAAAATGGAACTACCCCAGTCAAATGGCTGGTTTTGATTCTCTTCACAACCTGAAGCACCACACAGGTCAGCAGACAAGCCAGGATACCCAAAAAATCCTCACATATCCTTCACTTACAGTTTGGGTGTTTGCTGGCATCTCAGCAGACATGGCATTTGGATTCCCGGGTTCAAGGAGCTGGTCAAGTGCTTTTTCAACATCTCTGTAGTGGTGACTTTAATGCCTGGCTGATGTGCAGACTCTGTACATGGAGGCTGACACCTCTTGAACAACCTGCTCTGAAAGGATGAACAAGGTGGGCATGAGGACAGCAAAAAAGAAGAACCTGGGTGGGGGTAAATGAAAGGGGATGAACAAGTTTTAGTCAGGGCTGTTTGAGGGCACTTGTAAAGCAGCCCTGGACCTTCTCTGAATTATTCCTGTGCTCGAGAGAACCTGAAAGCTGTGTCTAAATTGAAAACATGAAGAGAATAAAAGGACAGCGTCATTCAGGCTGGAAGGGATCTCAGCAGGTTTCTTGACCAACCTCCTGCTCAAAGCAGGGTCAGACCAGATTACTCAGGGCTTGATCCAAACACATCTTGGTCACTTTCTGGGGTAGAGTGGATACACAAACCTGGGACACAGCTTCCAGTGCTTGACCCCCTCATGACTGGAAAGTTTCTCACTGTCTATAGCAACTTTTCAAGCCCAAACATCCAGATTGCTTTTTCTTGTCTTGTTACACACTAACACAGACCATAATATACTGCCTTGGGCACAAGAATATTGTGGGGGATGATGCCAAATGCCCTGCTGACTTCCAGGTAACAGACCATCAATGTTCTCCCCACATCCACAACCCTGTCCTTTCCTCACAGAAAGCAAAGAGGATGGACAGGCAGAACCTGCCCTGGGTAAACCCCGTCACCTTCTCTTCCAGACACCCAGAAATGGGGTCCCAGTGGAGATGTTCTGGGGCACAGCCCTTAGTTCCCCTGCTCACCCATTGGCCATTTTGAAAAGTGCACACACTGTGTGAGAGCTGCCAGTGGTCAGGGAGTCCCCCCAGTCTCCATGAGCTTTCCAAGATGGTGCAGAGTGGCCTCACTGTGACATCGTCCTGCTGTCTCAGCTCCTGGGATGCTGCCCCTGCTGTCCCATAGACTGGAAAGGATTGTGGTAGTTACAGTGACCCTGACTTGATCCCCATCCACTGCTGGTTGTTCTCCGCATTCCTGTCTCCAGTCACAGAGTCCTGGGACACATTGCTGGTGAAGATGGAGGACAAGAGGACACAGGGATTCTCACCTCTTTCCCTTATTAAATTGATCAATTGCCACACACTGTCTTTGTTTCTCCTTTAACTGTTCCTGCAGTAGTAACAGCTCATTATGGGCCCTTGAATTGCCTTACAGGTCTGGACTGAGTTCTGATCTGGACAGTTGCTTTGCTTGGAGGCACAGGTCTCTGGCTGAGGCCATTGCCTCACATCTGGGCTGAACCACCCCAGCTGTGGCACCAGCCCAGCTCTGACCTGCCACAGGAAACCTGGTACCAAGTGTCCAAGAGCCCATGTGTGCAAAGGCTTTGCCTCAGAGCACAGACATGGCATGGCCAAAGATTGATGAATGTCTCTCTAGACCTAGGATATAAAACCAGAATATAATGCCTAAGGTCATTCAACTGAAGACATTCCCATCCACAGTTTACAGAAATTAGATAATTTGCTGTAACATTCCTGGTGTCCTATGTAATAATGGGACAAGAAATGCCTTAACTCATTCAACTGAAGATATTCCTCCTCTAGCTTTGAGGAATTAGATACTTTGCTGTAAGATTCCTGGTGTCCTGCCTAATGATGGGACAAGAAAATTCTCATAGTGATTTATTTTTTAAAACTAAATATACAGTGCTGGAAAGAAGTGTCTGTTCAGAGGAGAGAGAATTAACATCACTGATTACTTCAACTTCGAAGTTGTTCCTCTGGAGCCCCAGGGACACGTAGAGGGAGCCCAGAGGGGACAGAGAAAGGGACATGATGGGCTGCTCCTGTGCTGCTGAGCTGGGCTGGGCTCCTGGGACAGAGGGAGCTCCTGGCAAGCGGCAGCGCTGCAGAGAGACAGCTCTGCCCAGGAGCAGCTCCTCTGCACAGCGCAGCAGGGCTGAGGGCTCTGCCTGCAGCACCGAGGGCACAGGAGCCAGGCAGAGAGAGGGAAACACAGGCTGGGGTGGGAGGATGCTGAGAGATCACTGGAAATGAAATGTTCACAGATATGAAGCCTGTGGCTGCAGGGCATTGCATCTGCATATCTTGGTAGGATCTCAGAGAGCTGTCACATTGCAGAGCCTGCGAGAGATGTAAGTACAACTCTCAGAGATTCTCTGATGCAGAGGAGAGGATGTGCTGCAGAGCAGGGATTGCCTTCTGCACTGTCAGAGTGACAAGACGTGAAAGCTGCGTTCTCCCAAGGATGGCTGTGGGGTGTAATTGTAAATGTGCAGGCAGGGGTGCCCAGGGCTGTCCTGCAGAGCAGGGTCCCTGCACCCCAGGGCTGTGCCGGGGCAGGGACTCTGCCGCCTGCCAGGGTCAGCGCTCAGCCTGCCTGGGGAGAGCCCAACAACAAGCTGGGAATACGTGTCGCATTAAGGAGCAAACACTATTGGGCAGGAAAGCTGCTTCTGCTGTGGAGAGAGTGCTGTGTGGGTCAGCACTGCTCACAGCTCCAGATCACCCCCAGGATGTTTGCAAGTGGATGCCTCAAGGAGAAGATCAGTGCAAGGATTAGCAGACAGACAAGGAGCTTTCCTGAGCCTGTCTTTTCAGTTTCCTCTCCCAAGGGGTGGGAGATACAGGAAAGGATAAAATGAAAATTGTGTCCAGTTCTGGGCCCCTCAGTTCAAGAAGGACAGGAAACTGCTGGAGAGGGTCCAGCATAGGGCAACAAAGATGATTAAGGGAGTGGAGCATCTCCCTTATGAAGAAAGGCTGAGGGAGCTGGGGCTCTTTAGTTTGGAGAAGAGGATACTGAGGGGTGACCTTATTAATGTTTATAAATATATAAAGGGTGAGTGCCACGAGGATGGAGTCAGGCTCTTCTCAGTGGCAAACAATGATAGGACAAGGGGCAATGGGATCAAGCTGGAACACAAGAGGTTCCACTTAAATTTGAGAAGGAACTTCTTCTCAGTGAGGGTGACAGAGCACTGGAACAGGCTGCCCAGGGAGGTTGTGGAGCCTCCTTCCCTGGAGACATTCAAAGCCCGCCTGGACACCTTCCTGTGCGACCTCACCTAGGCGTTCCTGCTCCAGCAGGGGGATTGGACTGGATGAGCTTTTGAGGTCCCTTCCAATCCCAAACATACTGTGATACTGTGAAAATGAATTCTCATGATTAAACAAGTCACTGAGACTCCTGAACTGCAACTCTGAGTGATCAGTACATCTGCCAGAAGGCTCATAACATCCCTTCACCACCCCTCTGCCTGTGCACAGCACCTGCATCACCTTTGCTGGACCCCTCAGCCTAGTCTGACCTGTCCTGTTTTCCAGCCTGCAAACAGGAAGATGCCCCCAGGCAGTGCCCTGTGAACAGGCAGGATCTGTAGGGCCAGGGGGAGGGCACAGAGGGTGGGATGGGGTCTGTGAGCACTGACAGGGAAGAGACATGGACAGGGAAACACCTCCCAGGGGGAGAATCTCCAGGCAGCAGGGAAATGATCAGAAATGAGAGGAAACTAAACCCGGAATTGTTATGGGAGGGAGAATTCAGAAATGTCTGTATGATCCCCTGCAGTGCAGATCCCTCCTGTGAGCAGCCCCCTGGCCTCCTGTCCCCCCAGCAAAGCCTCTGCCCTCAGGGCCGGGGGCTCCAAGGCATGGAGCAGCTCCTGTGCAGCCAGAGCTCCAGTTCCTCTGCAGAGCACAGGCGCTGAGAGCAGCTGCCCGGCAATGTTGGTGTCTGGGAGGTGGCTGCACAGCTGGGGAAGGGTGACGCTGTCTGAGTGCCCAGCTGCCTCTGCCCTGGCCTCTCTCACACCCACCCTCACCGCATTGTCCTTCTTGCTCCCCTGCTCTGGGTCACTGCTGTTGGGATCTTGTTCTTGCTGTCAGGCTCTCTGGGGATGGCAGTTTCAGCTGCAGAGTCACAGCCTGACCTTGTGGGTCCTTTCCTGCAGGTGTGTCCATGGGAACACGTGTCCCAGCTTTGCTCTGACCTGTGGGGTGTGGCCAATGCAGTCTGTGGGGCTGGGGACTGAGCCATGTGTGTCTTGGGCTAAACGTGGGGTACTGAGACCTTGGGAAAGGTTGGACATGTTGTTCTCTGTCGTGGATCCCTCTGCTCTCAGCAGTGCCTGGTGGCTTTTCAGGGTAACATGGGAGTGTGATCAGCCTCTGTCTCAGAAAAGTGCCAGCCCAGGGCAGCTGGAGCAGGACAGAGGGACAGAGCAGCTGCCCTCAATCTGCACTGACCCACAGGCATCCTCTGGTCTCACAGGACTTGCTCTGTTCTTCCTGAGTGCAGGAGAAATGCTGAGGGCTTCTGACACCCAAAAACACTCCCCAGGGTGGGAGGGCAGAAGGAGCTGTAGAAACCGCAAACCTCTCAAACTCCGTTTCTCAGGCCTGGGGGTACAGATGCTGACAGTCCCTTCTGCACCAGGAGCGGTTCCAGCTGACAAAGCCGAACCCCAGGACTGGCCCCTGCCCACCCAATCACACAGGATCAGGCTGACTGCTCAAGAGCCCCTGGGCAGAGACCCTGCTCTACATTTCACACTCATCAAGCACCCACGAGGCCTCCAGCCAGGACATTTTCCTGGAAAAAGAAAAAAATGGGTCCTTTGTGGGAGGGTCTGTGAGAAATGGTTTTGGCTTTTTCCCAGAGAAGTCTCATCAAAACCATCACTGTCTTTTCCTCCTTGCACAGGTCCTCATGCCCACAGGTACCTAATGTCCAACAGCAGCTCCATCACCCAGTTCCTCCTCCTGCTGTTCACAGACACACGGGAGCTGCAGCTCTTGCACTTCTGGCTCTTCCTGGGCATCTACCTGGCTGCCCTCCTGGGCAACGGCCTCATCATCACCACCATAGCCTGGGACCAGCACCTCCACACCCCCATGTACTTCTTCCTGCTCAACCTCGCCCTCCTTGACCTGGGCTCCATCTCTACTATTCTCCCCAAGTTCTTGGCCAACTCCCTCTGGAATACCAGAGCCATCTCGGTTTTGGGATGTGCTGCACAAGTCTTTACATTTCTCCTTTTTATTGCAGCAGAGTGTTTTCTTCTCACCATCATGTCCTACGACCGCTACGTTGCCATCTGCAAACCCCTGCACTACGGGACCCTCCTGGGCAGCAGAGCTTGTGTCCACATGGCAGCAGCTGCCTGGGCCACTGGGTTTCTCAGTGCTCTGCTGCACACGGCCAATACATTTTCACTGCCCCTGTGCAAGGGCAATGCCCTGGGCCAGTTCTTCTGTGAAATCCCCCAGATCCTCAAGCTCTCCTGCTCGGGCACCTACCTCAGAGAACTTGGGCTTCTTGTAGTCAGTGCCTGCTTAGTTTTTATGTGTTTTGTGTTCATCGTGGTTTCCTATGTGCAGATCTTCAGGGCCGTGCTGAGGATCCCCTCTGAGCAGGGACGGCACAAAGCCTTTTCCACCTGCCTCCCTCACCTGGCCGTGGTCTCCCTGTTTGTCAGCACTGCCATGTTTGCCTACCTGAAGCCCCCCTCAATCTTCTCCCCATCCCTGGATCTGGTGGTGTCTGTTCTGTACTCGGTGGTGCCTCCAGCACTGAACCCCCTGATCTACAGCATGAGGAACCAGGAGTTCAAGGATACCCTGAAGAAACTGATCACTGGATTCTTTTGAAAGGCATTAAACATTCCATCTTCTGCGTATCACTTATGACAAAACTCATGACAGATCCAACCTGTCTTTTTTATAGTTTGTAGTTGTAGATGATTGTTTGGAGTTGGAGCAAGGATTGATTGGTTTGCTTTTTAAATTATGATAATATTGCCCTCCAAGAGATGTCATTAATCATCCCACTTCTAATTCTCTGTCCACATTTATAGTTCAAGTCATAGACCTTGTAAATGAGAAGTCTTGCTCTCTGTGTATTTAATCAAAATAAATGACCCTGCATTGAAATGTTTGTCTGAGATCTTTCCTCTGTGTCGAAAGATGGAGCAAACAGTCCCAGCAAAGCAGCTCTGCCAGGAAGCACCAGCCTTGTTCTTTCCAGAATCCTTCTTGCTCCGCTTCCACACTCTCCTTCTCAGCCCTTGTGTTGGTGCAAGGCCTGAGCGCTCCCAAGGCTTGGTCACCGTCCTGCTGTGTGTCAGTGCTGTGACCAGGACAGGCAATGGGCACTGCTGTGACAGAGCTGGCATCAGAACAACATCTCCATCAGCAAGGGGATCTCCTTAGTACAGTGCCTGAAGGTTTAGATCTTTGAGAGCTGTTTCAAAGAACATGCCTAAGGAATAGACTCTGAAGATGCTCGTTGCTTTGCTTGTTTCTCTGTGGACTCAGTGTGATGGGATCAGGGTCCCAGTGTGGCTTTTGAGGGACTTCAGGTTGGTTGTTCAGGTGTTGCTTGTTGGTGGCCAGCACCCACACAGATGGTGAATAAGGCAGGGTCCCTCTGAGCACCCTCCATGGCCACCCAAGAGTTTGTGTGGGAGGTTGTTAGTGGCAGTGACCACCATCAGCGGGGGCTGCCTCCCATCCTGACCAGTATGGCCCTGCAGAGTCACCACAGCCTGGGCACCACCGCCCACTTGATCTACAGAGCAAAACCCCCAGCTCGGGGCTGTGGGGAGCGTGGGGACAGGGGGCAGGAATGGCAGCCAGGCCAGTGCAGGTGTGCTCTCCTTGGGCAAAGGTTCTGTGGGAGATGGGATGTCCCAGGAGAAGAGCAGGATGCAGTGTGTGTGCAAGAGAGACCTGGAAACAGTCTGTCATGCTACCAGGTGCCAGCCTGGGGCTGTTGCCTCTTGCAGCCACCATTTTGATCGTTGTCCTCTCAACACAGCTCAGAGAGGTTGGTCTTCCCCCCATGGAAGGACACCAGATGACTAGGTCAGAAGTCCAGTTGTGCACTGAGGGGACATGTGAGCATCCACATCCTGTGTGGAGAGAAATGAACCCAAATGAGCACAAATGCCATCAGCTATTCGTGTGGGGGCCATGGAGGCCTGTGGGGTGGTGTATCAAGGTCACTTCATGTTGAAAGTGACTTCCCCAAGAAACCACCTGAATGCAGCACTGGGATGTGCTTCCTTGAACCGAGGTCAGTGTGACCTCCCTGGAGACCCGATACAGCTCCACCACCCGGACCCAGCTACTGCCCAGTTTTGTGACTGACAGCGGCACCATCTCTGCTCACAGACGTGCTAGGACTATTTCCTGCAACTCTTGCATGTACCGTTTGTATTTTAGAGCCATTTGTCCCCTCCCTGTTCACATGGGCATCGCATGAATGCATCACTGCTCTCTATCCCAGTGTAGACAGACAGAAGGCCTTCTCCACCAGTTCCACTCACCTCACCAGTGCCACTGTTTTCTATAGCACCCTCATCCTTGACTGTGGGATGCCCAGAACAGCCCTCTTGAGACAGTTTGACACAGGTTTTTTTTCTACACCATCCCCACATCCCTGCTCAATCCCCTTATCCACAGCTTAAGGACCAGAAAGGTTGGGTACAAGTGAGGCATTGAGAAAAATGGTCAGGAAAGCTTTGAGGTGCACAGAGAGCCCATCAACATGTTGGCCTCCTGCTCTGTTCTGAACAGGCTCAGAGGACAGAATTTGCTGTGTCCCAGAAACTCGCATGGAAGGTTGAAATATAGAGAAAACTTTTGGTGCGGGAAGGGACAGAGAGGTGCTGGTGGAACTGGCTGGTGTGACCGTGAGACGTCTCTCAAACACCTCAGAAAAGTCCTGGCTCTCAGGGAGGTTGCATGGTCCTCTGAGAAAGAAAATATCAAACATAACTTACCATAGAATCATAGAATAATAGTGGTTGGAAGAGATCCTCAAGATCATTGAGTCCAACCATAACCTAAACCTTGCATTAAACCATGTCTCTAAGAACCTCATCTATCTGTCTTTTAGAGACGTTCAGTGATGGTGACTCCACCACCTCTCTGAGCAGTTTGTTCCATTGCTTCAAAACCTCTCGGTGAAGAAATGTTTCCCACTATCCAATCTGAACCTCCTCTGGCACAACCTGAGGCCATTTCCTCTTGTTCTGTCACTTGGTACTTGGTAGAAGAGACCAACACCCTCCATGCTCCAACCTCCTTTCAGATAGCTGTAGAGAGTGATAAGGTCTCTCCTCAGCCTTCTTTTCTCCAGACTCAATCCCCCAACGTCCGTCAGCTGCTCCCCATCACACTTGTGCTCCAGCCCCTTTACCAGTGTTGTCACCCTCCTCTGATCTCTCTCCTGCACGTCGATGTCTTCCTTGTCATTTAAGGTGCGACGCCACCAGTGCCGAGTACGAGGCAATGATCACTCCTCTAGTTCTGCTGGCAACACTATTCCTGAAAGAAGCCAGGAGGCTGGTGGCCACCTGGGCACACACTGGCTAATGTTCATCTGCTGTCAATCAACACCGCAGGTCCCTCACTTCCAGGCAGCTTTCCAACCACTCTCCCTGAGACTGTAGCGTTGCCTGTGGTTGTTCTGACTCAAGTGCAGGATGCGGCACTTGGCCTTGTTGAACCTCATACAAGTGGCCTCAGCCCAACCCTCCAGCCAGTCGGATCCCTCTGCAGAGCCTTCCTACCGTCCAGCAGATCAACACTCCCACCCAATTTTGTGTCATTTGCAAACTTACTGAGGGTGCACTGGATCCTCTCATCCAGACCATTGATAAAGAGTTTAAACACAACTGACCCCAATACTGAGCCCTGAGGACACCACTCATAATCGGTCACCAACTGGATTTGACTTCATTCAACACAACTCTTTGGGCCCAGCTAAAGCATCCATGTAGTCCCCTTGAGTCTCCTGCCAATTCTTCCAAAGGTTATACATTCTCCTTTTATTCCCAAGTTCCAGCCACAGCTTTGTTCAGCCGGACCGGAACTTCATCCCTGAGAACTCGCCTTCTAGCACAAGGGCACAGCTGCTCCTGCACCTCTGAGATCACCTTCCTGAAGAGAGAACAGCCTTCCTGGAGTCCGTTGTCTTTCTGGACTGCCTCCCAAGGGACTCTGCCAACCAACCTTCTGAACAGATCAAAGTCTGCCTTTCGGAAGGCCAAAGTAGCAATTTTGCTGACCACCCTCATGGAGTCCAACTCCTGTCCCTGCACAGGACACCCCACAGGTCACCGTGTGTCTGAGGACGTTGTCCAGTCTCTTCTTGAACACTGTCAGGTTGGGGCTGTGACAACTGCCTGGGGAGCCTGTTCAGTGTCCAGCACCTCTGGGTTAAGAACCTTTTCCTCATGTCCAACCTAAACCTCCCCCAGATCATCTTCCTGCCATTCCCTCGGGTCCTGTCACTGGTCACTAAAGACAAGAGTTCAATGCCTGCCCTTCCTCCTCCCCTTGTGAGGAAGCTGTAGACCATGATGAGCTCAACTCTCAGTTTTCTCCAGGCTGAAAAAAAGAAGTGACTTCAGCCACTCCTCATACGGCTTCCCCTCCAAACCCTGCAATAAGTTCATAGCCTCTTCTGGACACTCTCTAGCACGTAATATCTTGTTAATACTGTGGCACCCAGCCCTGCAAACAGTGCTCCAGGTGAGGCTGCAGGAGAAGACTCTAGAACATAGGAGAGACCCTAGATCAGCATCAATGCTGCAATCACCTCTTCTCCAAACTGAAAAATACTAAATTATACACTTTACTAAAAAAGAAAAATAATTTTATTACAAGGCTTTTGAAATCATTCTCTGTAACTAGACTAGGAAAACTCTTTAATTAACTGTACAAGGTTAAAATGAAATTACACAAAGAGACAAAGTCAGAAGAAAAAGTACTAAGTACCTTGAAGTATTAATGAGTTCCACTGAGGGCAAGTACCAGCAGAGCCTCCCCACGGACTCGTTAGAGCAGAGGATTGGAGGCCATGGTGGCAGATAAACAAAGGGAAATGTGCAGGCAGCTGAGGTGCAGAGAAAAGCCTGGTTTTGTTGGGTGAAGCAGAGAGGCCAAGGCCTGACCCCCAGCCCCTGGGAAGGCAGATCCTGTCCCTCACACATTGCTCAGGGCTCTTCCTGGGCCAGGGGGATGTGGGCTGTGTGATGCTGAGTGAAGGACAATGGTGTGACAGTTCCCAGACTTCCTGGGGGTGTGCAAGGAGGCCATGAGGTGCCCCAGTGCCTCAGGACAACATGTCTCCTCACAGGCCTTGGTGGCAGAGGCCATGGCCGTAGCCAAGGGGACAAAGACTTGGGTTCTCTTGGTGACATCCAGCCTTGCCAGTGCCCTTTGCCATCTCCACCACAGGTTGTCCTACACTGTCCCACAGCTGCTTCTGTTTCCCTGCAGGCTGTAGACACCCATCTCCCTTCCTCCCCTTGCTCTCACCCTGGTATTTCCGTGCGTTGACTGATGTGTCTCCACTCTCATGCTCTGTTCCTGGAAACACAAGGACATGGACTGATCTCATGCTCCTTCTGGATGATTTCTTGTCCCCCTCCTCTGCACTCACTGCAGCACCTCAAGGTCTTTCCTATAGTGAGGGAGCCAAAACTGAACCCAGGATTCGAGTTGTGGCCTCACCCACACCGAGTACAAGGGGATGATCGCTGCTTTGATTCTGTCCACTACACTATTCCTTATACAAGCCAGGATGTTGGTTGCCTTTTTGGCCACCTGGGCACACGGTGGCTCATGTGCAGTTGGTGTCAATCAACACCCCAGGTCTTTTTCCACCATGCAGATTTCCAGCTGCTCTTCTCCAAGTCTGTAATGTTGCAGGGGGTTGTTATGATCCAAGTGCAGGATCCGTGCATGGCCGTGTTAAATCTCAGACAATTGGTCTCAGCCTAATGAACCAGCAACTCCAGATTCATCTGTAGAGCCTTCCTCCATTCCAGCAGATCAATACTCCCACCCAGCCTTCCTCCATTCCAGCAGATCAATACTCCCACCCAACTTGGTGTCATCTGCAAACTTACTGAGGGTGCACTGGATCCCCTCATCCAAATCATTGATAGAGATTAAACAGAACTGGCTCTAATACTGATTCCTAGGCAACACCATTCGTTATTGGCCATCAACTGGATTTGGCTCTGTTCACCACAACTCTTTGGGCCCGGCCCTCCAGCCAGTTCTTTACCCATCGCAGATACACCATCCAGGCCATGAGCTGCAGCTTCTCCAGGAGATGCTGTGGGATACGGTGTCAAAGGCTTTACTGCAGTCTAAGGACACAACACCCACAGCCTGTGTGGCGCATTCACTCCCCACGATAGACTTTCCCTCATCTTCTCAGCCGGTCACCTTGTCATAGAAGGAGATCAGGGTGGTCAAGCAGGACCTGCCTTTCACAAAGCCATGCCGATTGGGCCCGATTGCTCGTCTGGTATGGGTGACCTCACAGTCCTTTCCCAGCCATGTTCCTGCTGTTGGCCTGTCCCCTGCAGAGGCAGAAGTGACCTCACCGTCCCCTCCACAGCCATTGGCTTCTACTGGACTATGAGTTCCTGAGACACAAGTGACCACATGGCATCGTACCCAGCCATCACCCTCCTTGTGCTCCAGTGTGTGAGCAGGTAGACTTTAGCTGCTTTCATCAAATTTAGCCAATAGATTTCCTATCAAGGGTTTGAGTGGAGAAACGTTCCTCAGAGGAGCTGCTGTATTTACTCTGGGACATTTTACATCTTTGCTTCTGACTCTTATTATTTTTCTCTTCTTCCTTTGTCTGTTCTGACTTGAAAGAGCTCTCCAAAGAAAAGATTCATGGAATCCTACAATAACACAGGTTGGAAGAGACCCCTGAACACCATCTCTGTCCCACTGACCTTTATGGCACCCCAAGGAATAGCTGACAGCATTTGTGCTCCCTTGGGTTCATCTCACCACATGCACACAGTGGACATGCACACGATGTGTATGGTTGCATCTCATCTGAACAATGAAAACATGGACTTGTGACCTAGTATTTCATAGAATCACTGTCCTGAGTTGGAAGGGACCCACAAGGCTCATGGAGTCCAACTCCTGTCCCTGCACAGGACACCCCACAGGTCACACCGTGTGTCTGAGGACATTGTCCAGTCTCTTCTTGAACACTGTCAAGTTGAGACCGTGACACCTCCCTGGGAGCCTGTTCAGTGTCCAACACCTCTGAGTGAAGAACCTTTTCCTCATCTCCAACCTGAACCTCCCATGGCACATCTTCTGCCATTCACTCGGGTTCTGTCACTTGCCACCAGAGAGAAGAGATCAGCACCTTCCCTTCCTTCTCCCCTTGTGAGGAAGCTGTAGCCACCATGAGGTCTCCTTTGAGTCTTTTCTTCAGCTCTGATGCTGAGAAACCCCTTGGTTTGCTTTCTGAAGCAGAAAGGAGAGGCCATGACCTCCAGGCAATGGGAAGGGGGATCCTGTCCCTCACACACGGCTCAGGGCTCTTCCTGAGACCGTGGGATGTGGGTGTGCAAGGCCCAGGGAAGGACAACACTGGGACAACAACTTCCAGCTTCCCCATGGGGCTGCAAGGAGGCACCGAGGCCCCAGAGCCATGAGGACAACATGGCTTCTCCTGGGCCTCAGTGGCAGAGACAACTGCCATGGCCAAGGGGACAGAGACCTGGGTTCTGTGGGTCCCTTCCAGCCTTGCCAGCGCCCTTTGCCATCTCCACCACAGGCTGTTCTACATGGTCCTACCCCTGCCCCTCTTTCCCTGCAGGCTGCAGACACCCATCTCGCTTCCCCACCTGCTCTCACCCCAGCATTTCTGCACCTTCACTGCTGTGTCTGCACCCTCACTGGCTGCTCTTTGGAACACAAACCATGGGCTGATCCAGCTCCCTCTGGGTGACCTCTTGCACCACAGCACTGCCCTTCCGCTGACATTTCTTCCTCCTCATATCCAATCTTCACTTCCCAATCAGCATTTGGTGGATTTTTGTTTTTTTTTCTCTGCTGCTTTTTCCCACTGCTTGGGAAATGTTTACCACGTCATAAACTGCCCATCAAGCAGGGATCCCAACCTGTTAGTCTTCTTGTGGTCTTGCACTTGACCAGAGAGAAGTAACCTCACCATGATCTCCTAAATCCCATGACTGCTGCTGTTCTTCCAGCTTCTCTGACAGACACGACCATGTCCCTGCTGCTGTCCCGTCATGTTCTCAGGTGGGATGGACATGACAACCCGTCCCCAAGGCATCCTCCTGCGTAAGACCTGTGGGTGCCTTGGCAGAGGTTCTCTCCCAGCCATGTCCCTGCTGCTGGGCTGTCACCTCCAGAGACAGAACTGACCTCGCTGTCCCCTTCAAAGCCACACACTGCTGACTGGATTATGAGTGTCTGAGACACAACTGAACTCATAATACCACACCCATCCATTCCCCTCCTTAGCACCCCGGACCTGACCAAGACTGAAGCGTGTCCTACACAGTGCTGCACCTGTCCCTCTTTCTCTGCAGCCTGTAGACACCCATCCCACCTCTTCGCCTTGCCTGAAGAGAGCCCTTGTCTCACACATCTTATCTCACTGTCTTGCTCAAGGCCGGGTGAACCAGAGGAAGCTGTTCGCGGCCTCGACCCACCTTTTCCTCTCCCTAAAAAGAGCTGAAATCCCACTCTATGATAGGATGTGTCCAACCCCCTTCCCAGGGACAGAGGCAGGCTGATCCATGTGCAATTCTCCCAATACTTGTTCTGGCCTTTTTGAACATGGCTTTGATATTTGCCTTTTCCAAGGACCCCAGAACCTCTCTGATTACCCTGGTTCTTATGAGATCACAATCCAGAATAACGGGCAATGGTGACGTAGCACACTGGAGGACTTGCAAGGATCCTAAGGCAGCTGAGATGAATCTCATTGGGCAGCGGGGTTTGTTTCTGGAGTCACACACAGAAATGTCAGTGTCTGACAGGTGTCCACATCTGAGATGGCTTCATGGACTCCTTATGCACCCAGGGATGCTCAGAGACAGAGTCTGTCCCTTTTAGACACAGGGGCACTGGCCTCCTGTTGCCACTCCCAAAGGACAGGAGACACCTCAGGCCTCTGCTGTGTTACCCATGTCCCACATCACGAGGAATGGACACGGGGACCTCAGTTCAAAGAAGTACAACTGCTGCATTCAGGTGATTTCCTATGGGATGTTCCTCCCAACATGAAGTGACCTCAAGACCTTGTCTGTGCCACAGGCCTTCATGGAACGGCAAGGAATAGCAGATGATGTTTGTGCTCACTTGTGTTCATGTCACCTCACGTACATGATGCACATGTTCACTTCTCATCTGTTGTCCTGGTTTTGTTACACACAAGTTTCTCTTTTAGTGAATTTGCCTGTCAGCTAAAGCTTCATATTAGCTGCATTTTCCTGGAGAAAGAGATACATGTTTTGGTAAACATAGCAGTGGAATGTGAGGTCACTGGTAAGGACAGATGTACATCTTGTGAGAGGGGCAACGAGAAACTGAGGGAATACAGTGTACTATCAGCAAGTTTGCTGGTGACACGAAACTGGGAGGAGTGGCTGATACGTCAGAAGGCTGTGCTGCCATCCAGAGACCTGGACAGGCTGGAGAGTTGGGCAGGGAAAAATGTAAAGAAATATAACCAGAGCAAGTGTAGAGTCTTGACTTTGGGCAGGAACAACCCCAGGTTCCAGTAGAAGTTTGGAAACAGCCTGCTAGAGAGCAGTGCAGGGGAAAGGGACCTGGGGGTCCTGGGGACAGCAGGGTGACCATGAGCCAGCACTGGGCCCTTGTGGCCAGGAAGCCAATGGTACCTGGGGTGGGTTAGAAGGGGGTGGTCAGTAGGTCAGAGGGGTTCTCCTGCCCCTCTGCTCTGCCCTGGGGAGACCACACATGGAATATTGTGTGCAGTTGTGGCCCCTCAGTTCCAGAAGGACAGGGAACTGCTGCAGAGAGTCCAGCGCAGGGCAACAAAGATGCTGGAGGGAGTGGAGCATCTCCCGTGTGAGGAAAGGCTGAGGGAGCTGGGGCTCTGGAGCTGGAGAAGAGGAGACTGAGGGGGGACTCATTGATGTTTACAGATATCTAAAGGGGGAGTGTCAGGAGGATGGAGCCAGGCTCTTCTCGGTGACAACCAATGGTAGGACAAGGGGTAGTGGGTACAAACTGTAACACAAGAGTTTCCACTTAAATAAGAGAAGAAACTTCTTCCTGGTGAGGGTGGCAGAGCCTGGCCCAGGCTGCCCAGGGAGGTTGTGGAGTCTCCTTCTCTGCAGCCATTCAAACCCGCCTGGACCCCTTCCTGTGGAACCTCAGCTGGGTGTTCCTGCTCCATGGGGGGATTGCACTGGATGAGCTTTCCAGGTCCCTTCCAATCCCTAGCATTCTGTGATTCTGTGGAACAAGTGGCCAAGAAACTGACCAATGGAGTATAACATTCCATTCATATGAATACTTCATATAAAAGTGGGAAATCCCAAGGATCTCGTCCCTTTTGCTGATGGCCGACATTAGGAGAGGACCTTGCTAGTAGTCCCTGCGAACTGAGGCCAGTGACAGACTGAATCCAGCTCCGGTTGGCTGCAGAGTCCAGGCCAGGATGTCGGCTGCCAGCCCCTCATCTGCCTGAGCAGTTGCTGGGGCTTTAAAGATCGGTTTTGTATATTTTGTATTTTCTCTATTTTTATTAGTAAAACATTTATAATTTTTCCATCTCTCTTTTCTCTGTCCTCCTTTCTCTCCTGATCACCTGTCCTTAGTGGGAACCGGGGAGAGGAAGGAGCTGAAAAAGGAAGGGGGAGGAGAGTGGGGTAACACTACATCTGCCACGGTTGCCATCCCGCAATCAAAACCTCGACACCTGTACAAAGCAAACATGGACTGCTGAACTACGCATTCAGTGTCCCTCTGTGGAGGGACACTGTGGGTGAGAGGTCAGTGCTGGGAATGGTGGTTGTGAGGGCCAGTGCATGGTGATTGACCTGAGGCTCCTTCCGTGGGGTGTCCAGTGCACAGGGGCACAGCCCAGCCCCTGCTCTGCTGGTCCTGCAGGTCTCTGGCAGGAGGCCTGGCTGTGAGAGGACACTGCTGTGCCAGCCCTGCACACACACACTGCTCAGCTGTACACTCGTGTCTCATCTGTGGCCATATTCATGGGCAAATTCTTCAGAGAATCTTTTGAAGAAGACCTAAACCTTCTGGTCCTGCCCTGACAAGATCACCTTTCAATCTGGAAAGGCTGTTGTGAGGCCAGCTCTGTCACAGCAGTGCCCATTGCCTGTCCCTGCCTGCGCTCACAGCACTGACACACAGCAGGACGGGGACCAAGCTGCCAGAGCACTCAGGCCTTGCACCAACACAAGGGGTGAGAAGGAGAGTGGGGGAGTGGAACCAGAACAGCTCTGGAAGAACAAGCACTGGTGCTCCCTGGCAGGGCTGCCATGATGGACTCTTTTCCCCTCCACCGACCGCAGGAACTGTCCCTGCAGCTCCAAGCACGTCTTGAGGAAAGGATCTCAGAAAAAAATAGATAATGCAAGGCCTTTTAATTTGTTGAAACACACATAGAGCACAGCTTCTCATTCACACAGCTCCTCAGTAAGCAAAGAAGACAGTGAATTGAAAAGGGGATGACAATATTACCACATGTGAAAAACCACAAGCAGCAACAAAAAATACAGAAGACAGCTAGGGCCTACAACAATTTACACTATAACTGTTATGCAGAAGATGATGGGCAGTTAATAGCTATAAGGAAATAATCCAGTCATCAGTTTCCTCAGGGCATCCTTGAGCTTCTGGTTCCTCATGCTGTAGATGAGCGGGTTCACTGCTGGAGGCACCACCGAGTACAGAACAGACACCACCAGATCCAGGGAAACAGAGGAGATGGAGGGGGGCTTCAGGTGGGCGAAACAGGAGGTGCTGGCAAAGATAGAGACCACGGCCAGGTGAGGGAGGCAGGTGGAAAAGGCTTTGTGCCGTCCCTGCTCAGAGGGGATCCTCAGCACGGCCCTGAAGATCTGCACATAGGACACCACAATGAAAACAAAACACCCAAATCCTAACCAGACACTGACCACCAGAAGCCCAAGTTCCCTGAGGTAGGAGTGTGAGCAGGAGAGCTTGAGGATCTGGGGGATTTCACAGAAGAACTGGCCCAGGGCATTGCCCTTGCACAGTGGCAGTGAAAATGTATTGGCCGTGTGCAGCAGAGCGTTGAGAAACCCAGCGGCCCAGGCAGCTGCTGCCATGTGGACACAAGCTCTGCTGCCCAGGAGGGTCCCGTAGTGCAGGGGTTTGCAGATGGCAACGTAGCGGTCGTAGGACATGATGGTGAGAAGAAAATACTCTGCTGAAATGAAAAAGACAAAGAGAAAGAGCTGGGCAGCACATCCTGTGTAGGAGATGGCCCTGGTGTCCCAGACGGAATTGGCCATGGACTTGGGGACAGTGGTGGAGATGGAGCCCAGGTCAAGGAGGGCGAGGTTGAGCAGGAAGAAGAACATGGGGGTGTGGAGGTGCTGGTCCCAGGCTATGGTGGTGATGATGAGGCCGTTGCCCAGCAGGGCAGCCAGGTAGATGCCCAGGAAGAGCCAGAAGTGCAAGAGCTGCAGCTCCCGCGTGTCTGCGAACGGCAGGAGGAGGAACTGGGTGATGGAGCTGCTGTTGGACATTTGCTGCCTGTGGGCATGAGGACCTGTGCAAGGAGGAAAGGACACTAATGGTTTAGATGAGACTTCTCTGGAGGAAACCAAAGCAATGCCCCACAGATTCCCCCACAAAGAGGCATTTTTCTTTTTCCAGGAGAACACCCTGGCTGGAGCCCTCGTCGGTGCTGGATGAGTGTGCAGTGAAGAGCAGGGTCTCTGCCCAGGGGCTCTTGAGGACTCAGCCTGATCCTGTGTGATTGGGTGGGCAGGGGCCAGTCCTGGGGTTCAGCTTTGTCAGCTGGAACCGCTCCTGGTGCAGAAGGGGCTACAGCTCCTTCTGCCTTCCCACCCTGGGAAGTGTTGTTGGGTGTCAGAAACCCTCAGCATTTCTGGTGCACTCAGGGAGAACAGAGCGAGACCTATGAGACCAGAGGATGCCTGTGGGTCAGTGCAGAGTGAGGGCAGCTGCTCTGTCCCTCTGTCCTGCTCCAGCTGCCCTGGGCTGGCACCTTTCTGAGATGGAGCCTGATCACACTCCCATGTTACCCTGAAAAGCCACCAGGCACTGCTGAGAGCAGAGGGATCCATCTCACACCATGACATGTCTCACCCTTTCCTGAGGTCTCAGCACCCAACATTTAGCCCAGGACACACACGACTTTGTTTCAGAAACCAAACACACAGATAACACACAGATGCTGTTGGACAGGTTGGCATCCTGGAGGGAAGCTCACAGCTTGGAAGGAAACCTTAACGAGACAAACAAGAGTCCTAATGATAGCATTTGATTCAGGGAGACTCAGCTCACTCCCCAGCCCCACAGACTGCGTTGCCCACACCTCACAGGTCAGAGCAAAGCTGGGACACGTGTTCCCGTGGACACACCTGCAGGAAAGGACCCACAAGATCAGGCTGTGACTCTGCAGCTGAAACTGCCATCCCCAGAGAGCCTGACAGCAAGAACAAGATCCCAACAGCAGTGACCCAGAGCAGGGGAGCAAGAAGGACAATGCGGTGAGGGTGGGTGTGAGAGAGGCCAGGGCAGAGGCAGCCGGGCACTCAGACAGCGTCACCCTTCCCCAGCTGTGCAGCCACCTCCCAGACACCAACATTGCCGGGCAGCTGCTCTCAGCCCCTGTGCTCTGCAGAGGAACTGGAGCTCTGGCTGCACAGGAGCTGCTCCATGCCTTGGAGCCCCCGGCCCTGAGGGCAGAGGCTTTGCTGGGTGGGACAGGAGGGAGGGAGCTGCTCACAGAGGGATCTGCACTGCAGGGGATCACAGGGACTTTTCTCTGTTCTCCCTCCCATAACAATTCTGGGTTTATTTTCCTCTCATTTCTGATCATTTCCCTGCTGCCTGGAGATTCTCCCCCTGGGAGGTGTTTCCCTGTCCATGTCTCTTCCCTGTCAGTGCTCACAGACCCCATCCCACCCTCTGTGCCCTCCCCCTGGCCCTACAGATCCTGCCTGTTCCCAGGGCACTGCCTGGGGGCATCTTCCTCTTTGCAGGTTGGAAAACAGGACAGGTCAGACTAGGCTGAGGGGTCCAGCCAAGGTGATGCAGGTGCTGTGCACAGGCAGAGGGGTGGTGAAGGGATGTTATGAGCCTTCTGGCAGATGTACTGATCACTCAGAGTTGCAGTTCAGGAGTCTCAGTGACTTGTTTAAGCATGAGAGCTCATTTTCATTTTATCCTTTCCTGCACCCCCCACCACTTGGGATAGGAAACTGAAAAGACAGGCTCAGGAAAGCTCCTTTTCTGTCTGGTAATCCTTGCATTGATCTTGTCCTTGAGGCATCCCATTGAAAAAATGCTGGGGGTGATCTGGAGATGTGAGCAGCCCTGACCCACACAGCACCCTCTCCACAGGAGAAACACATTTCCTGCCCTATAGGGTTTGCTCCTTCATGTGGCAGCTTCTGCCCTCAGTGTTGCTGGGATCTCCCCGGGCAGGCTGAGCGCTGACCCTGGCAGGCGGCAGAGTCCCTGCCCTGGCACAGCCCTGGGGTGCAGGGACCCTGCTCTGCAGGACAGCCCTGGGCACCCCTGCCTGCACATTTACATTTACATCCCGCAGCCACCCTTGGGAGAACACAGCATTCACATCTTGTCACTCTTACAGTGCAGAAGGCAACCCCTGCTCTGCAGCACATCCTCTCCTCTGCATCAGAGAATCTCTGAGAGTTGTACTTACATCTCCTGCAGGCTCTGCAATGTGACAGCTTTCTGAGATCCTGCCAAGATTTGCAGATGCAATGCTCTGCAGCCACATGCTTAATATCCTAGAAGATTTCATTTCCAGTGATCTCTCAGCATCCTCCCACCCCGGACTGCATTTCCTTCTCTCTGCCTGGCTCCTGTGCCCTCGGTGCTGCAGGCAGAGCCCTCAGCCCTGCTGCGCTGTGCAGAGGAGCTGCTCCTGGGCAGAGCTGTCTCTCTGCAGCGCTGCCGCTTGCCAGGAGCTCCCTCTGTCCCAGGAGCCCAGCCCAGCTCAGCAGCACAGGAGCAGCCCATGATGTCCCTTTCTCTGTCCCCTCTGGGCTCCCTCCAGGTGTCCCTGGGTCTCCAGGGACACATCCTTTCAAACAACCTCAAGTAATCAGTGATGTTGATTCTCTGTCCTCTGCAGCAACACTTCTTTCCAGCATTGTGTTCTTTGTATTAAACAATAAATTGGTATGAGAATCATCTTTTATTTTCCCATCAGTAGACAGGACACCAGGAATGTTACAGCAAATGATTTGATTTCTCCAAGCTGAGGGAGGAATATCTTCAGTTGAAGGAATGTAGGCATTTTGTTCTGGTTTTATACTGCCAGGTCTAGAGAGACATTCATCAATCTTTGGCCATGCCATGTCTGTGCTCTGAAGCAAAGCCTTTGCACACATGGACTCCTGGACACTTGGTACCAGGTTTCCTGTGGCAGGTCAGAGCTGGGCTGGTACCACAGCTGGGGTGGTTCAGCCCAGATGTGAGGCAATGGCCTCAGCCAGGGACCTGACTGGGGAGCTGGAGCTGTCAGTGCTGCAGACAGAGCTGTGACACGGGTGGAATGAACTGCCAGGCAGGGTGGCAGAAGTGAGTTCATCTGGTCTGCAAGGACAGCAGCCTCCAAGCACAGGACAGCCCAGATCAGAACTCAGTCCAGACCTATAAGGCAATTCAAGAGCCCATAATGAGCTGTTACTACTGCAGGAACAGTTAAAGGAGAAACAAAGACACTGTGTGGCCACTGATGAATATAAGAAGAGTAAGAGGGAAGAATCCCTGTGTCCTCTTGTTCTTCTGCTTCACCAGCAAGGTCTACCAGGCCTCTGTGACTGGAGGCAGAACAACCAGCAGAAGATGTGGATCAAGTCAGGGGTCACTGGAACTACCACAATCCTTTCCAGTCTATGGGACAGCAGGGGCAGCATCCCAGGAGCTGAGACAGCAGGACGATGTCGCATGGAGGCCACTCTCCACCATCTTGGAAAGCTCATGGAGACTGGGGGGACTCCCTGACCACTGGCAGCTCTCACACAGTGTGTGCACTTTTCAAAATGGCCAATGGGTGAGCAGGGGAACTAAGGGCTGTGCCCCAGAACATGTCCACTGGGACCCCATTTCTGGGTGTCTGGAAGAGAAGGTGACGGGGTTTACCCAGGGCAGGTTGTGCCTGTCCATCCTCTTTGCTTTCTGTGAGGAAAGGACAGTGTTGTGGACATGTGGAGAACATTGATGGTCTGTTACCTGGAAGTCAGCAAGGCATTCAACATCATCCCCCACAATATTCTTGTGCCCAAGGCAGTATATTATGGTCTGTGTTAGTGTGTAACAAGACAGGAAAAAAACAATCTGGATGTTTGGGCTTGAAAATTGCTATAGACAGTGAGAAACTTTCCAGTCATGAGGACAGTCAAGCACTGGAAGCTGTGTCCTAGGAGTGTGCATCCACTCTACCCCAGAAAGTGACCAAGATGTGTTTGGATCAAGCCCTGAGTAATCTGGTCTGACCCTGCTTTGAGCAGGAGGTTGGTCAAGAAACCTGCTGAGATCCCTTCCAGCCTGAATGACGCTGTCCTTTCATCCTCTTCATGTTTTCAATTTAGAGACAGCTTTCAGGTTCTCTCTGACCACAGGAATAATTCAGAGAAGGTCCAGGGCTGCTTTACAAGTGCCCCCAAACAGCCCTGACCACAACTTGTTCATCCGCTCTTGTTTACCGTCACCCAGGTTCTTTTTTACTGTCCTCATGCCCACCTTGTTCATCCTTTCAGAGCAGGTCGTTCAAGAGGTGTCAGCCTCCATGTACAGAGTCTGCACATCAGCCAGGCATTAAAGTCACCACTACAGAGATGTTGAAAAAGCACTTGACCAGCTCCTTGAACCCGGGAATCCAAATGCCATGTCTGCTGAGATGCCAGCAAACACCCAAACTGTAAGTGAACGGTATGTGAGGATTTTTTGGGTATCCTGGCTTGTCTGCTGACCCGTGTGGTGCTTCAGGTTGTGAAGAGAATCAAAACCAGCCATTTGACTGGGGTAGTTCCATTTTACACGTGTCACACAGGGCAGATGAAGGGAGCTCAGAACTCCAGACTCTGCTGCACAGCTGGGACTGCAGAGACAGGAAATGCAGGTGACAGTGTGTGTCAGTGCACACCACATAAAGATTCTGGCTTCCTTTGTGCCTTTGCACTGACCTGGGATCTGTTCCTTGGCCACCTTGCTCTCAAAAAGGCAATATTCTCCTATGCCACCTCCACCTCAAACACGGAAAAGCAAAAAAAACCCCAAAAGTTATGAAAGAAGCATGATTTTGGGCTAATTCTGTCCAGGAGGTGTATTTTTAAAATCATTTTTAAAAGGAAAAAAGGGAAAAAAAAAAGAAAAAAAAAAAGAAAAAAAAGGAAAAAAATAAAAGAGAAAAGTTATGAAAGATGCGTGATTTTGTGTAAATTGTGCCCAAGAGGTGTAGTCTTTATAGGATTAAAAAGAAAAATATGGGAGAGAAAAAGCATTGTTCTAAGAACTTCTTTCAAGACACAACTACTGAGGTGTAGAATATTTTTAGAAAAGCAAGAATGACTGCTAGGAATGAACTTAAAGAGCTTCAGTTTATCATCATCATCATCATGAGAATACTGAGTTCCCTGTTTCTGTTACTAGTGACAGTACCACTGTTCAAAAACATCCTTCAGAGCATCTCCATTTTTCCTGGGCTCCAAAGCTCAGCCTGCTCAGATTTTGAAAGGATTGCTTCAAACCCCTGTGACCCAAATCTCTACAACTGTCTCTCCTCAACAGCCTTTTACCCCAGGAAAGGGAAAACTGCCAATGCAGGCACCAAACCAGTGCCCAACCTGCCTGGAGAGCCAGGACAGTTGTGCCACACAACAGCAGCCTCTGAGGGAAGCTGAAGGTGATGGAACTGAAATGGTTTCAACCCAAACCATACAATCATGGAATCATTGAGGCTGGAAAAGACCCTTAAGAACATGGAGTCCAACTATAAATCAAAAACTGCCAAGGCCACCACTAAACCATGTCCCAAAGCGCCACATTATCACGACTTTTAAACACCTCCAGCAATGGAAACTCCAGCCCTGAGCTGGCAGAACACCATTGGCTGCAGTTGGCCATAAGATACTGGTCATGACTGTGAGTTCAGCCCTCACTGGCAGAATGTCTCACACCCTCACTGAGGAGGGCAGGGGGCTGGGAGATGGGAGCACGTTTCAGTTTCCAGATGCCAGGACAGAGCCCAAACCATCCTGCCCTTGAACTCTGGCGTCCCATTTCCTGAGATGCAAAGCTGGTGGCCTTCTGTGGATAATCATGTTAAAAAGCATGAATAATCCTTCAAGTGTTTGTGGAATTTGTCTCGGAATGTGTAGTTATATTTAAATATCTGTAAAATAGTACCCCGCATCTGTGGTAGGCCCCCTGGCAATGACAATTAGATAGGTACTGGCACTATAAGGCTTCAAACCTCATCCACAAGCACACATCTAAGGGGTTCAGATGAAGGGTGGTCTGGCAAACGTCACCCTTTGTGTCCCCAGGTGCACGGACACTGCTCATGTGCCTCTGCAGAGAGTGGCAGGAGCTGGATCCCCTTCTCGGGACAGACTCCTTCCAGGAGAGACACAGACACAGGGGTAACTCCTCAGGGCTTTACGGCATTTCACTCGGCATCAGTTTTGGCACATTGGGTGCTGTCCTGTGACTGCCCTTTCTGCACAAATGATCATACAAAGACAACCATTCAGTAAGACATGGTCATAAAGGGGCTGTTATGGACAAGAAAGCTCACCATGAACTCTGGAGAGAGCGAGGAAGTTTATAACAAGCACCAGGAAGAACCAAGAAGCTCAAGGCCTCTTCTGAAGAGCGGGAGGCCTGAGCAGCCGTGATTGGCCATGTGTAGGTGTGGGAGAGGGTCAGGGCATGTCAGGGAGAAGCAATGAGATGGCTGATGGCTTCAGTGAACACTTCCAGCCATGTCTGAGCCCAGAAATGGAAAGCAGTTGATGTCTGCAGGTGGAGGAGGAACAGGAGGAAGATTTTCCTGGGAATATGGAAGGAAGAAAGGCCTCTCTTGGGCTAATCATGTATGGCAGTGACATTTCCATCCTGTGGCATGGCTGTGCCTGGGAGATGGGGAATGGCTGCTGCTGGGGTGGCTGTGCTCAGTCATGGCCCATGAGCTGACCCTGCTCTGCTCCTCTCTTACACTGCCCACACTTGGATGGTCCCCAGGAATCATCCATGACCCTGGTGGATGCATGAACCTCCTGGAGTGATGGGTATGGAACCAAACAGAGGATTCAAGCAACTGTGCAACTGGGACATTGAGGTGATTGCTGACCATTGCCAGGTGTATGAAAGAAGCTGGATGAGTTGTGAGGAACTCACAGGCATTTGCAGCTCCACAGAAAACCAGACCCTTGCAATTAAAGCAACAACACTTGACATAAAACCCACCACAAAACACAAAACACTCACAGTGACCACAGGCAGAGCCTGAGAAACATTTGACTGAAAGGGTCTCCTTTGTCTGGTCCTGGGGTCAGGGTTTGGCCATTCTGATGATGAACCAACATCAACAGCTGACGGGGCACCAGAACCACCTCCACATTGCCTTTACCACCTCTGACCATTGTCTCCAGGGACAGGGACTGCTTGTGTCAGCACTGGCCCTTCCTGGGGTCCCAAACACCCTCAGAAACTTGGGGTTTGTTTCCGTCCTTCAGTTCATGACAGGTTTGTTCATTCTTTCAGTACCTGCAGTTCAGGATCGCGGCAGCAGAGGGCTCAGTAACATCCAAAATGCCTTTACAAGACAAGGCTCTGTGCAGCACTTTCCTAAAGACTTGAACTCTGGTGTGGATGATTTCAGAGATTTCAGAATTGTAGCCAAACAATGAGCATTTCCATAATAAAAAGTAATAAAGCCAAATCTCTAATATTTCCGTCCCCCTCCCAAAACCCTCATTTCCAGAACAGCTGGTATCAACAATCTCCAATAAATATGGATCTAGAGAATCTCCTGATAACGACTGAATGTGTCAGAGAAGTGGGTGCCTAAAGCATCACTTGACGGAGGAGACAGGCCAGGACACCTCAAGACGAGTCACACAACTCTGGACCAAGAGGTGGGTGTTCCTGGGAATCTCAGGTGCCACAGCACAGTGATACTTGTGTTCAGGGAGATGGTCAAATGACCCATTTCCTGTTCTATAATGGTGTCTGAGTTTGCTCAGGTCACCCCTGACTTGAACCCCATCCACTGCTGGGTGTTCTCCAGACTCCTGCCTTCAGGAACAAAGTCCTAGGAGACCTTGCTGATGAAGATAGATGCAAAGAAGCCATGAAGAACCTCAGTCCTGTCTGATTCTACTCTTATGAAGTTCACCAGCAGTTCCACATTCACCCTGTTTGTTATTTTATTGGAAATGAAGCAGTGTCAGCCGATTTCAGCTGGCTCCAAGATGGACCCACTCCTTGCCAAATCTGAGCCACTCAGTGATGCTGGCAGCACCTCTGGGATATTGTATTTGAGAAAGGGTAAAAAACGCTGCACAACAGCAGGTGGGAGAGAGGAGGGAGGAGATGTGAGAGAAAAGCACTGCAGACACCAAGGTCATATCCCATAGGACCCAAGCAGGTCCCTCAGCAGGCCAGAGCTTGCTCTCCTGAAATCCTGCTCTTGGCCTTGTGATCATCTCCCAGGAGCCTCAGCTCCACTTTCCCATCCCTGACTGTTCCATCCTGACCAACTCTTTGTGGTTTGTAAGTGTGAAGTCCCACAGGGCACCTCACCTCACTGACTCCTCAGTCACCTGTTTCAGGAAGATGTTGTCAATGAGCTCCAACCCCTCCTGGATGGCTGGTACCTTGCAGATATTGGATATCTCAGGTCTGCCACGAGGACACCGCCCTGACAACATGATGCTTCTTTCATTTGTCTTGAAGGAGGCCTCATATATTTTCTCTTCCTCATCAGTGAGTCTGTAGCTGATGTCCAGTTACCACAACATTGCCCATGTTGTTCTGCCTTTTCCTGATGACTCCTCAACCCCACGGTTTCTCCAGGAGAGGGTATTTGTAGTGTCCTGTAGCTCCTTATCCTGTTATCTTGGGAGAGAAACCCTTATCAGGATAAACCATCTGCATGAAAACATTAACAGCTGAGCAAATGGAGCTTCAGTCCGGGGAGAGTCCAGACCTTGTGAATATCTGGTATTCGCCCAGCAGAAAGCTCTGAAGTTGTACAAAGAGAAGTGACCAGTGCTGTATCAGGGTGGGACAATAACCCCATCCATCAGGACAGAGCAGGACCTGACTCGCTGAGCAGTGACCCTGAGGAGAAGGGCCTGGGCACTCCAAGGTCCCCACACCAGCCCGTGGTGCACGCTCACCATGAACAAGGCAGCTGCACACGGGGCTGCATGAGGAGGAGCGTGGGGACCCAGACACCTGGAGTTCTCATCCCATTCGGTTCAGCACTGGTGTGACCCCACACACACGGGGGTGTGCCAGTGTGCGGCTTCCCAGTTTGGAGAAGCAGGGAGGAACTGGAGAGTGCAGGGCTCTGCCAAGGCAGGTTCAGCACCTCGTGCACATGGTGTGGGATGCTGAGGGACCTGGTCTGCTTCAGCCCAACAGCACTGGGGAGGCTGCAGCAGTGGAGGAGAAGCCTGAGCGTGCTTGAAGGGTGGTTTCAGAGGCGGTGGAGGTTTTCTTCATAGAGGGAAACAGCATGAGAAAGAAATAATGGCCCGAAGTGCATCTGGGGAGGTCCACGCTGGACATGAGCAGAAAGGAATGTGACTGGAAGGGCAGTGCTGTGGTGGAGCAGGTCAGCAGAGGGAGTCTGCATCAGCCCAAGGCTTTGTGCTTCAAGGAACAGCTGGGGAGGATGCAGAGATCTCAGCAAAGGGAAGAAGATGCTCAGACAAGAGCAAGGTGGGGCAGCAGGGGGGATGTCTGCAGCCTGCAGGGAAAGAGGTGCAGGGGATGCCACAGCATAGGACAGGCTGTGGTGGAGATGATCACGGGATGTAAAGAGGCTGAAAGCCCCAACAGACATGAGCTCCTCCTCTCCTTGGCTATGGCTGTTGTCTGCACCTCTGATGCCTGTGAGGAGACACCTTGTCCTTCCAGCACAGGGGCCTCATGGCCTCCTTGTCCCCAGCCAGGAACCTGTGAGCTGTGGGACCATAGTCCTGCCCTTGGCCTTGCACAGCCCCACATCACACTGTCCAGGAAGGGCCCTGGGCAATGTGGGAGGGACAGGATCTGCCTTCCCAGGGCTGGGGGTCAGGGCTTGGTTCTTTGGTTAATGAAACACATTCAGGTTTACTCAGCATCAGAGCCACCTTTCACTTGCTTACCCTTTGTTCTGCTTCAAGTTTTCTGTCCCAGCTGTCCTGGGGATGCTTTCTCAGTTGTGTCCCTCAGTGGGATTCATTAACATTACAAGAAACTTTGAAGTTTAGATCTGACTTTGACTTCTTCAACTTGCCCTCAGGGTTTGAGTTTCATGGACTCAGCACCAAACTCACAGAGGGGTCATTAAAGCGCCTTGGGCTGCTCCTGTGCTGCTGAGCTGGGCTGGGCTCCTGGGACAGAGGGAGCTCCTGGCAAGCGGCAGCGCTGCAGAGAGACAGCTCTGCCCAGGAGCAGCTCCTCTGCACAGCGCAGCAGGGCTGAGGGCTCTGCCTGGGGATCTCAGGGAGACGAGCATGGCAGAGAGAGATTAAAGGTGGTCAGGATTGGGAGGATGACTGAGAGCTCACTGGAGGAGAAACCTTTGCAGCCCTTGCCATGGTAAGTCTCTGGGTGCAGGGCAATGCAGCTGTAGCTCCTGGAGGCATCTCCTAAAACTGGCACAGGCACAGCTCGTGGGATCTGTAAGGAGGGGGCTCTTGTCAGGCAATGTTGAACAGCTGTGAAGCCGGGTGAACACCCAGGGGTGCCCAGGGCTGTCCTGCAGAGCAGGGTCCCTGCACCCCAGGGCTGTGCCGGGTCAGTGACTCTGCCGCCTGCCAGGGTCAGCGCTCAGCCTACCTGGGAGATCCCATGGCAGCAGCTGTGGGTGGAAGGAGCGACACCCGGCAGGGCAGGCAGGGAGCTTGTGGGGTTGAAGGGTGCTGTGTGGGTCAAGGCTGCTCAGAGCTCCAGATCACCCCACAGACATGGCAGAGAGTCCTTCTGAACAATGACATCAAGACAGCAACAGCTGCAAGGGAAGGAGCCTGTGCTTTCAGTTTTCCACTCTTGATTGTCTGGGTGTGCAGTGGGAGATGGGGATGTATTTCTCTCTTTGGAGAAGACACTGAGACCCCAGTTCTCGTTAGGACTTGTCTGAGCTGCTCCTGAGCCCCTGCACACACAGAGCTGCCCCTGGGCAGTGCCAGGAGGTGTGAGCAGGACAGAGCTGAGCACACAGCGGGTGGGACGGGGTCTGTGACACTGACAGGGAGCAGATCCAGGGACAGAGACACAGCTGCAGGCAGCACAGGTATGAGCAGGGAGAGGGAGATGGACCAGAAATGCTGGGGCGAGGATTCATCGCCTGCAGTGGAAACGCTTCCCAGTTCAACCCCCTGGTCTCTTCCCCAGCAGAGCCTCTGCCCCAAAGCCATGGGGTCCAGGTCATGAGTCTCCACCTCAGCAGCTGGACATCCAGGTGAAGGGTTCCTGGAACGTGCTACACAAAAAAGGTGCTAAAAGTACTTGCTCTACAGTGTCATTGAGTGAGTGGCAGCAGCACAGCCGGATAAGGAGAAGGTTCCACAGCATGCCCGTCTGCCTTTCTGTCCTTGTTTTCTTTTTTCTGGTAGCACTGCAGTGTCCTTCCCTGTTTCTCCACCTGTCCCTGGTGCTCTTGCTCTCTGGGGTTGGGGTGGCAGTATGGGTCAGTTTTTGTTCTGACACCAACTCAGGGGGTCTTCCCCCAGAGGTGTTTTATGGAAACGAGATGCCCAAGCTGCTTTATAAACTGTGATGAACAGTTTTTATTCAGTTGGTAGAAAGAGAGAATGAGCAGAAACATCCCTCCATCAGGGAGTGGGTTTTCCATGAGAAACAGCCTGTTTATTTTCTTCAGAGAAGTCTCCCCTAACTTGTCACTGTCATTTCCTCCTTGCACAGGTCCTCATGCCCACAGGCAGCAAATGTCCAACAGCAGCTCCATCACCCAGTTCCTCCTCCTGGCGTTCACAGACACACAGGAGCTGCAGCTCTTGCACTTCTGGCTCTTCCTGGGCATCTACCTGGCTGCCCTCCTGGGCAACGGCCTCATCATCACCGCCATAGCCTGGGACCAGCACCTCCACACCCCCATGTACTTCTTCCTCCTCAACCTCGCCCTCCTCGACCTGGGTGCCATCTCCACCACTGTCCCCAAGTCCATGGCCAACTCTCTGTGGGATACCAAGGTCATTTCCTATGCAGGATGTGCTGCACAGGTCTTCTTTTTTTGTTTCTTGTTTGCTGCAGAATATTCTCTTCTCACCATCATGTCCTACGACCGCTACGTTGCCATCTGCAAACCCCTGCACTACGGGACCCTCCTGGGCAGCAGAGCTTGTGTCCACATGGCAGCAGCTGCCTGGGCCACTGGGTTTCTCAGTGCTCTGCTGCACACGGCCAATACATTTTCACTGCCACTGTGCAAGGGCAATGCCCTGGGCCAGTTCTTCTGTGAAATCCCCCAGATCCTCAAGCTCTCCTGCTCACACTCCTACCTCAGGGAACTTGGGCTGCTTTTGGTTAGTGCCTGTTTATTTTCTATGTGTTTCATTTTCGTTGTACTGTCCTATGTGCAGATCTTGAGGGCCGTGCTGAGGATCCCCTCTGAGCAGGGTCGGCACAAAGCCTTTTCCACCTGCCTCCCTCACCTGGCCGTGGTCTCCCTGTTTCTCAGCACTGCCATGTTTGCCTACCTGAAGCCCCCATCGATCTCCTCCCCATCCCTGGATCTGGTGGTGTCTGTTCTGTACTCGGTGGTACCTCCAGCAGTGAATCCCCTCATCTACAGCATGAGGAACCAGGAGCTCAAGGATGCCCTGTGGAAACTGATGACTGGATTTCTTCTGAACCTATAAACTGTCTCTGTCTTCTTCTACATAAGAAGACATTCTCATTGCAGGTTCATCCTGTGTGCAGTATTGTTTGTCTCTAGTTGTGATTTTTTTTTTTTAATGATAATATTTTTATTCCCTTTGTAATTCACTGCCTGCTTTTCTCTTCTCAGTGAGTGGCTGTGTCAATGTGGAATCGTGTTCTCTGTGTTTAAGCAAAATAAAGGGTCCTTCACCAGTATTTTTACTGACATTCTTTTTCCAAGACCTTTCTGGAGCTTTAGTGATAGTTCCCATGTGCATGGGTGGAAGGGAAAAGAGTCCAGCATGGCAGCACTGCCAGGGAGCACCAGTGCTTGTTCTTCCAGAGCTGTTCTGGTTCCACTCCCACACTCTCCTTCTCACCCCTTGTGTTGGTGCAAGGCCTGAGTGCTCTGGCAGCTTGGTCCCCATCCTGCTGTGTGTCAGTGCTGTGAGCGCAGGCAGGGACAGGCAATGGGCACTGCCGTGACGGAGCTGGACTCTGGAACAGTTCTTCTATAAAGAACAGTCAACTTCCTAGGGCAGTGTCAGAAGACTTATATCTTCCTGAAATTTCTGTCAAGAACATGCCCGCAAAAGTGGCTCACAGATGAAACACGAGTGTACAGCTGAACAGTGTGTGTGTGCAGGGCTGGTACAGCAGTGTCCTCTCACAGCCAGGCCTCCTTCCAGAGACCTGCAGGACCAGCAGAGCAGGGGCTGGGCTGTGCCCCTGTGCCCTGCACACCCCCTGGAAGGAGCCTCAGGACAATCATCATGGACTGGGCCCTCACAACCACCGTTTCCAGCACTGGCCTCTCACCCACAGAGGTTGTTCTTCCCTCCACAGAGGGACACTGAATGAGTAGTTCAGCAGTCTGTGTTTGCTTTGTACAGATGTCAAGGTTTTGATTGTGGAGTGACAACCGTGGCAGGTGTAGTGTTAGTCCCTTCTGCTCCTCCTTCCTTCTTCAGCCCCCTCCTCTCCCCGCTTCCCACTAAGGACAGGTGATCAGGAGAGAAATGAGGACAGAGAGAAGACAGTTGGAAAAAATAAAAATGTGTTACTAATGCTACTAATAAAAATAGAGAAAACAATACAAAATATACAAAACCAATCTCTAAAGTCCCAGCAACTGCTCAGGTAGATGAAGGACTGGCAGCCGACGTCCTGGACTGGACTCCGCAGCTGACCGCAGCTGGATTCAGTCTGTCACTAGGCCTCAGTTCACAAGGATTGCTAGCAAGGTCCTCTCCTAATGTCGGCCATAAGCAAAAGGGATGAGATCCTCGTGATTTCCCACTTTTATATGAAGTATTCAAATGAATGGGATGTTATATTCTGTTGGTCAGTTTCTGGTCACTTGTTTCACAGAATCACAGAATGTCAGGGGTTGAAGGGACCTGGTAAGCTCATCCAGTGCAATCCCCCCATGGATCAGGAACACCCAGATGAGGTTCCACAGGAAGGTGTCCAGGCGGGTTTGAATGTCTGCAGAGAAGGAGACTCCAAAACTTCCCTGGGCAGCCTGGGCCAGGCTCTGCCACCCTCACCATGAAGAAGTTTCTTCTCAAATTTAAGAGGAACCTCTTGTGTTCCAGTTTGTAACCATTACCACTTGTCCTGTCATTGGTTGTCACCAAGGAGAGCCTGGCTCCATCCTTGTGACACTCACCCTTTATATATTTGTAAACATTAATGAGATCACCCCTCAGTCTCCTCTTCTCCAGCTCCAGAGCCCCAGCTCCCTCAGCCTTTCCTCACACGGGAGATGCTCCACTCCCTTCAGCATCCTGGTGGCTGCGCTGGACTCTCTGCAGCAGTTCCCTGTCCTTCTGGAACTGAGGGGCCACAACTGGACACAATATTCCAGGTGTGGTCTCACCAGGGCAGAGCAGAGGGGCAGGAGAACCTCTCTGACCCACTGACCCCCCGTTTCTAACCCACCCCAGGTACCATTGGCTTCCTGGTCACAAGGGCCCAGTGCTGGCTCATGGTCACCCTGCTGTCCACCAGGACCTCCTGGTCCCTTTCCCCTACACTGTTCTCTAATAGGTCATTTCCCAACTTATACTGGAACCTGGGGTTGTTCCTGACCACATTCAAGACTCTACACCTTCCCTTGTTATATTCCATTAGATTTTTCCCTGCCCAACTCTCCAGCCTGTCCAGGTCTCTGATGGCAGCACAGCTTCCAGTGTCACCACTCCTCCCAGCTTGGTGTCACCAGCAAACTTGCTGATAGTGCACTCTATTCCCTCAGTTTCTCATTGCTCCTCTCGCAAGATGTACATCCGTCCTTATCAGTGACCTCACATTCCATTGCTATGTTAACCAGAACATGTAACTGATTTTCCAGGAAAATGCAGCTAATATGAAGCTTTAGCTGACAGGCAAGTTCACTAAAAGAGAAACTTGTTTTAAACAAAACCAGGACAACAGATGAGAAGTGAGCATGTACATGAGGTGACATGAACACAAGTGAGCACAAACATCACCAGCTATTCCTTGCCTGTGGCACAGACAAGGTCTTAAGCTCACTTCTTGTTGGGAGGAACATCCCATAGGAAATCACCTGAATGCAACAGTTATACTTCCTTGAACTGAGGTCCCTGTGTCCATTCCTCATGACATGGGACATGGGTGACACACCAGAGGCCTGAGGTGTCTCCTGTCCTTTGGGAGTGGCAACAGGAGGCCAGTGCCCCTGTGTGTAAAAGGGACTGACTCTGTCTCTGAACATCCCTGGGTGCATAAGAAGGCAAGTATTGGGAGAATTGCACATTGGTCAGCCTGCCTCTGTCCCTGGGAAGGGGGTTGGACACATCCTACCATAGAGTGGGATTTCTGCTCTTTTTAAGGTGAGGAAAAGGTGGGTTGAGGCCTTGAACAACCTCCCCTGGTTCACCCGGCCTTGAGCAAGAGAGTGAGACAACATCAGTGAGACAAGGGCTCTCTTCAAGCAAGGCAAAGAGTTGGGATGTGTGTCTACAGCCTGCGAGGAAAGAGGGGAGGTGCAGGACTGTGTAGGGCATGCTTCAATCTTGGTCATAATCCAGTCAGAAGCGTGTGGCTGTGAAGGGGCAGTGAGGTCAGTTCTGTCTCTGGAGGTGACAGCCCAGCAGCAGGGACATGGCTGGGAAAGAGCCTCTGCCGAGGTACCCACAGGCCCTAACCAGGAAGAGGCCTTAGAGATGGGTTGTCATGTCCATCCCGCCTGAGAACATGACGGGACAGCAGCAGGAACATGGTCGTGTCTGTCAGAGAAGCTGAAAGGCCAGTAGCAGTCATTTGATTTAGAAGATCATTGTGAAGTCAGGTAAAAGACCACCAGAAGCCTAACGGGTTGGGTTCCCTGCATGAAGGGCAGATTCTGAGGTGGCTGAGTATTCCTTTGTACTGGGAAAAAGCAGAGGAGAGAAAAAAATATCACGAAGTGCAGCTTGGAAGGTGAGGACTGGATATCAGGAGGACGAAAATTCACGGTAAAGGCAGTGCTGTGATGCAAGAGGTCACCCAGAGGGAGCTGGATCAGCCCATGGTTTGTGTTCCAAAGAGCAGCCAGTGAGGGTGCAGACACAGCAGTGAAGGTGCAGAAATGCTGGGGTGAGAGCAGATGGGGAAGCGAGATGGGTGTCTGCAGCCTGCAGGGAAAGAGGGGCAGGGGTAGGACCGTGTAGAACAGCCTGTGGTGGAGATGGGAAAGGGCGCTGGCAAGGCTGGAAGGGACCCACAGAACCCAGGTCTCTGTTCCCTTGGCCATGGCAGTTGTCTCTGCCACTGAGGCCCAGGAGAAGCCGTGTTGTCCTCATGGCACTGGGGCCTCGGTGCCTCCTTGCAGCCCCATGGGGAAGCTGGAAGTTGTTGTCCCAGTGTTGTCCTTCCCTGGGCCTTGCACACCCACATCCCACAGTCCCAGGAAGAACCCTGAGCCGTCTGTGAGGGACAGGATCCCCCTTCCCATTGCCTGCAGGTCATGGCTTCTCCTTTCTGCTTGAGAAAGCAAACCAAGGGGTTTCTCAGCATCAGAGCTGAAGAAAAGACTCAAAGGAGACCTCATGGTGGCTACAGCTTCCTCACAAGGGGAGAAGAGAGGGAAGGTACTGATCTCTTCTCTCTGGTGACCAATGACAGAACACAAGGGAATGGCAGGAAGATATGCCAGGGGAGGGTCAGTTGAACATGAGGAAAGGGTTCTTCACCCAGAGGTGCTGGACACTGAACAGGCTCCCAGGGAGGTGTCACGGCCCCAACCTGACAGTGTTCAAGAAGAGACTGGACAACGTCCTCAGACACACGGTGTAAACTGTGGGGTGTCCTGTGCAGGGACAGGAGTTGGATTCGATAATCCTCGTGGGTCCTTCCAGCTCTGGACATTCTACAATTCTATGAAATACGAGGTCAAAAGTTTTTCATTGTTGAGATGAGTTTTAACCATACACATCATGTGCATGTCCACTGTGTGCACATGGTGAGAAGAACCCAAGGGAGCACAGATGCTATCAGCTATTCCTTGGGGTGCCATAAATATCAGTGGGACAGAGATGGTGTTCAGGGGTCTCTTCCAACCTGCGGTATTGTAGGATTCCATGAATCTTTTCCTTGGAGAGCTCTTTCATGTCAGAATAGACAGAGGAAGAAGAAATAAAAAAAAAATCAGAGTCAGACGCAGAGATATAAAATGCCCCAGAGTAAACACAGAAGCTCCCCTCAGGAACATTTTTCCACTCAAACCCTTGATAGGAAATCCATTGGATAAATTTGATGAAAGCAGCTGAGTTTGATCTGCTCACACACTGGACCACAAGGAGGGTGATGACTGGGTACGATGCCATGTGGTCACTCGTGTCTCGGGAACTCATAGTCCAGTAGAAGCCAATGGCTGTGGAGGGGATGGTGAGGTCACTTCTGCCTCTGCAGGGGATAGGCCAACAGCAGGAACATGGCTGGGAAAGGACTGTGAGGTCACACATACGAGACGAGCAATCGGGCCCAATCGGCATGGCTTTGTGAAAGGCAGGTCCTGCTTGACCAGCCTGATCTCCTTCTATGACAAGGTGACCGGCTGAGCAGATGAGGGAAAGTCTGTCGTGGGGAGTGAATGCGCCACACAGGCTGTGGGTGTTGTGTCCTTAGACTGCAGTAAAGCCTTTGACACCGTATCCCACAGCATCTCCTGGAGAAGCTGCAGCTCATGGCCTGGATGGTGTATCTGTGATGGATAAAGAACCGGCTGGAAGGCATTAAGAGGCACTGGTCCGCTTCCTGTTCACATAGGCAGGCAGATGAATGCATCACTGCTCTCTACCCCAATGTAGACAGGCACAAGGCCTTCTCCTGGATTTCCCACCAACACCACTGTTTTCTCCAGCATCCTCATCCTGGACTGTGGAATGGCCAGAACAGCCCTCCCAAGACATTTTGACAAAGCGTTTTTTCTGCACCATCCCCACATCCCTGCTCAATCCCCTCATCCACAGCTTAAGGACCAGAAAGGTTGGATACAAGCGGGGCAGTGAGAAAAATGGTCAGGTAAGCTTTGAGGTGCACAGAGAGCCCATCAACATGTTGGCAAGCTGTTCTCTTCTGAACAAGCCCAGAAGACCTGGACAGGATTTGCTGTGTCCCAGAAACTCACCTGGAAGGTTGGGATATGGAGAAAAGGTTTGGTCTGTGAAGGGACAGACAGGTGCTGGTGGAACTGGCTGGTGTGACTGTGAGACATCTCTCAAGCACCTCAGAAAAGTCCTGGCTCTCAGGGAGGTTGCATGGTCAGAGAGAAAGAAAATATCAAAAATGACTTATCATAGAATCATAGAATAATTGTGGTTGGAAGAGACCCTTAAGATCATCGAGTCCAACCATAATCTAAATCTGGCACTAAACCATGTCCCTAAGAGCCTCATCTATCTGTCTTATAAACACCTTCAGTGATGGTGACTCCACAACCTTGCTCGGCAGTCTGTTCTGTTGCTTCTAAACCCTTTCCCTGAAGAATTTTTTCCTAATATCCAATCTAAACCTCCCCGTGTACAACTTGAGGCCATTTCCTCTTGTCCTATCACTTGCTACTTGGGAGAAGAGACCAACACTCACCATGACAGAACCTCCTTTCAGGCAGTTGTGGACAGCGACAAGGTCTCCCCTCAGCCTCCTTTTCTCAAGGCTGAACAGCCCCAGCTCCCTCAACTGCTCCTCATAAGACTGGTGCTCCAGACCCTTCACCAGCCTTGTCACCCTCCTCTGAACTCTCTCCAGCACCTCAATGTCTTCCTTGCCATGAGGGGCCTAAAACTGACCCCAGGATTGAATGTGCAGCCTCACCAGTGCCCAGTACAAAGGGATGATCACTTCTTCAGTCCTGCTAAAGCTCGGATTGGATCAAGGCTTGAACACCTTGGTGTGATCCAGTTTCTGACAGGTTGGACTGCAGACTCCTGAGGTCCCTTCAACCTCAGTTCTCTTATGATCCCATTGTGATGTTGGACTCTGTTTCTAACTGGGGCAGAGCAGATGATGATGGGGCACGATCCACCTGTGCTGTAGGTGACCATCAAACCAACATCTCAGCCAGTGAACCAGCCAACACCTCAGTGTGACTCGCTCTGGGCAAAGTGTGAGGAGTCCAGGGCAGGGAAGGTTCAGAGAGCACGGGGCGCTATGTAAGACAAAATGATCTTGGCTTCTTGCTTGTAAGCTCATTGTATGTCAGCTAATGTCAATGAAATTTAAAATAAGAAGAACTGAAGACAAAGATCCAAAGCAAAGGAAGATGTCAACATACTTCTTATTTATTTATTTATTTATTTATTCATTCATTCATTCATTCATTCATTCACTCATTCATTTAAGAGCCTTTCTAGGAGAGTTACTTTTCTTTGAAAGAGTTTTCCAGAACTGGGCATGGATTTAGGACACAAATGTCTTCAGCTCCAGGGACACAAACACCTGGTGCCAGTGTAGGTGCCCCAGGAACCTCTGCCCAGGCTCCACCTGCATTGCAAGGTGCTCTGGTCTCCCCAGGTCCTGTGTGATAGATGCCAATCCCAGGCAGGCACCTCAGGTACATTGGGGCCCCTAAAATAGCACTGTCTGTTTATGGTGGGACAACAGATGACTGATGTCTGCCTTGAAAGGTGCACTTCTTTGTTGTTCTTTTTTGGTTTTCGGTGGGTTTTTGGGGGGTTTGTTTGTTTGTGTGCGTTCTGTTTTTGTTTCTGTTTGGTGGTGGTTTTTTATGTTTTTTGTGAGTTTTTTTGTGTGTGTTTTTTTTGGTGTGATTTTTGGTTTTTATTTTGGATTTTTTTACATATTAAAACAAACAAAGAAAAAAAAAACAAAAAGTGAATTAATGGGAAGTGTACTAAGAGCAGGAGAAGAGATATTGGTCTTCCCCTGTACTTCTATTACCAACACTCTATTATTTCACCTCCCTTATCATTCAGTTCCCCCCTCTCCTGATTCAATGTCCCTGTCAAAGCACAACTTTCCAGCACTGTATGGGCATTTGCCCTTCCCAGTGCTCTCAGGTTTCTCCTCCACTTGCTCTTTGGTCCTTCAGTGGCCTCTCAACTGTCTGGTTTCTGCTTCGAGCTTCAGGGAGTTACAAACTTGCCCCATTCTTCAGAGCTCTAATTAACATGGCAATCAACATGTTCATTGTGTTTATTTCTATCCTCTCCTGTCTCTCTGTCTAAACCAGTTCTTGTGTGGATGTCCCTTGTGGATGGTGGACCTCACCAGATCCAGCTTACACACACAGCTGAGGAAAGTGTTTTACTGTTTATTAAACTGTGCAGTGTTTGCACAGGAGAGCAGGTGGAGCTGGTGCGCAGGAGCTGCAGCATCTCCTGCAGAGCTCAGTGGAGAAGTCTGATGTGAGGAGAAGCGATGCAATCTCTGGTGGCCAATGAGGGAACCGGCAGACTGGGGGCAGGGGGTGAGGAGCAAGGTTGTCCATACAGTGTCCAGCCTCAAGGGACTGTTCTCCTGCCTGTCCAGATGTCTTCAGGAGACCCTCTGGATCAATGTCCAGTGTAGAATGTTGCTGTCACTTTTTCTGTAAACTGAAAAATGACAGAAAATACCCTGGAAAGAAAATACCCTCCTTTATGAAATCTTTGAAATCTTCATCAGCAAGTGTCCCATTGAAACCTCTCCAGTTAGTTCTACAAGTCTAGAAGATTTGAATGAAATTACCGAAAGAAACACAGCTCGTTAGGGCTTTCTGTCTTTTAATGAGCCCCATGGTGTATTTGGTGGTGAGTCCATGAACCTCAGATACCAAGCACAGACTGAAGAATCTGCTCAAGAAGTCCAAGTCAGAGAAAACTCCAAAGTACCTTGAAGCATTAATGGGCCCCACTGAGGGCTGTTACTGACAAAGCCTCCCCGGGGACTCGTTAGAGCAGATAATTGGAGGCTGTGATTGCATCAGGCAAAGGCAAAGTGCAGCAGCTCTGATGCTGAGAAAACCCTTGGTTTGTTTGATGAAGGACAATGGCCAAGCCTTGAGCCCCTGCCCCTAGGAAGGGAGATCCTGTCCCTCACGTGTGGCTCAGGGCTCTTGGTGGGGATGTGGGGAGTGCAATGCCCAGTGCAGGACAATGGTGTGACACCTTCTGGCCTCCATGGGGAGTGCAAGGAGGCAATGGGTGCCATGGCCGTGACAACCATGTGTCTCCTCTTAGGCCTTGCTGTCAGGGACATCAGTCACAGCCAAGGGGACAGAGACCTTGGCTCTTTCAGGGACATCAGCCATAGCCAAGGGAACAAAGACCTTGGCTCTTGCAGGGACATCCAGCCTTGCCAATGCCCTTGGCCAAGTCCACCACAGTCCATCCTACACTGTCCCAGGCCTGTGGCTGTTTCCCCACAGGCTGCAGACATCCCAGGCGCTTCCCAACCTTGTTCTCACCCCAGTGTGTCCCCACCTGTGCTGCTGTCTCTCCGTCCTCACCAGCTGTTCCTGGAAACACAAAGCCATGACTGATCCAGAGTCCTTCTGAATGACCACAGCACTGTGCTCAGAATGACATTTCTTTATCCTGAGCTCCACTCTGGGCTTCCAGAGCTGCATTTTCTGATGGTTTTCCTTTCTCATGCTGTTTTCCTCTACCATCTTGTAAAGAGATTTTCAAGATTTCTGAAGCTACTACTGCCCTTTCTTGTCATGGTTTTACCACAGCCACCAACCAAGACCATGAGAGCTGCTCATATCATGCTCCCAGTCCCCAAGTGGGATAAGGGAGAGAACTGAAAGGGAAGGGGAAACTTGTGGGTTTAGAAAAAATATAATAAGACAATGAAAATAATACATTGCTGCTACTAATATGCTTATACTAAAATACACATAAAGTAAAATATATGACACTCAGTGCAATCTCTCACGTAACTCCAGTTGTGCTGAAAAGGCAGCCCAAAAGAAGAGAGCACCCTGGTCCTGAACAGCTGATCCCAGCAAGAGAAAGTAAAAGTGCAAAAGGCAGAGAGGCCCAAGGGCCAATTGAAAAACAACGAAACATCATAAAACTGAACTAACACTGAACTCCCAATAGAATGGAACTTCTGAACAGAGCTAAGCAAAGGAGCTGGAAAATTGAAATTAACTGGTTGGAAAAGGCATTTGCAGCTTTATACCAAGCATGACACTAATGGTAGAGAATAGCTCGTTGATTGTCCTTGATGTCAATCAAGGTTCTGTCTTGTCTGTGTCCCCTCCTGCCAATTTGCACCTGCATCTGGATTCCAGAGAAGTCCTTGGTTTCACTGAAAATAGTCCACGTAAATTAAATAGAAATATATAAATTAAAATAAGAAAATCTACTCAGTGAAATCCCTCATGTAACTCCAGTCACACGGAACAATTAAATAGTCTGGACATCCATAAATCCATGGGCCCAGATGGGATGCATCTGCGGGTGCTGAGAGAGCTGGCTCAAGTCACTGCTGGACCACTCTCCATCATCTTTGCCAAGTCTTGGGAAACGGGAAAGGTGCCTGAGGATTGGAGGAAAGCAAATGTCACTGTAGTCTTCAAAAACGGCAAGAAGGAGGACCCGAGTAACTCTAGACTGGTCAGCCTCACCTCCATCCCTGGGAAAGTAATGGAACAGCTTATCCTTGTTGCCATCTCAAGGCATATCAAGGATAAGAGGGTTATTAGGGGCAGTCAGCATGGCTTCACCAAGGGTAAGTCATGCTTGACCAACCTCATAGCCTTTTATGAGAATGTACCAAGGTGGATGGATGATGGCAGAGCGGTGGATGTGGTCTACCTTGACTTCAGCAAAGCCTTTGACACAGTCTCCCACAGCATCCTCATAGCTAAGTTGAGGAGGTGTGGTCTGGACAATAGAGTACTGAGGTGGGTGGCAAACTGGCTTAAGGAGAGAAGCCAGAGAGTGGTGGTCAATGGTGCGGCGTCCAGCTGGAGGCCAGTACCTAGTGCTGTGCCTCAGGGGTCAGTACTTGGGCCGATATTATTCAATATATTCATTAACGATTTGGACAAGGGAATTGAGTGTACTGTGAGCAAGTTTGCTGATGACACCAAGCTGGGAGGAGTGGCTGACACTGGAAGCTGTGCTGCCATCCAGAGACCTGGACAGGCTGGAGAGTTGGGCGGGGAATAACCTGATGAAATTTAACAAGGGAAAGTGTAGAGTCCTGCATCTGGGCAGGAACAACCCCAGGTTCCAGTATAGGTTGGAAAATTACGTATTAGAGAGCAGTGTAGGGGAAAGGGTCCTGGGGGTCCTGGTGGACAACAGGATGACCATGAGCCAGCACTGGGCCCTTGTGGCCAGGAAGGCCAATGGCATCCTCAGGTGTATTACAAGGGGGGTGGTCAGTAGATTGAGAGAGGTCCTCCTTCCCCTCTACTCCATCCTGGTGAGACGCCATCTAGAATATTGTGTCCAGTTCTGGGCCCCTCAGTTCCAGAAGGACAGGGAACTGCTGGAGAGGGTCCAGCGTAGGGCAACAAAGATGATTAAGGGAGTGGAGCATCTCCCTTATGAAGAAAGGCTGAGGGAGCTGGGGCTCTTTAGTTTGGAGAAGAGGAGACTGAGGGGTGACCTTATTAATGCTTATAAATATATAAAGGGTGAGTGTCACAAGGATGGAACCAGGCTCTTCTCGGTGACAAACAATGATAGGACCAGGGGTAATGGGATCAAGCTGGAACACAAGAGGTTCCACTTAAATTTGAGAAAAAACTTCTTCTCGGTGAGGGTGGCAGAGCACTGGACCAGGCTGCCCAGGGGGGTTGTGGAGTCTCCTTCCCTGGAGACATTCAAAGCCCGCCTGGACACCTTCCTGTGCGACCTCACCTAGGCGTTCCTGCTCCAGCAGGGGGATTGGACTGGATGATCTTTTGAGGTCCCTTCCAATCCCAAACATACTGTGATACAGTGATACTGTGATGACCATGTTCCTGCTGCTGTCCCGTCATGTTCTCAGGTGGGATGGACATGACAACCCATCCCCAAGGCCTCTTCCTGGGTAGGGTCTGTGAGCACCTAGGCAGAGGTTCTTTCCCAGCCATGTCCCTGCTGCTGGGCTGTCACCTCCAGAGACAGAACTGACCTCACTGTCCCATTCACAGTCCCATGATGCTTACTGGTTTATGAGTTTCTGAGACTCAACTGACCTCATAATACCACACCCATCCATCCCCCTGCTTAGCACCCAGGACCTGACCAAGACTGAAGCGTGTTCTACTCAGTCCTACACCTGCCCCTCTTTCCCACAGGCTGCAGACACCCATCTCGCTTCCTCACCTTGTTCATATTTGTCAAACATATTTCCTACTAACACTGTGAGAGAGAGGCACTCCTCACTGGAACTCCTGTGTTTCTGTATCTCCTCTTCTGCCCTTCCTTTTATTTTTTTTAATTTTTTATTTTCTACCTATTCTCTCTCCAGAAACCTCTCCAAGGCAAAAATTCTGACAAATCACAGAATAACTCAGGTTTGCAGAGAGCCCTTGTCTCACTCATCTTGTCTCACTCTCCTGCTCACGGCAGGTGAACCACGTCAGGTTGCTCAAGGCCTCCACCCAGGTTTGCATCATCCTCAAAGGCACTGAAAGTTCACTCTGTTACATCATAGAAAGGGAGAATAAAGATGTTCAACAGTGTTGCCCAAGTGCTGGTCACTGAGAGATGACACCAGTAACTGGCTGCACGGAGGACTTTGGACCACTGTTGATATTTGGGTTTGATGGTTCAGACAACTACCCACCCAGCATCCGTTTCTTGAGCCCCATCAGCACCGCTCTGGCCAGAAGGAGACCATGTCTGAGCCTTGCAAACGCCCTGTACACAACATGCCTTTCTTTCCCCTGTCCATTTGGATTCAGCAATACCTTCCTTGTCCTTCACATTCCTGGCAATGGCTGCAGGAGAACATGTCCCATCCCCTTCCCAGGGAGGGAGGTAGGGTGGCCAGCCTGTTATTCTCCCCGTTCCTATTCCTGCTCTTCTTGAAGATGGATTTGAGATCTGTGTTTTCTAAGGACCCCAGAATCTTTCTGGTTTCTATGGCACTTTTGAGAGCACAATCAGGAATCACGGGCAAGGGTGACATAGCAGACAGAAGCACTTGCAATGATCCTGTCCAAGGCAGCTGAGATCAGTCTCACTGATGCATTGGGGTTTGTTCCTGTACTCACACATAGAAATATCAGGGTTCTGTCGGGTGTCCACATCTGAGCTGGCCTCATGGACTCCTTCTGCACCCAGGGATGCTCAGACACAGAGTCTGTCCCTTTTACACACAGAGGCAGGAGTCACAGTGTCCCTCTGGCCTCCTGTTGCCACTCACAAAGGACAGGAGACATCTCAACACTGCACTGTGTCACTCTTCTCTCCACTCATCTGGGATGTCCCATGGCAGAAAGAATGGACACAGGACCTCAGCTGAAGGAAGCACATCCCAGTACTACATTCAGGCAGTTAACAATGGGATGTTACTTTCATCACGAAGTAACCTCAAGATCTTCTCTGAACCACAGGCCCTCATGGAACCCCAAAGAACAGTTGACGGTGTTTGTGCTCACTTGGGTTCATGTCACCTCACGTACATGGTGTGTGTGCTCACATCTCATTTGTACAATACAATCTCAGACTGCTGACCTTCTTATTAAGTGTCTCTCCATGGAAGGAAGAACAATCTTTGTGGGTGAGAGGCCAGTGCTGAAAATGGTGGTTGTGAGGGGACAGTGCACGGTGATTGACCTGAGGCTCCTTCCGTGTGGTTTCCAGTGCACAGGGGCACAGCCCAGCCCCTGTTCTGCTGGTCCTGCAGGTCTCTGGCAGGAGGCCTGGCTGTGAGAGGACGCTGCTGTACCAGCCCTGCACACACACACTGCTCAGCTGTACAATGGTGTTTCATATGTAGGTCACTTTCTTGGGGATGTGGTTGGGAGAAACTTTGCAAGAAGACCTAAACCTTCAGTCACAGCCTTGAGGAGATCACCTTTCTATCCGGAAGGGCTGTTGTGAGGCCAGCTCTGTCACAGCAGTGCCCATTGCCTGTCCCTGCCTGCGCTCACAGCACTGACACACAGCAGGACGGGGACCAAGCTGCCAGAGCACTCAGGCCTTGCACCAACACAAGGGGTGAGAAGGAGAGTGGGGGAGTGGAACCAGAACAGCTCTGGAAGAACAAGCGCTGGTGCTCCCTGTCAGAGCTGCATTGCTGGACTCTTTTCTCTTCCATCCATGGACACAGGAACCATCCCTGCAGCTCCAGAAAGTTCTTGGAGAAAGCATGTCAACTAAAAAATTTGGTGAAGGACCCTTTATTTTGCTTAAACACAGAGAGCACAATTCCTCACTGACACAGCCACTCAGTGTGAAAAGAAAAGCAAGCGGTGAATTCCATAGGGAATTAAAATATTATCATAATAACAAAAGCACAACTAGAGACAGAAAAACCTTCACACTTGATGAATCTGCAAGGTGTTACATTATAACTCTTATATAGAAGAAGACAGAGGCAGTTTATATCTTCAAAAGAAATGCAGTCATCAGTTTCCTCAGGGCATCCTTGAGCTCCTGGTTCCTCATGCTGTAGATGAGGGGATTCACTGCTGGAGGCACAACCGAGTACAGAATGGCCATCGTCAGGTTCACGGATGGGGAGGAGATGGAGAGGGCCTTCAGGTAGGCAAACATACCAGTGCTGATGAAAAGGGAGACCACGGCCAGGTGAGGGAGGCAGGTGGAAAAGGCTTTGTGCCGTCCCTGCTCAGAGGGGATCCTCAGCACGGCCCTGAAGATCTGCACATAGGACACCACAATGAACACAAAACACACAAATGCTGCTAATATACAAATCACAAGAAGTCCAATTTCCCTGAGATAGGAATGTGAGCAGGAGAGCTTGAGGATCTGGGGGATTTCACAGAAGAACTGGTCCAGGGCATTGCCCTTGCACAGTGGCAGTGAAAATGTATTGGCCGTGTGCAGCAGAGCACTGAGAAACCCAGTGGCCCAGGCAGCTGCTGCCATGTGGACACAAGCTCTGCTGCCCAGGAGGGTCCCGTAGTGCAGGGGTTTGCAGATGGCAACGTAGCGGTCGTAGGACATGACAGTGAGAAGATACAACTCTGCTGAAATGAAAAAGACAAAGCAAAACAGTTGGGCAGCACATCCCATATAAGAAATGGCCCTGGTGTTCCAGAGGGAATTGGCCATGGACTTGGGGAGACTGGTGGAGATGGAGCCCAGGTCAAGGAGGGCGAGGTTGAGCAGGAAGAAGTACATGGGGGTGTGGAGGTGCTGGTCCCAGGCTATGGTGGTGATGATGAGGCCGTTGCCCAGGAGGGCAGCCAGGTAGATGCCCAGGAAGAGCCAGAAGTGCAAGAGCTGCAGCTCCCGCGTGTCTGTGAATGCCAGGAGGAGGAACTGGGTGATGGAGCTGCTGTTGGACATTTGCTGTCTGTGGGCATGAGGACGTGTGCAAGGAGGAAAAGACAGTGATAGTTTAGATGAGACTCCTCTGGGAGAAACCAAAGCCATTTCCCACGGACCCTCCCACAAAGAGACCCATTTTTTTCTTTTTCCAGGAGAATGTCTTGGCTGGAGCCCTCGTCGGTCCTGGATGAGTGTGCAATGAAGAGCAGGGTCTCTGCCCAGGGGCTCTTGAGCAGTCAGCCTGACCCTGTGTGATTGGGTGGGCAGGGGCCAGTCCTGGGGTTCAGCTTTGTCAGCTGGAACCGCTCCTGGTGCAGAAGGGACTGTCAGCATCTGTACCCCCAGGCCTGAGAAACTGAGTTGGAGAGGTTTGGTGTTTGTACAGCTCCTTCTGCCCTCCCACCCTGGGGAGTGTTGTTGGGTGTCAGAAACCCTCAGCATTTCTGGTGCACTCAGGGAGAACAGAGCGAGTCCTGTGAGACCAGAGGATGCCTGTGGGTCAGTGCAGAGTGAGGGCAGCTGCTCTGTCCCTCTGTCCTGCTCCAGCTGCCCTGGGCTGGCACCTTTCTGACATGGGGACTCATCACACTCCCATGTTACCCTGAAAAGTCAGCAGACACTGCTGAGAGCACAGGGATCCACCTCAGTCCATGAAATGTCTCACCCTTTCCTAAGGTCTCAGCTCCCCATGTTTAGCCCAAGACACACACGGCTCAGTCCCCAGCCCCACAGACTGCATTGCCCACAGCCCCCAGGTCAGAGCAAAGCTGGACACGTGTTCCCATGGACACACCTGCAGGAAAGGACCCACAAGATCAGGCTGTGACTCTGCAGATGAAACTGCCATCCCCAGAGAGCCTGACAGCAAGAACAAGATCCCAACAGCAGTGACCCAGAGCAGGGGAGCAAGAAGGACAATGCGGTGAGGGTGGGTGTGAGAGAGGCCAGGGCAGAGGTAGCCGGGCACTCAGACAGCGTCACCCTTCCCCAGCTGTGCAGCCACCTCCCAGACACCAACATTGCCGGGCAGCTGCTCTCAGCCCCTGTGCTCTGCAGAGGAACTGGAGCTCTGGCTGCACAGGAGCTGCTCCATGCCTTGGAGCCCCCGGCCCTGAGGGCAGAGGCTTTGCTGGGTGGGACAGGAGGCCAGGGGGCTGCTCACAGGAGGGATCTGCACTGCAGGGGATCACAGGGACTTTTCTCTGTTCTCCCTCCCATAACAATTCCGGGTTTAGTTTCCTCTCATTTCTGATCATTTCCCTGCTGCCTGGAGATTCTCCCCCTGGGAGGTGTTTCCCTGTCCATGTCTCTTCCCTGTCAGTGCTCACAGACCCCATCCCACCCTCTGTGCCCTCCCCCTGGCCCTGCAGATCCTGCCTGTTCACAGGGCACTGCCTGGGGGCATCTTCCTGTTTGCAGGTTGGAAAACAGGACAGGTCAGACTAAGGCTGAGGGGTCCAGCCAAGGTGATGCAGGTGCTGTGCACAGGCAGAGGGGTGGTGAAGGGATGTTATGAGCCTTCTGGCAGATGTACTGATCACTCAGAGTTGTGGTTCGAGAGTCTCAGTGACTTGTGAGCTCCTTTTTCATTTATCCTTTCCTCCCATCCTGCACAGTCATGGAAGAGAAAATTGAAAGGACAGACCCAGGAAAGCTCCTTATCTTTGTAGTAATACCTGTATAGATCTTCTCTTTGAAACCTCCAATTGGAAGCAGTCTGGAGGGAGCTGGATCTGTGAGCAGCCCTGACCCATGGAGAACCCAGCAGCAGAAGGACCCTGCCCTGCTGGGGCTCGTTCCTTCCCCCCAGAGTTTCTCCCCTCAGTGTTGTTGGGCTCTCCCCAGGCAGGCTGAGCGCTGACCCTGGCAGGCGGCAGAGTCCCTGCCCTGGCACAGCCCTGGGGTGCAGGGACCCTGCTCTGCAGGACAGCCCTGGGCACCCCTGCCTGCACATTTACATTTACACCCCACAACCATTCTTGGGAGAACGCAGCTTTCACGTCTTGTCCCTCTGACAGTGCAGAAGGCAATCCCTGCTCTGCAGCTCATCCTCCCTCTGCATCAGAGAATCTCTGAGAGTTGTACTTACATCTCTCGCAGGCTCTGCAATGTGACAGCTTTCTGAGATCCTACCAAGATTTGCAGATGCAATGCCCTGCAGCCACAGGCTTCATATCTGTGAACATTTCATTTCCAGTGATCTCTCAGCATCCTCCCACCCCAGCCTGTGTTTCCTTCTCTCTGCCTGGCTCCTGTGCCCTCGGTGCTGCAGGCAGAGCCCTCAGCCCTGCTGCGCTGTGCAGAGGAGCTGCTCCTGGGCAGAGCTGTCTCTCTGCAGCGCTGCCGCTTGCCAGGAGCTCCCTCTGTCCCAGGAGCCCAGCCCAGCTCAGCAGCACAGGAGCAGCCCATGATGTCCCTTTCTCTGTCCCCTCTGGGCTCCCTCCACATGCCTCTGGGGCTTCAGGGGCACAACTTCAAAGTTGAAGTAATCAGTGATGTTGATTCTCTCTGCTCTGAACAGACACTTCTTTCCAGCACTGTATATTTAGTTTTAAAAAATAAAGCACTATGAGAATCATATTTTCTTGTCCCATCATTAGACAGGACACCAGGAATCTTACAGCAAAGTATCTAATTCCTCAAAGCTAGAGGAGGAATATCTTCAGTTGAATGAGTTAAGGCATTGTATTCTGGTTTTATATCCTAGGTCTAGAGAGACATTCATCAATCTTTGGCCATGCCATGTCTGTGCTCTGAGACAAAGCCTTTGCACACATGGGCTCTTGGACACTTGGTACCAGGTTTCCTGTGGCAGGTCAGAGCTGGGCTGGTGCCACAGCTGGGGTGGTCCAGCCCAGATGTGAGGCAATGTCCTCAGCCAGGGACCTGCCTGGGGAGCTGGAGCTGTCAGTGCTGCAGACAGAGCTGTGACACGGGTGGAATGAACTGCCAGGCAGGGTGGCAGAAGTGAGTTCATCTGGTCTGCAAGGACAGCAGCCTCCAAGCACAGAACAGCCCAGATCAGAGCTGAGTCCAGACCTGTAAGGGAATTCAAGGACCCATAATGAGCTGTTACTACTGCAGGAACAGTTAAAGGAGAAACAAAGACACTGTGTGGCCACTGATGAATATAAGAAGAGTAAGAGGTAAGAATCCCTGTGTCCTCTTGTTCTCCCGCTTCACCAGCAAGGTCTACCAGGCCTCTGTGACTTAAGGCAGAACAACCAGCAGAAGATGTGGATCAAGTCAGGGGTCACTGGAACTACCACAATCCTTTCCAGTCTATGGGACAGCAGGGGCAGCATCCCAGGAGCTGAGACAGCAGGACGATGTCGCATTGAGGCCACTCTGCACCATCTTGGAAAGCTCATGGAGACTGGGGGGACTCCCTGACCACTGGCAGCTCTCACACAGTGTGTGCACTTTTCAAAGTGGCCAATGGGTGAGCAGGGGAACTAAGGGCTGTGCCCCAGAACATGTCCACTGGGACCCCATTTCTGGGTGTCTGGAAGACAAGGTGACGGGGTTTACCCAGGGCAGGTTCTGCCTGTCCATCCTCTTTGTTTTCTGTGAGGAAAGGACAGGGTTTGGATGTGGGCAGAGCAGGGGTGGTCTGTTACCTGGAAGTCAGCAAGGCAGCCAGGCCAGTGCAGGTGATTCAGATTCCTCTAGAATTCCATATCTCAAAAATTTTTCAATTAGAGGCACTATTCCTAACCTAGCTTCTAGTTTCAGTGGGTACTGCCTCAACTGTACTGGCCTGGCATCTTCCTTTAATTCCACTTTTACGGGCTGGGCTGTTTTCGATTTCCCAGGTGTGTCAGTCGCCCATACCGTGGGGATCACCACCTCCTCCACAGCTTGTGGTATTTCCACTACCAGGTTTTCTTTTAATAACTGGATTTGTCCTACCTTGGATTCTGGAATTTTCATTACCAGGTTTCCATTCTCGAATGTTATCACAGCATCCAATTTGGTCAATACATCCCGTCCTAGAAGGGAAACTGGACAATCTGGAACATATGGGTTAATTCCTTTTCTCCAAAACACAGATGTAAGGGTTGCAGGAATGGCCGTACTTCTTCCCTCCCTTTGGCACCAACAATCGTTGTCATTTTATGACCTATTGTTCCCTGTAAGGAATTTAGCACAGAATAAGTAGCCCCTGTATCCACTAAAAATCTCACATCCTGGTCCCCCACGTGTATTGTCACCAGGGGTTCCTTATTCTGGGTTTCCGTTCTTGTGCTGCCATATAGTCAGCTGTTATTATTATTATACTCCCCCAACACCATAGTTTGTATTGCATTCCCTGCTGCACTTGGTACCTGACTCGTGGAGCCCGGACGGTTCGGGCATTCATTTTTCCAGTGTCCTTCCTCCTTACAATAAGCACATTGATTTATACCACGCTTTACAACAGGTCTTAAAGGAGTTCCCTGAACATTCCGAAAACCGCGCCCTCGGCCGCCTCTGGTTCCTCTACCACGGGCTTCCATTCCTATTCCCCTGCCTTGCCCTTGGAGCAGGGCCAACAAGTCTTGCTGAGAACGCCTCGACTGTTCCTTTTCTCTATTATTATAAACTTTCCAGGCTGTTTCTAACATAACATCCAGATCTCGTAGTTGTGCCCCCTCCAGTTTCTGTAATTTCTTCCAAATGTCATCCTGAGACTGTCCCAAAAAGATCAAAGCCAACTGAACCCTTGCTTGTTCTGTTTCAATATCTAAATCCGTATATCTCTTTGCAGTTTCCTTCAATCTTTCTAAAAAGGCTGAAGGGGATTCGTTCTTTTCCTGCCTCACATTATACAATTTTGACCAATTCATTTGTTTTGGCATAGCAGTCTGAACACCGATCAATAACCAGTCCTGATACCTCCGGAGGCGAAGCTGACCACCCCCAGTATTATAATCCCATCGGGGATCCTCTTTTGGGAAATTTTCATCAACATTACCGCCCACTGTTCCATTCCGAATATCCTCCCTTACTCTATCTCTTGCTACCCGTATAACCATATCCTTTTCTGTAGAATCCATCAAAGTGTCAAGAATCACTTGCAAATCATCCCAATCAGGATTCTGCGTTTTAATTATCATTTTAATTATCCTTGCAACTTTGTCCGGGTTTTCCGGGTAAGGACCAGCTGATTGTTTCCAGATCATTAAATCTCCTGGTGAAAATGGGACTTTTACATAAAACGGCTTTCCCCCCACTCCTACTGCTTGTCGCAGGGGTGCTATTACATTTGGCAGTCCACCCCCCTTTTGGGCTTCCTTTCCTCTGTTCCTAGTCCTCTGGGATATTGGTGTAGTTGTTACTCCTTTTGCACCAGTTGCTGCCCCCACATCCCCACTGGGATCAATATCACTTTCAGTAAGACGCACAGGTGCCGAGGGTTTAAGGGGTTTAGGTGCAGAGGGTTCAGTTTCTGAAGGCGCAACGTCCAAACACGGCAGATCTAAGGCGTTACCGCGGCTGCTTTCTATTGCCAAACACGTCATGCATTTCTTTTCTGCCGTACAGCCCGTACATTTATCATTAGTACCACTCCTCCACACTAACATTAACCCACATTCCTTCCTCCAGTCCTGTTTTTGTACAAGATAGAAAAAGAGATCCACGTACTGTACCTCATCCCATTTACCTTCCCTTTGACAAAACCTCATTAATTCACTAATAGTTCCAGGTTCTAAAGTACCCTCCGGCGGCCACCGTACTTCATTAGGCAAGTCATACTCAGGCCAGCAGTGAGTACAATATTCAATTAATTTCTTTTGACTCATTGATTGTCCAAATCCACCCTCCTTCCAATGTTTCAACAAACAGTCCAATGGTGACATCTTTGTATCGCTCATATCAACACAAAAGGGTAACACACAGACGATTAACACAGAAAGGTAACACACAGATAACTTTACCAGAACAGCAGTAAAGACGGATCAAACCACCAGTTTCAACAGCAAATACAGATCAAATTGCTAAAACTGTAGACCAGGTCCTGAACAGCACAGATAACCAGAACAGGTGAGCGCAAATAACCAGACCAAACCAGGTGCCGAGCCTGCGGCGTAAATAACCAGAACCAGAACCAGATGCCGAACCTGCAGAGGTTTCCCTCTGTCTAACGGACGGCGGCCTGGGCAATACCCCGGGAGCTCCCTGCCCAACCGAGCGTGGCTTTCGCCGCGTCTGACCGGCAGGCTACCAAATGCCTGACCAGCAGGCTACAGGACCAGAACAGAACCAGACCAGATGGGTACCCAATAATCCAGGGAAAACAACAGATAAAGCACCTTCTTACCAATCAGAGGTCCGTCGTGAGCAGCGGAGAGCCGGTCGCGTCCGATGCACTCCCCAAGAATACCTCGGTGCTAGCCAGAGCAGGATCGAGACGCAATCCATCTCAGCAATGCTCACGAGGTCCCATCTGGGTCGCCAAAATGTCAGCAATCAGGACACATAACCACGGACGTAGTTCTATGCGGTGCTTTATTTCAGCGCTGGGAAACCAGGGGTTCGCACCCAAAGCTTCGAACAGCTGATTCAGACCATACCTTATTATACAAGTTGGTCACATACATATTCATTACACCCCTGACAACCATTAGCACATCGCACACCTATTCTAACACAAACTTTCTATCTAAAAGATGCTATAATTATCAGTTATTTTCTACGGTACCAACTTTAAAAGAATATATCGTAAATCTATGTCCACCTTAAGAATAAGGCTCGGTTACAGTTACCTGCCTTATAAGAATATACCATAAATCTATGTCAGCTTTAAGAACAGAGTTTGGTTACTGATTACAAGAGTTCTATGGCTACAGGGCTGGTTGCCATCCTAATATTAATCCAACTGTAACAGATCCAGCGATATTCAGGGAAGACCCATCCTGTCCTGTTCCATGGAAAAAAAAAACATTTTGTAAGGTCGATTACTATCACTGGGGTTCCCGCACCCCGGCTTTTGGGATCCGGCGCTCGGACAAAACCCATCCCCACCCCTGCAGGAAACACCGAGAGCGCGGCTGCAGCACGTTAGCACCCCAAAACCCCCAGGCTGCCCCATAGACACCCTAGAGATCCCTCCAGGGATCTGGGCATGGGCTTGGGGACAGCGAAGCGGGGACGGAAAGAGCCGAAGTAAGGACGGAAAGAGCCGAAGGCGCAGCGCGGAGAGAGACGAAGCGGGGACGGAAAGAGCCGAAGCGGAAGGCGCAGGGCAGAGAGAGATGAAGCGGGGACGGAAAGAGACGAAGTAAGGACGGAAAGAACCGAAGCCGAAGGCGCAGGGCGGAGAGAGATGAAGCGGGGACGGAAAGAGACGAAGGCGGCGAGGCCGGAAAGAGCCGAAGCGGTTACGGAAAGAGCCGAAGGCGCAGGGCGGAGAGAGACGACGAGGAGGCGGAAAGAGCCGAAGAGGGGACGGAAAGAGCCGAAGGAGCAAGGCGGAGAGAGATGAAGAGGGGACGGAAAGAGCCGAAGCAAGGACGGAAAGAGCCGAAGGCGCAGGAAGAAGAGAGACGAAGCGCGTACGGAAAGAGCCGAAGGTGGCGGAAAGAGCCGAAGGGTAACGAGCAGGGGCGGCACCACCCGAGCGTTGCCGGGGCGAGCCGAAGAGGAGGCGGGGAGAGCCGAGCGCTTCCGAACGGCATCGAAGACGGGCGGGGACACCCGAGCGCTTCCGAACGGCGCCGAAGACGGGCGGGGACACCCGAGCGCTTCCGAACGGCCCCGAAGAGCGTGCGAGGACACCCGAGCACTTCCGAACGGCACCTAAAAGGAGGCGGGGACACCCGAGCGCTTCCGAACGGCCCCGAAGAGCGTGCGAGGACACCCGAGCGCTTCGAACGGCACCTAAGAGGAGGCGGGGACACCCGAGCGCTTCCGAACGGCACCTAAGAGGAGGCGGGGACACCCGAGCGCTTCCGAACGGCACCTAAGAGGAGGCGGGGACACCCGAGCGCTTCCGAACGGCACCTAAGAGGAGGCGGGGACACCCGAGCGCTTCCGAACGGCGCGGAAGAGGAGGCGGGGACAACGGCGCCATCTTGGCCGTCACGGAGCTGGAGGTCGTTAATGAGCTAATTAGCGCTAATGAGGGGATGGGGCTGATTGAGGAGCTGGATTGAGGTTAATGAGGTCGGAAAGCAATTAATGAACATCTGGAGAAGCAGCTCATTACGGAACCCAATTAATGAACACCTAGAGAAAAGCCGCTCGTTAAGGGCTGAATTAATGAGTGGGGGAATCTGCTCATTAATGAACCCCGTGGCTCGTTAAGGGCCAACGCTTAATTAACGTAGTAACCAATAAACTCAATTCCTAAAGAGCGGGAGCCGCTAATTGGTGGGGTGGGGGTAATTAACCCATCGACCCCCCAGAGAGCACCCAGGCGTTCGGGGCGTGGCCTGAGGGCGCCCCGCCCACCGGCCGCTGATTGGCTGAACGATAAAGAGCGTGACTCCCCCCCCTCCGCGAGGCCCCGCCCCCTCCCGGCTCTTAAAGCGACAGTGACTCCAATAATTGATTGTTTGGGGGGGTTGTCCCGGAGTTCGGGAGGGACCCAGGAGTGCCCCAAGGGAGCCAGGAGTTCGGGAGGGACCCAGGAGTTCCCCAAGGGACCCAGGAGTTCAGGAGGGACCCAGGAGTGCCCCAAGGGACCCAGGACTGAGGGAACGACCCAGGAGAACCCCAAAAGATCCAGAGGTTCGGGAGGGACCCAGGAGTGCCCCAAGGGACCCAGGAGTTCGGGAGGGACCCAGGATTTCCCCAAGGGACCCAGGAGTTCCCCAGGGGACCCAGGACTCAGGGAGGGACCCAGGACTCAGGGAGGGACCCAGGAGTTCCGCAAGGGACCCAGGAGTTCGGGAGGGACCCAGGAGTGCCCCAAGGGACCCAGGAGTTTGGGAGGGACCCAAGAGTTCCCCAAGGGACCCAGGAGTCCGGGCAGGGACCCAGGAGTTCCCCAAGGGACCCAGGAGTGCCCCAAGGGACCCAGGAGTTCGGGAGGGACCGAGGAGTCGTGCGTGTGGATGAACAGAAGGGTGTTGGGTTCTCCAGTGGGTTGGGGGTGACATAGAGTGCCCCATAGACCCCCATAAGTGACCCATAGTGCCCCATAAGTGACCCATAGAGCCCCATCAGTGCCCCATAGAGCCCCATAAGTACCCCAGAGAGCCCCATCAGTGCCTCATAGAGCCCCATAGGTGACCCATAGTGCCCCATAGGTGACCCATAGGGCCCCATCAGTGCCTCACAGAGACCCATAAGTGCCCCATAGCGTCTCCGCACTGCCCCATAGGGCCCCACAAGTGACCCATGGAGCCCCATTACTGCCCCATAGAGCCCCGTAAGTGCCCCACAAATGACTCATGAGCCCCATAAGTGACTCTTAGCGACCCACAAGTGCCCCCTAAGTGCCTGTTAGTGACCCCCAAGTGCCCCATGGAGCCTCATAAGTGACCTATAGTGCCCCATAAGTGACTCTTAGTGCCCCATAAGTGCCTTTTAGTGACCCCCCACGTGCCCCATAGCGACCCACAAGTTCCCCATACGTGCCCCATAGAGCACCATAAGTGACTCACAGAGACCCATAAGTGCCCCATAGCGTCTCCCCAGTGCCCCATAGCGCCCCACGAGTGACTCATGGAGCCCCATAACTGCCCCATAGAGCCCCATAAGTGACCCATAGTGCCCCATAAATAACTCACAGAGCCCCATAAGTGACCCATATAACCCCGAAAGAGGCCTATACTGACCCACAAGTGACTCATGGAGCCCCATAAGCAACTCATACAGATCCACAAGTGCCCCATAGTGTCTCCCCAGTGCCCCATAGTGCCCCACAAGTGACTCATGGAGCCCCATAAGTGCCCCATAGAGCCACATAAGTGACCTCTAGTGCCCCAAAAGTGATGCATAGAGACTGGGTCCATCCCGAACTCCTGGGTCCCTTGGGGCACTCCTGGGTCCCTCCCTGAGTCCCGGGAGATCAGGGAAGGGACCCAAAGAAAGGACCCAGGCGTCCGGGAGGGACCCAAATAAGGGACCCAGGCGTCCAGGGGGGGAATCAAATCCGGGACCCGTACAGGGATCCGGGCTCCAGAAGGGACCCAGGAGTGCCCCAAGGGACCCAGGAGTGCCTCCCTGAACTCCTGAGTCCCTTGGGGTACTCCTGGGTCCCTCCCGGACGCCTGGGTCCCCATTTGTGTCCCCCCTCCCGTAACCTACAGTGCCCCCTACATGACTCATAGTGCCCCACAAGTGCTCCATGGAGCCCCATAAGTGACTCTTAGCGACCCATAAGTGCCCCATAAGTGCCTGTTAGTGACCCCCAAGTGCCCCATAGCGACCCACAAGTTCCCCATTAGTGCCCCGTAGAGACCCATAAGTGACTCATAAGTGGCTCATAAGTGACCTAGTGCCCCATAAGTGACCATAGAGACAGGGTCCCTCCCGAACTCCTGGGTCCCTGCGGCACTCCTGGGTCCCCCCGGACGCCTGGGTCCGCTCTATGGGTCCCCCCGGACTCCTGGTTGCGGCACTTATGGGGCTCTATGAACCACCAGGTGTTCCATGTCCATAATGACCCCAGGAACGCCCGTACATGTTCATAAAGTGAGTCTCAGGTCACCATTTCCATAGCCCCTCCCTGGCCCTCCCCTGTTCGCCTGCGCAGTGGCACTGGGTGAATTTGAGGAGGGGTCCTTGGGGTCTTTGGATGAAGGCTCCTTCAGCTTCCTCACAGTGGATTTGTACCTTTGGCTCATTATGAGGAACTGGCTGGAACCCAAGTGGCCAAACCGACTGAGACCAGACTGTCACCCACTTTTTGCTGTAAATCTTGGCCATCTCGTCTCCTCAAGGTTGCAGCTGGTGCTGTGGCGATCTCGGCATTTGATGAAGTCCTGCTCTTTTTAGCACAATCGGTTACATACAGCTCTAAACTAGATATTCATTATGTGGCTTAGAATGTTAGCTTGTTAGTAGGCCCTTACTATGTAGTTGCTTAACCCTTAAAACGTTAGTTCCCTCTATCAATATAACTTCCTAAACGAGCTTCATAATATTTTACACAGAACTTAACCACCTTTTTCCTTTTTCCAGGTTCGGAGTCCGTGCCTCATTTGGTTGTATCTGTGCACACTGAACATCTCAGCACGGATCACAACCGCACTTCCCACAAGGCCCAAGTCTCAAGGGCTCTCCAGACCCCCTCTGCTGGCAGCACAGCCGCTTCCCGCACTAACAGCACCGCAGTGCTGAGCGAGGGGAAACAGCTCAGGCGAGCAGGAGAGCTGGGCGTGAGGAAGACTGGGACCCGCTGCTAACAAGCACCATTACAATGAGACACGAAGGCAGAGGAGGCCTTTCCAGAGCAAAGGTGAGGGGCAGAAGCCCCACGTCCACCCCACGCTGAGCAGAGCCAGTCATCCCCCAGCCCCTGGTGAAGACGTGGGAGCGTGTGCCCGCAACCGAATCCCCCACCTCTTCCCTCTGCTACCGATAAGAACAGAGAAAATAATACAAACTACACAAAACCAATCTTGAAAGTCTCAGCAACTGCAGGGCAGGCACCCAAAGTCCTGGACTGGACTCTGCAGCCAACCGGAGCTGGATTCAGTCTGGCACTGGCCTCAGTTCGCAGGGACAACCAGCAAGGTCCTCTCCTAATGTCGGTCATAAGCAGAAGGGAAAAAAGAAAAGGGCAAAGGGAAAGGGATGAGATCCTCGAGATCTCACGCTTTTATATGAAGTATTCACGTGAATGGAATGTCACACACCGTTGGTCAGTCTCTTGGTCACCGGTTTCTCGTTACCCCTCTTGCGAGATGTCCATCCGTGCTTATCAATAAGTTTGCATTCCATTGCTGGGTTTGCCAAAACATGTGTCTGGTTCTCCAGGAAAATGCAGCCGGTATGAAGGGTTTAGCTGACAGGCAAATTCACTAAAAGAGAAACTTGGTTTTTGACAAAAGCAGGACAGAAGGACATGTCTCTGCTGCAGGTGTCCACGTCCTCTTCTCTCTGGGGGGCACAAACTGCCCTCGTGGGGTCCGGTTTCCCTCTGAACAAGGGGCAGTGAGCAGCACACAAACCCTCCGGGGCACCCCAGAGGTTGGCAGTGCCCTGGGGATCTCTGGGTGCTGCCATCGCCAGTGAGGCCACCGCTGGTCCAGAGGCAGAGTGCTGGGGACAAGGGGTCCCCAAAGGTACCCCAGGACAGGGGGTCTGTGAATCCAGCCAGGCACAGAACACTGGAGCCCTGTTCAAGAAGATACTCTGTGCCACCCAGACAGATACAGGGAAAGGCACAGGCTCCATGGATCTGAGCACCTTCTGCTCCCTGTCTCAGCAGCAAAGGAACCCCATTCCCACACAGATCCCCATGACCACACTGGTACTTGCTGGCCCTGGGCGGTAGGACAAGGGAGTCAGCACTTACCCCTGCACAGCTGTACCCAGAGGAGCAGCCACAGCGTCTGAGGGCACAGCAGTCCCTCTGTGCCCATCCTGAGCCTCCTGCCCTGATGGCACCTCCCTCTGTGCCGCACTCCCTGCCACAGCTCCAGGGACTCGTGGCAGCAATGATAATGATGACAGGAGGGCAATATATCTCTGCAGATCCCCCCAGTTACAGGAGGAGCCAATCGAAGCAGCAGCACCTTTTTAGACATCGTGGGGAGCCATCTCCCCTCCCCAGTCCTCCAATGAACTTCTCCAGCGCCATTCATGACCATAAATGAGGGACGGCTCCGCTGCAGGTGCCACATCACTGCAATGGTAGAACATCACAGGACAGGGCTGGCTGTAGTGGGGGAAACAATTTGTTCACCCCTTGAGCTCTGAGTGTGGACCAGGAGCACTGAGCATGTGCTGCGACTGGCACATCCAAGAGCCCGAGGTGAGAGTGTCCAGTGACCCCGGTGCCATAAGACCCAGGGGGCTGGGACTGCACCGGGGCTGTGTCAGGAAGGGAAGGAAACAGCCCCTGTGACAGAGCCCGCTGTGCTGGGAGCAGCAGGTGGGAAAGGGCACGGGGCTGGGCAGCTCCTGTACCTCCTGGGGACCCTGTGACAGCACATGGACGGTTGGCACCGAGCTCCATGGCCATGGGGTGTCACTGGTGACGAGAGCACTGCTCCTCCTACTGCCACTGCTGTGTGCTCATTGGTTACACTGACAGTGACCTCACACCCTCTACTGCCACCGCTGTGTGCTCATTGGTTACACTGACAGTGACCTCACACCCTCTGCTGCCACCGCTGTGTGCTCATTGGTTACACTGACAGTGACCTCACACCCTCTACTGCCACTGCTGTGTGCTCATTGGTTACACTGACAGTGACCTCACACCCTCTACTGCCACCACTGTGTGCTCATTGGTTACACTGACAGTGACCTCACACCCTCTACTGCCACTGCTGTGTGCTCATTGGTTACACTGACAGTGACCTCACACCCTCTACTGCCACTGCTGTGTGCTCATTGGTTACACTGACAGTGACCTCACACCCTCTACTGCCACTGCTGTGTGCTCATTGGTTACACTGACAGTGACCTCACACCCTCTACTGCCACTGCTGTGTGCTCATTGGTTACACTGGCAATGACCTCACACCCTCTACTGCCACTGCTGTGTGCTCATTGGTTACACTGACAGTGACCTCACACCCTCTACTGCCACTGCTGTGTGCTCATTGGTTACACTGACAGTGACCTCACACCCTCTACTGCCACTGCTGTGTGCTCATTGGTTACACTGACAGTGACCTCACACCCTCTACTGCCACTGCTGTGTGCTCATTGGTTACACTGGCAATGACCTCACACCCTCTACTGCCACTGCTGTGTGCTCATTGGTTACACTGACAGTGACCTCACACCCTCTGCTGCCACCGCTGTGTTCTCATTGGTTATATTGACAGTGACCTCGCACCCTCTACTGCCACTGCTGTGTGCTCATTGGTTACACTGACAGTGACCTCACACCCTCTACTGCCACTGCTGTGTGCTCATTGGTTACACTGGCAATGACCTCACACCCTCTACTGCCACTGCTGTGTGCTCATTGGTTACACTGACAGTGACCTCACACCCTCTGCTGCCACCGCTGTGTTCTCATTGGTTATATTGACAGTGACCTCGCACCCTCTACTGCCACCGCTGTGTGCTCATTGGTTACACTGACAGTGACTTCACACCCTCTACTGCCACTGCTGTGTGCTCATTGGTTACACTGACAGTGACCTCACACCCTCTACTGCCACTGCAGTGTGCTCATTGGTTACACTGACAGTGACCTCGCACCCTCTACTGCCACCGCTGTGTGCTCATTGGTTACACTGACAGTGACCTCACACCCTCTACTGCCACTGCTGTGTGCTCATTGGTTACACTGACAGTGACCTCGCACCCTCTACTGCCACCGCTGTGTGCTCATTGGTTACACTGACAGTGACCTCACACCCTCTACTGCCACTGCTGTGTGCTCATTGGTTACACTGACAGTGACCTCACACCCTCTACTGCCACTGCTGTGTGCTCATTGGTTACACTGACAGTGACCTCACACCCTCTACTGCCACTGCTGTGTGCTCATTGGTTACACTGACAGTGACCTCACACCCTCTACTGCCACTGCTGTGTGCTCATTGGTTACACTGACAGTGACCTCACACCCTCTACTGCCACTGCTGTGTGCTCATTGGTTACACTGACAGTGACCTCGCACCCTCTACTGCCACCGCTGTGTGCTCATTGGTTACACTGACAGTGACCTCACACCCTCTGCTGCTGCTTGTTCTTCCAGAGCTGTTCTGGTTCCACTCCCCCACTCTCCTTCTCACCCCTTGTGTTGGTGCAAGGCCTGAGTGCTCTGGCAGCTTGGTCCCCGTCCTGCTGTGTGTCAGTGCTGTGAGCGCAGGCAGGGACAGGCAATGGGCACTGCTGTGACAGAGCTGGCCTCACAACAGCCTTTCCGGAGAGAAAGGTGATCTCCTATGGGCAGGATGGGAAGATTTCGGTCTTCGTACAGAGATTCTCCCAAGAACACGGCCACACAAGTGGCCACAGATGCAACACCATTGTACAGCTGAGCAGTGTGTGTGTGCAGGGCTGGTACAGCAGCGTCCTCTCACAGCCAGGCCTCCTGCCAGAGACCTGCAGGACCAGCAGAGCAGGGGCTGGGCTGTGCCCCTGTGCACTGGACACCCCACGGAAGGAGCCTCAGGTCAATCACCGTGCACTGTCCCCTCAAATCCACCATTTCCAGCCCTGGCCTCTCACCCAGAGAAGCTGTTCTTCCCTCCATGCATGGACACTGAATGAGTATTCAGCAGTCTGTGTTTGCTTTGTACAGCTGAGATGAGAGCATGCACACCGTGTACGTCAGGTGACATGAACCCGAGTGAGCACAAACACCATCAACTATTCCTTGGGGTTCCATGAAGGCCTGTGGCACAGACCAGGTCTTGAGGTCACTTCATGTTGGAAGAAGCATCCCATTGTTCACTGCCTGCATGCAGCACTGGGATGTGATTCCTTCACCCAAGGTCCTTGTGTCCATTCTTTCTGCCATGGGACATCTCAGATGGGTGCAGAGCAGGTGACACAGCGCAGGGCTGAGGTGCCTCCCGTCCATTGGGAGTGGCAACGGGAGGCCAGAGGGACACTGTGACTCCTGCCTCTGTGTTTAAAAGGGACCGACTCTGTCTCTGAACACTCCTGGGTGCAGAAGGAGTTCACGAGGCCAGCTCAGACAAGGACACCTGACAGACCCTGACATTTCTGTGTGTGACTCCAAGAACAAACCTCAGTGGCTCAGTGAGATTCATCTCAGTTGCTGGAATGGCTCATTGCAAGTGCTCCTGTCTGCTCCGTCACCCTTGCCCATGATCCTGGGTTGTGCTCTCAAAAGTACCAGAGCACTCAGAGAGGTTCTGGGGTCCTTGGAAAAGGCAGACATCCAACCCAACTTCAAGAAGGGCTCTTTATTAAAATCCAGCCGTTTTCCTCAAGAAGAGCTGCTCCTCCAGCTGGTTTAGCGCCAGCAGCACAGGGCTCTCAGGCTCCATCGAGATCTTGGCCGCTTCCATGAAGAGCACACGGTGACAATGGTCTGGGTTGCCAGGGAGCTGATGGAGGGGTCAGTCTCCTCCTCCAAGGGCTGAATGGCTGCAACAGAAAGAAGCAGAGCCCAAATGAGCTCCCATGTCTGCAGAGACCCCCAGGCATCCCCTCCCGACCACGCTCCCTGCTCACCTCTGCAGATCTCAGACAGACTCTCCTTGCTTGGGTCCCTCAGGTGCCGCACAGCCAGCCCTGGGCACAGAGCTCCATCAGCCCCTGCTCCCTCCCCTCATCAGCGCCGACCCCAGGGGAGAGCAGGAGCCGAGATCTTGGGACCGAGCAAGGCGGCCACCACGGCCACGTGCGTGGGCAGGGCTGGGAGGGGAGGCCAAGGGCCTGCACGGGGCAGCCGGGGCTCTGGAGCCACAGGGCTGCTCCTTGTGCCAGGGCAGCGGCGGGGACTGGGGTCGGGCTGCCAAAAGGGGGACCTGGGGGCTGTGACTCACCAATGAACCTCAAGGCGGCCTCTTGCAAGCTGGCCTGAGGGTCCCTCAGGTACGGCAGGCTCTGCCTCAAGAGCTCCTGAGCCCTGCTCCTGTCCCGCTCCAGCTGGAGAGAGCACAGGGGTGTGAGCACCTCACTGTCCCTCCCCAGCTGGCCAGACCAGTCCCTCCTCCCAGGAACCCACATTCCCCTTCCCCTCCGACCATTCCCGTGTCCCAGCCAGGAGCCCTGTGGGGCTGAGGCTGAAGACAGACACAGGCCGAGGGGTCCCAGGGGTGCTGAGTGCCCTCCCTCCCGCTGGCTGCGGGGCAGAGGGAAGAGCCCTTGGGGGCTCTGTTCTTGAGTTCAGGGAACAAGGATGCAGCTCAGGGCTGCAGCAGGACAGGCGAGGCACATCTGCAGAGCCCACAGCACAGACATGTGGGGCAGCCCCGTCCAGCCTGGGCCCTGGGCCCTGGGGTTGTCCTCACCAAGCTCTCTCCAGTCCTCCATGTCTGCTGAGTCTGCACGAGATGTCCGAGCTGTTTCCACTTGAGGAGCTCTGCTGCATCCAGGAGGGCTTCCCTGGCCACCTACAGAACAGCAGAAGCTGGGAGATGGCACCACGGTTGGGGAAGGAGACCTGGTGTCCCCCTCCTCTGGGCTTTGTTCCCGGGGTGATTCTGCCCTTAGGGAGCAGGGGTCCCAAACGTCCAGGGGTCTCTTCCCTGCATCACCGCTCAGCTTTGAAATCCGCACCTTGGCCACGCTCTGCACTTGGTCACTCATGTGGAAGAAGAGAGGGAGCAGGCCAAGTTGCACCGTGTTCTTCATCTTTCTCTTGTCGTTCTCCACCACCATCTTCATCAGGTCCCTGAAGAGGCTGATGGAGAACTTTCTCAGCTGGCTCAGCTCCTGGGAGGGAGAAGCACAGTAGGACCTGAGCACCAGCAGCTCTCTGCCCACGGGGAGCAGAAGCTCCTGCACGGCTGATGTGAGGGGAGATGCTCCAGGGCGGCGTTGTGCACACTGCAGTTGTGGCCAGATCTGTGGCCCTGGGTCCACGAAAGGCCACTCAAGAGACTTGTTAAGCAGTGCCTGTGCGTCAAAGTGCTCTCCCAACCACCCAGCATCCCCCACCAGCTTCAGCAGCCATGGTGGGGAGGAGCTGTGGGAGCAGCTGGCAGGGAGCAGCTGGGCTGGGCTGCAGAACCAGAAACCATCCCACAAGAGCCCCGGGGAGAAAGCGGAGGAGAAGCCCCTGCTCTGCGTGGCCGGGCTGAAGGGCAGATGTCATTGCCCAGTTCTCATCCACTAGGCTCAGGTTTATACACCAGCCTTACGTCATCAAAGAAGGGCAGGAGAAGCTTTGCCAGCACCACGGCGATGGGGCTGGCCTCCTCCCTCTCCAGCTGAGCCATCACGTTTCTGAAGACCACCAGAGCCTTGGTCTTGATGACGTTATTGCCGTACTGCAGGACCCACGACAGGTCTGGCAGCATGACCTTCATTTTTCTGGCCTGTATGAAGAAGAGAGTTTCCCTCTTGGCACCGGGTCCATGTCTGGAGAGCTCCCCAGGCAGCCAGCAGGTCCCACCATGGCAGGGAGGGCCCTTGGAGCAGGCACCCCAGCGCCTGACTGCCAGCCCAGGCCAAGCCCGAACCCACTGCACCCTTGGCTGCCACCACGGCTCCCTTGGCATGACCCTACTCACCATCTCTTCTCTCTCTGACAGCGTCATCAAGCCCCTGAGCACCAGGGAGAGCACCTTTGGTCTTCGCTGCCTCAGAAACCTCATGATGAGGTACATTGGAGCAAACTCCTCATCTTGCAGGTCATTGCTGGCCAGGATCTGAAAGCAAAGCCAGCAGTGAGCGACCGGCAGAGCTGGTGGGGTTCCTTGCACCGTGCAGCTCCTGGGGCACCAGGAGCTTTATCCAGTAACTCACAGCCAAGCGAAGGATGGATGTGTCCTCCCAGCATGTATGTAAGACCCTACGGTGCCGGTCCTGGAGTTGGATGTGCAGCTCCTTCAACACGTTCTGCAGGGTCTGGGGCACGGAGAACATCACCTCCCACAGTGCCAGGGCAGTGCTGCGGGAGAGCGCTCTGTCAGCAGGGCAGCCTGGGCCACAGCAGCGTGGCCGGGCCAGCGCTGCAGGACGGTGGGGATGCCCTGGGCAGCAGCAGAGGCTGAGCTGGTGCTCCCGTGGGGCTGGCAGGAGCACAGTGGGGGGCTCTGGGCTGGCTTGCTCAGCTGTGGCTGCTGCGGGCCTGGCTGACCCCCAGCACTGGGAAGCGTGGTGGGATGGAGGGTCCTGCTCCTTGGGGGTGTCCTGCAGGATTTGTTGGCTCTGTGTCCCTCTCCCCACAGGGAACAAGCCCTCATGGCTTTTGGGGCCAGTACCTGTCTGCTGGTGGTGCGATTGTCAGCAGCGTGGACACCACCTCCCCAGGGCACTTGTCAGCCATCCAGACAATTAGGGACACCACTCTCTGCCGGGCTGGGGCCGTGTTGATGCACCCCAGGGTTTTGTGGATGCAGCTCGTGATCTTTGGCACCTGGAGGAGACACAGGTGAGGATGGTGCTGCCACTGGAGTGCAGCCATTTCCTCACTGCCCTTCCCATCCCTCTCTGTCGCCTTCATGTGGCTTCACTTTACTGGGATTTGAGAGGAAGAGATGGATGGAGGGAGAACAAGGTCTGACAGGGCCGAAGGGCAATCCAGCCAAAGACCACTTACATCCACCAGCCAGAAATCGCAGTCTCTCTTGACCATGTCCAGCATGTTTCTGGCCGCCTTCTTGTCAAAGGTGCTGGAGTCGGTCAGTGCCTCGATGAACACCAGGACCATGTCTGTTCTGTCGGAAGGCTGGAGATGTTCTGCAAAGAGCTAAGGGAGGAAGGGAGGCAGCGAAGCCAAGTCACACCGAGTGCCCTGGTGCTGCTGCTTCGCCGGGCGGTGCCAGCAGCCCTGCAGAGACGCCCGGCGGTGCTGTGGGTGCTGCGGCAAAGCTGGCAGCAGGGGCGGCAGGGACTGCTGGGGAGGAGGAGGAGAGAGGCCCGGGGTGAGGGGGGAGAGTTGGAGTCATGGGCAGAGGGTGCTGGTCCTGCCGTGAACCAGGGCTTGCTGGTGGCCAGCAGGACTGGGGCTGCTGCTGGGACACTGGAGAGCAGCCCTCGCATGGTCCCTGCTCGGGGACAGCAGGAACCCTCTCAGCAGGGATAGGGAGGCCACAGCAGCCCCCTGAGTTTGGAGGCCTTTGCTCTCACAAGACCCCTGCTGGTGCCACAGCAAGGGGGGAGCTCATTACCTTGGTAATGTGAGGAGCTCTGGACGAAGAGGTCAAGGAGGCGACCTCGGCTTCCCAGTCCTCCTGGAGCTGTGCATTCTCCTCTGGCACCGTCACACCTAAAAAGCAGGGAAATACAGAAGAGCTGGTAAGACACAGCAGCTTCGCCAGTACCGGACAGAGCTTTGAACCTGGAATGCCCAAGCAGGGAGGTTATGACCAACAGTCAGGGGAGGAGGTGGTGGAGAGCAGTGCCACGGAAAGGCTGACCCTCCTCCAGTGCACATGTGCGAATGCTCCTGGCCCTGGAAACTCCAAGGCCCTAGAGCTCTGCATGCAGTGCCACAGTTCAGTCCCCCATGGCTGGAATAGCAGTGATGTGGGGGACGTCTCGCATGGCTGCAGTGCTGCGGGTCAGGAGCAGAGGAGGGACAGTGCTGGTGACATGGTGTTGTCTCCAGGAAGCAGCAGAAGAGTCCATCACAACACCCAGGAAGACAAGCAGAGGTGCTGGCTGATGTGGCTGTGCAGAGGGATGTATCCCACCACAGCTTCTCTTACAGTGTTGCTGACACTTGAATTGGAAGAGGAAACAGAGAGTGTCCAAAGCCAAGCAGCTGGTCTCTTCTTCCTTGAATGACAGGAATAGGAGGAGATGTCCTAGCAGCTGTCCAAGGATTGGCATCTGGATCTCAGCACCGGAATCATCTCTGTCCTCATTCGGATCAGCCTGGACAAGGGCAAAGGAAGTGCAGAAGGGCTGAGGGTATGTGGGGCCAAAGCCCTGAACCCAAGAATGTGCCCAGGGCTGGATCGAGGGTGGTCAGAGCTTTGCAGGGCCCTGCAGACCCCAATCCCAGAACAGCCCCATGCAGGCAGAGCTGCCAGACCTGGGTTCCCTCGGTGCTCCTTGGGCAGTCCCGGCCAACACAGGACTGGGGCAGAGCTGGGTCCTGGCAGAGCAGGGAGTGCCTGGTCCTTACCTTCAGTGAGGAGTAGTTGGTCAGCAAGAAGCTCAGCAGCCTCATCCTGCCCACAGCCCTCTCCCGCACAGATGCCCTCTCAGAGGTGCTGAAAGTCAAGAGCATCTGGGAAGAGAGAAGCTGCTGGTGAGCCCTGGGAGCAGCCACCGCTCCAGCAGAAGCAGCACTGCTCAAGTCCAGGCTTGGACTGGCCTAGTCTATTAAGGCTTCCTATGATCTGGAACAAAGCCTGTAATGGGCTTCCTGTCCTCTGGCAGGCTTGGGACAAATGCCCCGGGCCAGCCCTGCGGCCAGGCAGGAAGGCGGATGCCACCCTCTGCGGCCACTGTGCTGCGGAAGAGCCTGGTGGGCAGCCCCTGGCTCCCCAAGGAGGTGGGCACCCTCCCGGCAGCGCTCTCTGCACGGCACGGGTGGGACTGTCACCTCCAGAGTGGACACCCCGTCCCCCAGGGCGAGGAACAGCCCTGGTGAAGCCCACTCTTTGCACACGCCAGACCTGGAAGATATCCTGCATCTTCTCACTGACTTGAGAGGCAGGAGAGTTGAGCACCAACGCCACAAGCATGCTGTCCACAGCCTTCATGGTCTGCAAGGAAGACAACGAGTTATGGCCACGTTTCCTGCCATCCCCCTCACCCCAAGAGACTGATCTGAAGTCCCAGCACCAAGGGAGGACTCGTGCGCTGCTTCACGGTGCCTGGGAGAGACCCAGGGGCAAATAATCTGCTGCTGTCAGAGCAGCCCATGGCACTGGATGAGGCCAGGCCCACGGGAACGGGGGAAGGGACAACAGTGGGAAAGCAAAGCCTGTCTGGGATCTCTGGTCATAGCGCAGCACGGGGTGACCAGAGAGCAGCCCAGAGGGACTGGGGCTCCTGTAGCTCCCCCAGCACTTACCATGAAGTAGAGGTAAGGTTTCAGGTCCCTCATTTCCTCTTTTGGAGGAAGCATGAAGACGCTGGAGAAGCAGGCCTGGATGTGGCTCCTATCTTTGCCTTCCAGCACCTCCTCCACGAAGCTACAAAGAGAGAGGGGCCAGTAGGACATGGGTGCTGGGAGCAGTGCCTGGAGGTCTCGTACAGGTGGACACGGGGCTCTGGGGCAGGAGTCCCCAGGAAGGATGGACAGGTACCTCATGTCGGCCATGGCAAATGCGGCAATCCGCTGCACCACTGTGGGCAGTTGGTCCCTGGGCTCCTCTTCCAGCAGCACCTGCAGAGCACAGCCGGGATGGGACCTGGCAGCTGCCAGCACCCAGTGCCACCAGCCCCCGGCCCTGCCCAGCACTGTCCTCACAGGTGCCGGTGCCGGGGGCATTGCTCACTTCCCCAGCGCTGCCGGGTATCCCCTCACCTCGATATTCTCTACCAGCTCGTATCTCTGGCAGAAGAGGTCTAGGCCCTGGGACAAGTCGTTGTATGTTGCATCTCTGAAGATCATGGCAATGCATTTAAGGAACTCCATCTTCTGTTCCTCGTCCTGGCAGCCAGGGGACAGAGAGACAAACAGGAAGCATGAGATGAGGACTCGCGGCCAGCGGCACCGCAGCATGGGGTGCAGTGCCCATTAGAGACCTGGGAGCAGCAGCTCTGCCCAGCCAGCGCCCTCCAGCACCCCGCAGCAGAGCCCCTGCCAGCAGACGCCGGCACAGCCGCCTTCCAAAGGGCCGCGGTTACCTTGTCTGGGCTGCTGAAAAGGGACACGATGGAGTCCACATGTTCTGGTTCCACCTCATACGCGGGTAACGAATCGGCATCTAATAAAGGAGGAGAGCAGGGAGGGCTGCACAGAGGGTTTGCAGGCAAGAGAGAGCAGAGGAAGGAGCTCTGCCCCATGTCCATCCCAGTGCCCGCTGCCCCGGCACAGCCTCCCTGTGCGTGTGGGGGCTGGAGGGTGCCCAGCAGAGGGGCTGCGATGCTGGAGCCAGGCAGGATGGGGAAAGCCCCCAGTGCAGCGGGTGAGGAACTCGCTTCAGACAGGCAGGAAAGGTCCCCGTCCCGCAGCACGGTGCCTCCTGCCCGCCCAGCTGCCTCTCGCTGCCCGTGCCCTGCAGCAGGAGCTGGGTCCCCTCTGCCCGCAGAGGCTGCGCTGGGGCCGGCGCCCAGCTCGGAGCAGCCCTGGGCTTCAGGCAGCATCATCACCACCCATGGGAACCCCTGCCAGCGTGTGGGGAAACGTGATTTTGGTGTGGAGCGGGGAGCGATCGCGGGGCCCCACCCTGCCCAGACAATCAGGGCCCCTCACTCACCGATCTGCAGTGGCTGGACCACATCCACCTGGTTGGGCTGCGGTGGAGATCTGACCTCCTGGGGACCCCCAACCTCCTCCTGCCAGGCCACCCGGGGGCGGCTGGGGGGTCTCTCCTGCCAGCCCAGCCTAGGTCGGATGGGGGGTCTCTCCGCCATTTTTCAGTCAATGGGGAAGGACTACGGATGAAGAAGGCGGACGCTTCGGCAAACGCCTCGGTGCTGCAGCTCTGCCAGAGGCAGCGGTGAAAGGTGTGGGATGCGCCCGTGTGCTCCTCGTCGGGGAAAGACGGGAGCTGAGCTCAGGATCTCCCTGCTCCAAGTCTGCCGGGGGCAGCAGAGTCTGCCGGGGCAGCAGAGCCGGGTTGTGGTTGGGCTCGATGATCTTAAGGGTCGCTTCCAACCAAGAAGATTCTCTGATTCTCTGAGAGACGTGGGCTACGCTCGGGGCTCTCGCCAGCTCCGTGCTCGCACCCTGTCCCGTCACTGTCCTGTCGGACAGTGTGGGCTGGGCCCGCAGCGGCGTTGAGCACATGCGGGGCAGTGGGTGTCACCAAGTGACGTCACAAAGGGCCCCACTGTGACCCTGTGCCTGGGCAGGGAGGGTCAGGATGTCCCAAGGGCCCCACTGTGACCCTGTGCCTGGGCAGGGAGGGTCAGGATGTCCCTTGGGAGGCACAGGCCAGCTCAGCCCTGGGCACCTGGCTGCTGAGTTTCCATCCCAGTTTCTAAAAGCTCCAGCACCCATTGCTCTGAGCAGAGTCTTGAACAGTCTGCTGCACCGCTCCATGTTCCCAGCGGCTGGTGCATGATGGGGGTGTCACAGACACACTCAATGCCACGCTCCTTGCTCCCGGTGCCTATGAGGATGTTGCGGAAAGGATCCCGTTGGCTGGCTCAGTTCTCTCTGGGCTGCCAGGGGTGGCAGATGCACTCGATCCCCAATCACCCCCAGCCAAACCAGAGCAGTTTGGTCCAGGCCAAGAACTCCTGCCAGGAGACCCACGGGGATGCAGAAGAGCAGATGAACGCTGGTAATTTGTGAGCGCATGAGTCTCAGACACACTTTTCTTACTGTGCGCAACGTGACTGCGAGCCTATCACTTCACTCCATAAATACGACAGCCTGGATGAGCCCACTGTGAGCTCTCCCTGCTAAATAAGTGAGCTGTGTGGCAATGGTTTTGCTACTCAGAGATAAGTTTAATATTAATCATTTACCTTAAGTAGATGCACACTAAATATAATCAATTCTTTTGGGACATAAGCTGGTATGATTTTTAATATACTCTTTGCTTTTGTTACTTGGTAAGCTGGATTTGCTAAAATTTTAGGCTGCGAAGTTCTGCTCATATCTACCAAAAGCAACTCCAAACTACACTGATCACTTACAAGACAAGGTCCGTATTGCACTTCGCCGAGAAGAAAGGAATTTGCGTCCAGGCAAAACAGCACCTGCAAGGCTATGGACAATAAACAACGTCTACAGCTCAACACAGCAAAGCCCACGTGGAATCAGAGAAGTTTGCCACTGGAGCTTTAAACAGGGACTCCAGGGCGAACGGTTATCAGGGAGAGAAGAATCCTGACCGTGTGCTCCGTGAACGGGTACAGGCACCTGCAGAGAAGGTCAGCAGCACTGGGCTTGGCGTATTTCCCCCATTCAGTGAACGATAGAGTGAACCTGCCACGGAATTCACAGTATCACAGTATCACAGTGTGTTTGGGATTGGAAGGGACCTCAAAAGATCATCCAGTCCAATCCCCCTGCTGGAGCAGGAACGCCTAGGAGAGGTCGCACAGGAACATGTCCAGGCGGGTTTGAATGTCTGCAGGGAAGGAGACTCCATAACCTCCCTGGGCAGCCTGTTCCAGTGCTCTGTCACCCTCACTGAGAAGAAGTTCTTTCTCAAATTTAAGTGGAACCTCTTGTGTTCCAGCTTGATCCCATTGCCCCTTGTCCTATCATTGTTTGCCACTGAGAAGAGCCCGGCTCCATCCTCGTGCCACTCACCCTTTATATATTTATAAACATTAATAAGGTCACCCCTCAGTCTCCTCTTCTCCAAACTAAAGAGCCCCAGCTCCCTCAGCCTTTCTTCATAAGGGAGATGCTCCACTCCCTTCAGCATCTTTGTTGCCCTATGCTGGACTCTCTCCAGCAGTTCCCTGTCCTTCTGGAACTGAGGGACCACAACTGGGCACAATATTCCAGGTGTGGTCTAACCAGGGTGGAGTAGAGAGGATGGAGGACCTCTCTGACCTACTGACCACCCCTCCTCTAATACACCCCAGGTACCATTGGCCTTCCTGGCCACAAGGGCCCAGTGCTGGCTCATGGTCATCCTGTTGTCCACCAGGACACCCAGGTCCCTTTCCCCTACACTGCTCTCTAATAGGTCATTCCCCAACCTATACTGGAACCTGGGGTTGTTCCTGCCCAGGTGCAGGACTCTACACTTTCCCTTGTTAAATTCCATCAGGTTATCCCCCGCCCAACTCTCCAGCCTGTCCAGGTCTCTGATGGCAGCACAGCTTCCAGTGTCAGCCACTCCTCCCAGCTTGGTGTCATCAGCAAACTTGCTGATGGTACACTCAATTCCCTCATCTAAATCGTTAATGAATATATTGAATAATATTGGCCCCAGTACTGACCCCTGAGGCACTCCACTAGATACTGGCCTCCAACTGGACTCCGCACCATTGACCGCCACTCTCTGGCTTCTCTCTTTAAGCCAGTTTGCAACCCACCTCACTACTCTATTGTCCAGACCACACCTCCTCAATTTAGCTGTGAGGATGCTGTGGGAGACTGTGTCAAAGGCTTTACTGAAGTCAAGGTAGACCACATCCACCGCTCTGCCATCATCCATCCACCTTGTCACATTCTCATAAAAGGCTATGAGGTTGGTCAAGCATGACTTACCCTTGGTAAAGCCATGCTGACTGCCCCTAATGACCCTCTTATCCCTGATGTGCCTTGAGATGACACCAAGGATAAGCTGTTCCATTACTTTCCCAGGGACAGAGGTGAGGCTGACCGGTCTATAATTACCCGGGTCCTCCTTCTTGCCCTTTTTGAAGCCTGCAGTGACATTTGCTTTCCTCCAATCCTCGGGCACCTCTCCCGTTTCCCAAGACTTGGCAAAAATGATGGAGAGCGGTCCAGCAATGACTTCAGCCAGCTCCCTCAGCACCCGCGGATGCATCCCATCTGGACCCAGGGATTTATGGATGTCCAGACTATTTAATTGTTCCCTAACCCAGTCCTCATCGACTAAAGCAAACTCCTCCATTAACCTGGCTTCATCCGGGGTCTCAGGGGTACAGGGTTCCCCAGGACAGCCTCCAGCGGAGTAGACAGAGACAAAGGTGGCATTCAGCAATTCTGCCTTCTCTGTGTCTTCTGCCACCAGGGCACCCACCTCATTCATCAGTGGGCCTACATTGCCTCTGGTATTAGTTTTATCTGCTATGTATTTGAAAAAGTTCTTCTTGCTGTCCTTGACCCCTCTCGCCAGCTGTAATTCTAAGGAGGCCTTGGCTACCCTAGCTGCCCTCCTGCATCCTCTAACAGCAGCCTTATATTCCTCCCAAGTGGCCAGCCCCTGCTTCCATGACCTGTAAACTCGCCTCTTCTGCTTGAGCATACCCAACAGACCCCTATTCAACCACGCAGGCCTCCTGGCTCCCTTCCTCGACTTCCTGCGTGTGGGGATGCTCTGATCCTGAGCATGGAAGAAGCAATCTCTGAATGCAATCCAGCTCTCTTGGGCCCCTTTTCCTTCAAGCAGTCTTGCCCATGGGATTGCCCCCAGCAATTGCTTGGAAAGGCCGAAATTAGCCCTGCCAAAGTCCAGGGTTGCAATTCTACTTGCTGTTCTGTTCCTGCCACACGAGATGCTGAACTCCACCCTCTCGTGGCCACTGCAACCCAGGCAGCCCTCGACCTTTACTGCTTCGACCAGACCCTCTTTGTTAGTGAGGATGAGATCCAGCAGTGCACCTCTCCTGGTCGGCTCCTCCACCATCTGCATGAGGAAGTTATCATCAATGCGCTGGAGGAACCTCCTGGACTGTGGCTGGCTGGCTGAATGGTCCTTCCAGCCATTAATAAATACTGGCCATCATTAATAAATACTGATCGTTATTAATAAATGCTGATCACCATTAATAAATATTGATCCTTATTCATAATGCTGATCATCATTAATAAATACTTGCCATCATTAATAAATACTGATCATCATTAATAAATACTGATCATCATTAATAAATACTGACCGTCATTAATAAATACTGATTGTCATTAATAAATACTGATCGTTACTAATAAATACTGACCACCATTAATACATACTGATCGCCATTAATAAATACTGACCATCACTAATAAATACTGATCGTTATTAATAAATGCTGATCACCATTAATAAATATCAATCCTTATTAATAATGCTGATTGTCATGAATAAATACTGACCATCATTAATAAATGCTGATTGTCCTTAATAAATACTGACCATCATTAATAAATACTGATCGTCATTAAGAAATAGTGACCGTTATTAATAATTACTGATCACCATTAATAAATATTGATCCTTATTAATAATGCTGATCATCATTAATAAATACTGACCATCATTAATAAATGCTGATTGTCCTTAATAAATACTGACCATCATTAATAAATACTGATCGTCATTAATAAATACTGACCATCATTAATAAATACTGATCGTCATTAATAAATACTGACCGTTATTAATAATTACTGATCACCATTAATAAATACTGACCATCATTAGTAAATACTGATCATTAGTAAATACTGAGCTCAAGGCTCAGGTTGGGCTCCAGGTCAGGCTCCAGGCTCAGGTTGGGCTCCAGGTCAGGCTCCAGGCTCAGGTCGGGCTCCAGGTCGGGCTCCAGGCTCAGGTTGGGCTCCAGGTCAGGCTCCAGGCTCAGGTTGGGCTCCAGGTCGGGCTCCAGGCTCAGGTTGGGCTCCAGGTCGGGCTCCAGGCTCAGGTTGGGCTCCAGGTCAGGCTCCAGGCTCACGTTGGGCTCCAGGTCGGGCTCCAGGGTCAGGTTGGGCTCCAGGTTGGGCTCCAGGCTCAGGTCGGGCTCCAGGTCGGGCTCCAGGCTCAGGTTGGGCTCCAGGTCGGGCTCCAGGCTCAGACTGGGCTCCAGGCTCAGGTCCAGCGCTTCCCCGCAGAGCAGCCCGGGGCTCTGGGCAAAGCCACGCAGCTCGTCGCCCAAGGGAAACAGGTCCATGGTCACCGGGCTCCAAACACCCCGGAGCAAAAACCAGAGCGGCCCCAGGACACCCGGGCTCCAAAAGAGCCTGGAAAAGGGACACAAAGAGTTAAATTGGGGGGGAGTGAAGTGGCTGCTGATGCTGAGAAACCCCCGGGGGTTCGGGGCTGGGGGGAAAGGGGGGATCTGTATGAAAACTGCTCTGGGGAAAAGGGGGGAAGGGGTTGGGCTGCACGGGAATGGGAGGAGGGACGGGAAAACGGGAGAGGGAAACGGGGGAAGAGGGAAAAGGGGGGAAAGGGAAAAGGGAGAAAGAGGGAAAAGGGGGAAAAAGGGAGGAAAGAGGGGAAGAGGGGGAAAGGGGGGAAAGAGGGAAAAAGGGGGGAAAAGGGGAAGAGGGGGGAAAGGGGGAAAGAGGAAAAAGAGGGGGAAAGGGGGGAAAGAGGGGAAGAGGGAAAAGGAGGGAAAGAAGGAAAAAGGGGAAGGGGGAAAGGGGGAGAAAGGGGGGGAAAGGGGGGAAGGGAAAAAGAGGAAAGGGGGGAGAGGGGAAGGGAAAAGAGGGAGGGGGAAGGGGGAAAAAGGGGGAAAAAGGGAGAGGGGGGAAGGGGGAAGAGGGGGGAGAGGGAAAGAGGAAAAGAGGGAAAAGGGGGGAGAGGGGAAGAAGGAGAAGGGGGAAAGAGGGAAAAAGGGGGAAACAGGGATAAAGGGGGAAAGAGGAAAAATATGGAAAAAGGGGGGAAGAGGGGAAAGGGGGAAAGAGGAAAAGGGGGTGAAAGGGGGGAAGGGAAAAAGAGGGGAAAGAGGGATAGAGGGAGAGAGGGAAAAAGGGAAAGAGGGGAAAGAGGAAAAAGGGGGGAAAAGAGGGGAAAGAGGGAAAAAGAGGGGAAGAGGGATAAAGGGGGAAGAGAGAAAAGGGAGGCAAGAGGGGAAAGAGGAGAAGGGGGGGAAAGAGGAAAAAGAGGGAAAAAGGGGGGGAAAGGGAAAAAGGGGGGAAAGAGGGATAAAGGGGGAAAAGGGGGCAAAAGAGGGAAGAGGGGGAGGAAAGAGGGAAAAAGTCTGTGGGGGGATTGATGGCGGATCTGCCCCAGCCCCGGGGTCTCTCCTGGAGGGGAGGGACGGGCGGGCTCCAGCGGGGGTGCTGAGGAGATGAGGGGACACGAGGGACACGAGGGACACGAGGGGACGATGAAGGGACCCGAGGGACGCGACGGGACACGATGGGACATGAGGGGACACGATGGGACATGAAGGGACACGAGGGACCCGAGGGACGCGATGGGACATGAAGGGACACGAGGGACCCGAGGGGACGCGATCTCCTCACCCGGCGTTTCCCGCCCCGGCGCTTCCCGCCCGCCGGCGCCGCGGCCACGCCCCCTCGCCGCCGGCCACGCCCCCTCGCCGGCGTCACGTCCGGGAGTGTGTGGCGGGAAAAGGCGGGAGGGAGGAGAGGGAGGCGCCGCCGTTTTGGTGGAGGTTGTGAGGGGAACTGGGGGTCGGCGTGAGGGGCATTGGGGGTCGGTGTGGGGGGAGGAATTGGGGTCGGCGTCAGGGGCATTGGGGGTCGGTGTGAGGGGGGGATTTGGGGGGCAGTGTGGGGGTGGGGATTTGGGGTCGGTGTGAGGGGGGAATTGGGGGACGGTGTGGGGGAGGAACTGAGGGTCGGTGTGAGCGGGACATTAGGGGTCGGTGTGGGGAGGAATTGAGGATCGGTGGGGGGGGCTTGGGGGGTCGGTGTGAGGGGGAATTGGGGGTCGGTGTGGGGGAAGTTGGGGGTTGGTCTGGGGAGGATTTGAGGGGTCAGTGTGGGGAGGATTTGGGGGTCGATGTGAGGGGCATTAGGGGTTGGTGTGGGGGGCAGGAACTGGGGGTCAGTGTGTGGGGGGGCATTGGGGGTCGGTGCGAGGGGGAATTAGGGTCCAGTGGGGGGGCACTGGGGGTCGGTGTTTGAGGGGGGAATTGGGGGGCCGGTGTGGGGGGGTCAGTGCAGGGGGGGCCTTGGGGGTCGGTGTGAGGGGGCATTGGGGGTCAGTCTGGGGAGGAATTGGGGGTCGGTGTGGGGGGGGCATTGGGGATCAGTGTGGGGGGGAATTGGGGGTCGGTGTGGGGGGGAATTGGGGTCTGGTGTGGGGGGGGGGGGACATTGGGGGTCGGTGTGAGGGGGAATTGGGGGTCGGTGTGGGGGGGAAGTTGGGGGTTGGTCTGGGGAGGATTTGAGGGGTCAGTCTGGGGAGGATTTGGGGGTCGATGTGAGGGGCATTAGGGGTTGGTGTGGGGGGCGTTGGGGGTCAGTGCGAGGGGGAATTAGGGTCCGGGGGGGGATTGGGGGTCTGTGTTTGAGGGGGGAACTGGGGGGTTGGTGTGCGGGGGCGGCCTTGGGGGTCGGTGTGAGGGGGCATTGGGGGTCAGTCTGGGGAGGAATTGGGGGTCGGGGGGGCATTTGGGGGTCGGTGGGGGGGAGCTGGGGGTCGGGGTTTGGGGGGAGCTGGGGGTCGGGTGGGGGGTGGATTGAGGGTCGGTGTGAAGGGAATGGGGGGCCATGAGGGGAACGGAGGCGCAGAAACAACTTTACAGCCTCCGGAGCCATGAACCTCCACACCCCGCAGGGCTCCAGAGCAGCTGCGTTCGTTTCGCCGTCGGGCGCAAGGGGAGCGATGGTTCCACCCCTCGTGCGCCGCTCCGAGCGGCAGGAGCTGCGTTTAAATACAGCGAGGTGCTCGTGTCCCAGCGACCCCGGAGCGCCCGCACACATCCATAACCTTTCCCGCTCATCACTGCCGTAGTCTCCGCCTGGACGCCCCCTGTTCGCCTGCGCGGCGCCACCTGGTGCTCTGGAGGAGGGGTCTTTGGATGAAGGCTCCTTCAGCTTCCTCAGGTTTGGCTCCTTGTGTTGAATGGACTGGGACCCAAGCTCCAGGTCGGTTGAACCCAGCCTGGCGCCCCCTTTTTGCTGTAAATCTCGGTTCTCTCGTCCCCTCGAGTTCACAGCTGGTGCCGTAAAACTCCTGATCCTGGCACTGCTGGGTTCTGGTTTCCTTACCATGAGTTCACCTAAAGCTCTGAACTAAGGGCTCGTGTGGCTCAGCCCTAAAGTGTTGGCTCGTTAGTGGGCACCCAATTATGTTTTGTTAACCCTTAAAATGTTCGTGCCCTCTATCAGACCCAGGAGTTCGGGCGGGGATTCAGTTCAGGAGGGACCCGGGAGTAACCCTAAGGACCCAGTAGTTGGGGGGTGTCAAGGGTTAAGATCGTGAAACCGTGGGGACCCCTAATGTCCCCAGGGGCCATTGTGACATCCTGGGGACCCTGCATTGTCCCCAGGGTGTTGTGACACCATGGGGACCCACTTTGTCCCCAGGGCCCATTGTGACGTCTCAGGATCCCCCATTGTTTCCAGGGCCCATTGTGACATGCTGGGGACCCCAAATGTCCCCAGGGCCCATTGTGACATTCTGGGGACCCCCTTGTCCCCAGGGCCCATCGTGGCACCGAGGGGACCCCCCCCCCCCTAGTCCCCAGGGCCCATTGTGGCACCATGGACACCCCCTTTGTCCCCAGGGCCCATTGTGACATCCCAGGACCCCACCTTGTCCCCAGGGTCCCTTCTGACAGGGTGGGGACCCCCCTTTCTCCCCAGGGCTCATTGTGACGTCCCAGGACCCCTCGTTGTCCCCAGTGCCCATTGTGACATCCTGGGGACCCCCCTTGTCCCCAGGGCCCATTGTGAAATCCGGGGAACCCCCTGGTCTCCAGGGCCCATAGTGGTACCGTGGGGACTCGTCCTGTCACTTGGGTCCATTGTGACACCATGGGGACCCCGCCTTTGTCCCCAGGACCCATTGTGACATCCTGGGGACCCCTTTGTCTTTGGGGCCCATTGTGACATCCTGGGGACCCCCCTTTGTCCCCAAGGCCCATTGTGACACCGTGGGGACCCCACTTCTTTCCAGGACCCATTGTGGCATTCTGGGGACTTCCTTTGTCCCCAGGGCCCATTGTGACATCCTGGAGACCCCCTTTATCCCCAGAGCTCGTTGTCGCACCATGGGGACCCCCTTTGTCACTGGGGCCCATTGTGACATCTCAGGACCCCCCATTGTCCCCAGGGCCCATTGTGACACCGTGGGGACCCCGCCTTTTCCCCAGGGCCCATTGTGACGTCTCAGGACCCCCTTTGTCCCCAGGGCCCACTGTGGCACCATGGGGACCCCCTTTGTCCTCTGGGCCCATTGTGACATTCCAGGACCCCACTTTGTCCCCAGGGCCCATTGTGACACCGTGGGGACCCCCCTTGTCCCCAGGGCCCATTGTGACAATTAAGGGACCCCCTTTGTCCCCAGGGCCCATTTTGACATCCCAGGACCCCCCTTGTCCCCAGTGCCCATTGTGACATCTTAGGACCCCACTTTGTCCCCAGGGCCCATTGTGACATCCTGGGGACCACCTGTGTCCCCAGGGCCCATTGTGACATCCCAGGAGCCACCGTTGTCCCCAGGGCCCATTGTGACATCCTGGGGACCCCCCTTGTCCCCAGGGCTTATTGTGACATCCTGGGGACCGCCTTTGTCCCCAGGGCCCATAGTGACATCCCAGGACCCCAAGTTGTCCCCAGGGACCATTGTGACACCGTGGGGACCCCCTTTGTCCTCAGGGCCCGTTGTGAACATCCTGGGGACCCCCTTGTCCACACGACCCATCGTGGCACCGTGGGGACCCCCCGTTGTCCCCAGGACCTATAGTGACACCGTGGGTACCCCCTTTATCCCATGAGCCCATTGTGACATCCTGGGGACCCCCTTGTCCCCAGGGCCCATTGTGACACCATGGGGATCGCCTTTGTCCCCGTGGCCCATTGTGACATCCCAGGACCCCGCGTTGTCCCCAGGGCCCATTCTGACATCCTGGGGACCCCCCTTGTCCCCAGGGCTTATTGTGACATCCTGGGGACCCCTTTGTCCCAGGGGCACATTGTGGCACCATGGGGACCCCCTTTATCCCCAGGGCCACTTGTGACATCCTGGGGACCCCCCTTGTCCCCAGTGCCCATTATGACATTCTGGGGACCCCCTTTGTCCCAGGGGCACATTGTGGCACCATGGGGACCCCCTTTGTCCCCAGGGCCCATTGTGACACCGTGGGGACCCCGCCTTTTCCCCAGGGCCCATTGTGACGTCTCAGGACCCCCTTTGTCCCCAGGGCCCACTGTGGCACCATGGGGACCCCCTTTGTCCTCTGGGCCCATTGTGACATTCCAGGACCCCACTTTGTCCCCATGGCTTATTGTGACACCCTGGGACCGCCTTTGTCCCCAGGGCCCATTGTGACATCCCAGGACCCCCCATTGTCCCCAGGGACCATTGTGACATCCTGGGGACCCCCTTTGTCCCAAGACCCCATTGTGACATCCTGGGGACCCCGCCTTGTCCCCAAAGCCCATTGTGACATCCTGGGGACCCTCTTTGTCCCCAGGGCCCATTGTGGCACCATGGGGACATCCTTTGTCACTGGGGCCAGTTGTGACATCCCAGGACCCCACTTTGTCCCCAGGGCTTATTGTGATACCATGGGGACCCCCCTTGTCCCCAGGGCCCATTGTGACATTCAGGGGGACTCCTCTTTGTCCCCAGGGCCTATTGTGTCATCCTGGGGATCTCCCCTTGTCTCTAGGGCCCATTGTGAGACTGTGGAAGACCCCCTTTGTCCCCAAGTCCCATTGTGACGTCCCAGGACGCCTCGTTGTCCCCAGGACCCATTGTGACTCCATGGGAACCCCCCCTTGTCCCCAGGGCCCATTGTGACATCCTGGGACCCCCCTTTGTCCCCAGTGCCCATTGTGAAATCCTGGGGACCCACTTTGTCCCCAGGGCCCATTGTGGCACCATGGGGAGCGCCTTTGTCACTGGGGACCATTGTGACATTCCAGGATTTTACTTTGTCCCCGGGGCCCATTGTGACATCCTGGGGATCCCCCTTTGTCGCCAGGGCCCACTGTGACACCGTGGGCACCCTCTTTGTCCCATGGGCCCATTGTGACCTTCAAGGGACCCCCCATTGTCCCCAGGGCCCATTGTGACATCCTGGGTACCCGCTTTGTCCCCAAGACCCATTGTGACATCCTAGTACCCCCCGCAGTCCCCAGGGCCCATTGTGACACCATGGGGATCGCCTTTGTCCCCGTGGCCCATTGTGACATCCCAGGACCCCGCGTTGTCCCCAGGGCCCATTCTGACATCCTGGGGACCCCCCTTGTCCCCAGGGCTTATTGTGACATCCCGGGGACCCCTTTGTCCCAGGGGCACATTGTGGCACCATGGGGACCCCCTTTATCCCCAGGGCCACTTGTGACATCCTGGGGACCCCCCTTGTCCCCAGTGCCCATTATGACATTCTGGGGACCCCCTTTGTCCCAGGGGCACATTGTGACACCACGGGGACCCCCTTTGTCACCGGGGCCCATTGTGACATCCCAGGACCCCGCATTGTCCCCAGGGCCCATTCTGACATCCTGGGGACCCCCCTTGTCCCCAGGGCCCACTGTGGCACCATGGGGACCCCCTTTGTCCTCTGGGCCCATTGTGACATTCCAGGACCCCACTTTGTCCCCAGGGCCCATTGTGACACCGTGGGGACCCCCCTTGTCCCCAGGGCCCATTGTGACAATTAAGGGACCCCCTTTGTCCCCAGGGCCCATTTTGACATCCCAGGACCCCCCTTGTCCCCAGTGCCCATTGTGACATCTTAGGACCCCACTTTGTCCCCAGGGCCCATTGTGACATCCTGGGGACCACCTGTGTCCCCAGGGCCCATTGTGACATCCCAGGAGCCACCGTTGTCCCCAGGGCCCATTGTGACATCCTGGGGACCCCCTTGTCCCCAGTGTCCATTGTGGCATCCTGGGACCCCCGTTGTCCCCAGGCCCATTGTGGCACCATGTGGACCCCCTTTTTCCCGAGGGCCCATTATAACGTCCCAGGACCCCCCATTGTCCCCTGGGCCCATTGTGACATCCTGGGGTCCCCCTTTTGTCCCCTGGGCCCATTGTGACACTGTGGGGATCTCCTTGGTCCCCAGGGACCATTGTGACACTGTGGGGACCCCCTTTGTCCCCGGGGCCCATTGTGACATCCTGGGGAACCGCTTTGTCCCCAGGACCCATTGTGACGTCCCAGGACCCCCCCTTGTCCCCAGGGCTCATTGTGATGTCCCAGGATCCCCATTGTCCCCAGAGCCCATTGTGATGTCCTGGGAACCCCCTTTGACCCCAGGGTCCATTGTGACACCATGGGGACCCCCTCTTGTCCCCAGGGCCCATCGTGGCACCGTGGGGACCCCCTTGTCACTGGGGACCCATTGTGACACTATGGGGACCCCACTTTGTGCCCAGGGCCCATTGTAACATCCTGGGGACCCCCTTGCCTCCAGGGCCCCTTGTGACATCAGAGGATCACCCTTTGTCCCCAGGACCCATTGTGACATCCCAGGACCCCACTTACTCCCCAGGGCCCATTGTGGCACCATGAGGACCCCCTTTGTCACTGGTGCCCATTGTGACATCCCAGGACCCCCCATTGTCTGCAGAGCCCATTGTGACACTATAGGGACCCCCCTTGTCACTGAGAACCCATTGTGACACCATGGGCACCTCCCCTTGTCGTCAGAGCCCATTGTGACATCCCAAAACCCCCAATTGTCTCCAGGGCCCATTGTGACATCCTGGGGACCTCCCTTTCTCCCCAGGGCCCATTGTGACGTTCCAGGAACCCCCATTGTCCTCAGGGCCCATTGTGACATTCAGGGGACCCCCTTTGTCTTCAGGGCCCATTGTGACACCATGGAGACCCCATTTGTCACTCGGGCCCATTGCGACATCCGGGGGACCCCCCTTTGTCCTCAGGGCCCATTGTGACATTCAGGGCACCCCTCTTTGTCCCCAGGGCCCATTCTGATACCATGGGGACCACTTTGTCCCCAGGGCCCACTGTGACATCCTGGGGACGCCCTTTGTCCCCAGGGCCCATTTTGACACCATGTGCACCCCCCTTTGTGCCCAGGGCCGATTGTGACATCCTGGGGACCCTCTTTGTCCCCAGGGCCCATTGTGACATCCTGGGGACACCCCATTGTCTCCAGGGCCCATTGTGAACATCCTGGGGACCCCCTTGTCCCCAGGGCCCATCGTGGCACCGTGGGGACCCCCCGTTGTCCCCAGGGCCTATAGTGACACTGTGGGTACCCCCTTTGTCCCCAGTGCCCATTGTGACATCCTGGGGACCCCCCTTGTCCCCAGGGCTTATTGTGACATCCTGGGGACCGCCTTTGTCCCCAGGGCCCATAGTGACATCCCAGGACCCCAAGTTGTCCCCAGGGACCATTGTGACACCGTGGGGACCCCCTTTGTCCTCAGGGCCCGTTGTGAACATCCTGGGGACCCCCTTGTCCACACGACCCATCGTGGCACCGTGGGGACCCCCCGTTGTCCCCAGGACCTATAGTGACACCGTGGGTACCCCCTTTATCCCATGAGCCCATTGTGACATCCTGGGGACCCCCTTGTCCCCAGGGCCCATTGTGACACCATGGGGATCGCCTTTGTCCCCGTGGCCCATTGTGACATCCCAGGACCCCGCGTTGTCCCCAGGGCCCATTCTGACATCCTGGGGACCCCCCCTTGTCCCCAGGGCTTATTGTGACATCCTGGGGACCCCTTTGTCCCAGGGGCACATTGTGGCACCATGGGGACCCCCTTTATCCCCAGGGCCACTTGTGACATCCTGGGGACCCCCCTTGTCCCCAGTGCCCATTATGACATTCTGGGGACCCCCTTTGTCCCAGGGGCACATTGTGGCACCACGGGGACCCCCTTTGTCACCGGGGCCCATTGTGACATCCCAGGACCCCAAGTTGTCCCCAGGGCCCATTGTGACACCGTGGGGACCCCGCCTTTTCCCCAGGGCCCATTGTGACGTCTCAGGACCCCCTTTGTCCCCAGGGCCCACTGTGGCACCATGGGGACCCCCTTTGTCCTCTGGGCCCATTGTGACATTCCAGGACCCCACTTTGTCCCCAGGGCCCATTGTGACACCGTGGGGACCCCCCTTGTCCCCAGGGCCCATTGTGACAATTAAGGGACCCCCTTTGTCCCCAGGGCCCATTTTGACATCCCAGGACCCCCCTTGTCCCCAGTGCCCATTGTGACATCTTAGGACCCCACTTTGTCCCCAGGGCCCATTGTGACATCCTGGGGACCACCTGTGTCCCCAGGGCCCATTGTGACATCCCAGGAGCCACCGTTGTCCCCAGGGCCCATTGTGACATCCTGGGGACCCCCTTGTCCCCAGTGTCCATTGTGGCATCCTGGGACCCCCGTTGTCCCCAGGCCCATTGTGGCACCATGTGGACCCCCTTTTTCCCGAGGGCCCATTATAACGTCCCAGGACCCCCCATTGTCCCCTGGGCCCATTGTGACATCCTGGGGTCCCCCTTTTGTCCCCTGGGCCCATTGTGACACTGTGGGGATCTCCTTGGTCCCCAGGGACCATTGTGACACTGTGGGGACCCCCTTTGTCCCCGGGGCCCATTGTGACATCCTGGGGAACCGCTTTGTCCCCAGGACCCATTGTGACGTCCCAGGACCCCCCCTTGTCCCCAGGGCTCATTGTGATGTCCCAGGATCCCCATTGTCCCCAGAGCCCATTGTGATGTCCTGGGAACCCCCTTTGACCCCAGGGTCCATTGTGACACCATGGGGACCCCCTCTTGTCCCCAGGGCCCATCGTGGCACCATGGGGACCCCCTTGTCACTGGGGACCCATTGTGACACTATGGGGACCCCCCTTTGTGCCCAGGGCCCATTGTAACATCCTGGGGACCCCCTTGCCTCCAGGGCCCCTTGTGACATCAAAGGATCACCCTTTGTCCCCAGGACCCATTGTGACATCCCAGGACCCCACTTACTCCCCAGGGCCCATTGTGGCACCATGAGGACCCCCTTTGTCACTGGTGCCCATTGTGACATCCCAGGACCCCCCATTGTCTGCAGAGCCCATTGTGACACTATAGGGACCCCCCTTGTCACTGAGAACCCATTGTGACACCATGGGCACCTCCCCTTGTCGTCAGAGCCCATCGTGACATCCCAAAACCCCCAATTGTCTCCAGGGCCCATTGTGACATCCTGGGGACCTCCCTTTCTCCCCAGGGCCCATTGTGACGTTCCAGGAACCCCCATTGTCCTCAGGGCCCATTGTGACATTCAGGGGACCCCCTTTGTCTTCAGGGCCCATTGTGACACCATGGAGACCCCATTTGTCACTCGGGCCCATTGTGACATCCTAGGACCCCCCATTGTCCCCAAGGCCCATTGCGACATCCTGGGGACCCCTCTTTGTCCTCAGGGCCCATTGTGACATTCAGGGCACCCCTCTTTGTCCCCAGGGCCCATTCTGATACCATGGGGACCACTTTGTCCCCAGGGCCCACTGTGACATCCTGGGGACGCCCTTTGTCCCCAGGGCCCATTTTGACACCATGTGCACCCCCCTTTGTGCCCAGGGCCGATTGTGACATCCTGGGGACCCTCTTTGTCCCCAGGGCCCATTGTGACATCCTGGGGACACCCCATTGTCTCCAGGGCCCATTGTGAACATCCTGGGGACCCCCTTGTCCCCAGGGCCCATCGTGGCACCGTGGGGACCCCCCGTTGTCCCCAGGGCCTATAGTGACACCGTGGGTACCCCCTTTGTCCCCAGTGCCCATTGTGACATCCTGGGGACCCCCCTTGTCCCCAGGGCTTATTGTGACATCCTGGGGACCGCCTTTGTCCCCAGGGCCCATAGTGACATCCCAGGACCCCAAGTTGTCCCCAGGGACCATTGTGACACCGTGGGGACCCCCTTTGTCCTCAGGGCCCGTTGTGAACATCCTGGGGACCCCCTTGTCCACACGACCCATCGTGGCACCGTGGGGACCCCCCGTTGTCCCCAGGACCTATAGTGACACCGTGGGTACCCCCTTTATCCCATGAGCCCATTGTGACATCCTGGGGACCCCCTTGTCCCCAGGGCCCATTGTGACACCATGGGGATCGCCTTTGTCCCCGTGGCCCATTGTGACATCCCAGGACCCCGCGTTGTCCCCAGGGCCCATTCTGACATCCTGGGGACCCCCCTTGTCCCCAGGGCTTATTGTGACATCCTGGGGACCCCTTTGTCCCAGGGGCACATTGTGGCACCATGGGGACCCCCTTTATCCCCAGGGCCACTTGTGACATCCTGGGGACCCCCTTTGTCCCCAGTGCCCATTATGACATTCTGGGGACCCCCTTTGTCCCAGGGGCACATTGTGACACCACGGGGACCCCCTTTGTCACCGGGGCCCATTGTGACATCCCAGGACCCCGCATTGTCCCCAGGGCCCATTCTGACATCCTGGGGACCCCCCTTGTCCCCAGGGCCCATTGTGACACCATGGGTACCCCCTTTGTCCCCAGTGCCCATTGTGACATCCTGGGGACCCCCCTTGTCCCCATGGCTTATTGTGACACCCTGGGACCGCCTTTGTCCCCAGGGCCCATTGTGACGTCCCAGGACCCCCCTTTGTCCCAAGACCCCATTGTGACATCCTGGGGACCCCGCCTTGTCCCCAAAGCCCATTGTGACATCCTGGGGACCCCCTTGTCGCCAGGGCCCATCATGGCACCGTGGGGACCCCCCTTTGTCCCCAGTGCCCATTGAGACATCCTGGGGACCCTCTTTGTCCCCAGGGCCCATTGTGGCACCATGGGGACACCCTTTGTCACTGGGGCCAGTTGTGACATCCCAGGACCCCACTTTGTCCCTAGGGCTTATTGTGATACCATGGGGACCCCCCTTGTCCCCAGGGCCCATTGTGACATTCAGGGGGACTCCTCTTTGTCCCCAGGGCCTATTGTGTCATCCTGGGGATCTCCCCTTGTCTCTAGGGCCCATTGTGAGACTGTGGAAGACCCCCTTTGTCCCCAAGTCCCATTGTGACGTCCCAGGACGCCTCGTTGTCCCCAGGACCCATTGTGACTCCATGGGAACCCCCCCTTGTCCCCAGGGCCCATTGTGACATCATGGGACCCCCCCTTTGTCCCCAGTGCTCATTGTGAAATCCTGGGGACCCACTTTGTCCCCAGGGCCCATTGTGGCACCATGGGGAGCGCCTTTGTCACTGGGGACCATTGTGACATTCCAGGATTTTACTTTGTCCCCAGGGCCCATTGTGACATCCTGGGGATCCCCCTTTGTCGCCAGGGCCCACTGTGACACCGTGGGCACCCTCTTTGTCCCATGGGCCCATTGTGACCTTCAAGGGCCCCCCCATTGTCCCCAGGGCCCATTGTGACATCCTGGGTACCCCCTTTGTCCCCAAGACCCATTGTGACATCCTAGTACCCCCTGCAGTCCCCAGGGTCCATTGTGACATCCTGGGGATCCCCGTTGTCCCCAGGGCCCATTGTGAAACCGTGGAGACCCCCCCTTTGTCTCCAGTGCCCATTGTGACATCCTGGGGACCCCCTTTGTCCCCAGTGGTCATTGTGACAGGGTGGGACCCCCCTTGTACCCAGGGCCCATTGTGACATCCTGGGGACCCCCTTTATCCCCAGGGCCTATTGTGACATCCTGGGGAGTCCCCTTTATCCCCAGGGCCCATTGTGACATCCTGGCGACCCCTTTTGTCCCCAGGGTCCATTGTGACTTCCTGGGGCCTCCCTTTGTCCCCAGGGCCCATTGTGACATCGCAGGAGCCCCCATTGTCCCAAGGGCACATTGTTACATCCTGGGGACCCCCTTGTCCCCAGGACCCGTTGTGACATCTTGGGGACCCCTATGTCACCAGAACCCATTGTGATATCCTGGGGAGCCCCCTTTGTCCCCAGGGCCCATTGTGCACATCCTGTGGACCCCTCTTTGTCCCCAGGGCCCATTGTGATATCCTGGGGAGCCCTCTTTTTCCCCAGGGCCTATTGTGACATCCTGGGGACCGCCTTTGTCCCCCGGGCTCATTGTGACATCCTGAAGATCCCCTGTGTCCCCAGGGCCTATTGTGACATCCCAGGACCCCCCCTTTTCTCCAGGGCCCATTGTGATGTCCCAGGACCCCCTATTGTCCCCAGAGCCCATTGTGACATCCCAGGAACCCCCATTGTCCCCAGGCCCCATTATACACATCCTGGGGTCCCCCTTTATCCCCAGGGCCATTGTGACACCATGGGGACCCACTTTGTCCCCAGGGCCCATTGTGACGTCCCAGGATGCCCCATTGTCCCCTGGGCCCATTGTCAAATCATGGGGACCCCCTTTATCCCCAGGGCCTGTTGTGACATCCCAGGACCCCCCATTGTCCCCAGGGCCCATTGTGACATCCCAGGACCCCCCATTGTCCCCAGGGCCCATTCTGACACCATGGGGACCCTCTTTGTCCCCAGGGCCCATTGTGATATCCTGGGGACTCCCTTTGTCCCCAGGGCCCATTGTGACACCGTGGAGACCCTCCTTGTCCTCAGGGCCCATTATGACATTCAGGGGACTCCTCTTTGTCCCCAGGGCCTATTGTGACATCCTGGAGACCCCCCTTTACTCCAGGGCCCATTGTGACGTCCCAGGACCCCCTGTTGTTCCCCGGGCCCATTGTGAAATCCTGGGGACCCCCTCTTTTTCCCCAAGGCCCATTGTGACATCCCATGACCCCCCATTGTCCCCAGGCCCCATTATGCACATCCTGCGGTCCCCCTTTATCCCCCGGCCCCATTCTGACACTGTGGGGACCCCCGTTGTCCCCAGGACCCATTGTGACATCCTGGGGACCCCCTTTGTCCCCAGGGCCTATTGTGACATCTCAGAATCCCCCATTGTCCCCAGGGCTCATTGTGACACCGTGGGGAACCCCCTTTGTCCCCAGGGCCCATTGTGACATCCTGGGGACTCCCTTTGTCCCCAGGGCCCATTGTGACATCCCAGGACCCCCTTTGTCCCCAGGGCCCATTGTGACATCCTGGGAACCCCCTTGTCCCCAGGGCCCGTCGTGGCACCGTGGGGACCCTCCCCTTTTTCTCCAGTGCCAATTGTGACATCCTTGGGACCCCTCTTGTCCTCAGAGTCCATTGTGACATCCTGGGCAGCCCCCTTTGTCCCCAGGGCCCATTGTGACATCCCAGGACCCCCCTTGTCTCCAGACCCCATTGTGACATCCTGGGGACCCTGTTGTCACAAGGGCCCATTGTGACACCGTGGGGACCCCCTTTGTCACTGGGGCCCATTGTGGCATACCAGGACTCCACTTTGTCCCCAGGGCCCATTGTGACACCGTGGGGACCCCTTTGTCCCCAGGACCCATTGTGACATCTCATGACCCCCCCTTGTCCCCAGGGCCCATTGTGACATCCTGGGGACCCCTTTGTCCCCAGGGACCATTGTGACGGGGTGGGACACCCCTTGTCTCCAAGGCCCATTGTGACATCATGGGGACCCCCCTTTGTCCCCAGGGCCCATTGTGACATCCTGGGGATCCCCTTTGTCCCCAGGGCCCATTGTTACATCCTGGGGACCCCCTTTGTCCCCAGGGGCCATTGTGACATCCTGGGGACCCCCCTTGTCCCCAGAGCCCATTGTGACATTCAGGGGACCCTCTCTTTGTCTCCAGGGCCGATTGTGACATCCTTGGGACCTCGTTTGTCCCCAGGGCCCATTGTTGTACCATGGGGACCCCCTTTGTCCCCAGGGCCCATTGTGGCACCATGGTGAACCCCTTTGTCACTGGGGCTCATTGTGACATCCCAGGACCCCCCGTTGTCCCCAGGGGCCATTGTGACATCCCAGGACCCCCCGGTGTCCCCAGGGCCCATTGTGACATCCTGGGTCCCCCTTTGTCCCTGTCGAGGGTTAAGATTGCGGGGTGACAATCAAACCCTGGCAGATGTGTTGTCAACCTCCTCTGCCCCCCACTTCCCCCTTCTGCCCCTCCCTCTCCCCCCTTCCCACTCAGCACAGGCGATCGGGAGGGGAAGAAGCACAGAGGGGAGAGAGTTGGAAAAGTTCAAGATGTTTTACTGATGCTACTGATGAGAACAGAGAAAATAATACAAATATACAAAACCCATCTTGTAAGTCTGAGCAACTGCAGAGCCAGCACCCAAAGTCCTGGATCAGACTCTGCAGCCAACCGGAGCTGGATTCAGTCTCTCACTGGCCTCCGTTCGCAGGGACGACCAGCAAGGTCCTCTCCTGATGTCGGCCATGAGCAGAAGGGAAGGAAAAAGGCAAAAGGGAAGGGAAAAAGGGACGAGATCCTCGTGATCTCCCGCTTTTATATGAAGTATTCACGTGAACGGAATGTTATACACAGTTGCTCACCGGTTTCTCGTTGCCCCTCTCGCGAGATGTCCATCTGTGCTTGTCAATAAGTTTCCATTGCATTGCTGGGTTTGCCAAAACATGTGTCTGGTTCTCCAGGAAAATGCAGCTGACATGAAGGCTTTGGCTGACAGGCAAAATTCACTAAAAGAGAAACTTGTTTTTACCAAAACCAGGACAGGTGGGGGCGCAGAGGCTGCTGAGACATGGAGATGGACTGGGACACGGGGGTGGGCTGGGACATAGAGATAGGCTGGGACATGGATGGCCTGGGTCACAGAGACTGCTGGGATGTGCAGACGGGCTGGGTCATGGGCACGAGTCAGAGCCAGCACAGGAGCAGGGAGGCTGGGGCAGCTCCATCCTGCAGACGTGCTTGTCCTGGCCATGCCAGCCATGGGATACGTGCCCCAGCACAGACACACACCCGTGGGACACACAGCTGGCCACAGGGACCCCAGAGACACACGCACGCCTCGTGCCATCATTCCAGTTCATTGGTGGAGCCGTGGGGGTCACTGGGGTGGCGGTGGCGGTGGCCAAGGGTGGCGAGGGTGGCACCAAGGTGCTCACAGTCCAAACTGATCACTGTGTTTAAAAAGATAATCGAGGGGGAAGGGCAACCAAAGAGCCAGGAATCCATATTTCAAATAATAAGGTGAGAGGGTTGTTAATTAGATGAATGAGACAGGTAAACTGAGGCCAGCCCTGGGGAGTCTGTAACCCCTGCAGTGCCAAGCGCTGGGGAGCAGGGCAGGGAATGTGCAGCTGGGGTTGGTGGATGTGTAAGCGGGGGCTTTTTGTCCCATTCCCTGTGCTGTCTTTGGGTAGAACACCTGGTCTTGCCAAATCGTTTATAAAATACGCTTTGCTGAGAGATCCTGCCCGGGGCTGTTCTCTTGGCAAGGGGATTGTTTCCCACAGCAGGGTTTGGCAGCAGAAGTTTGGCAGGACAAGAGGGCCCATGAGGTCAGAAAGCAGAGCAGAGCTGGAACGTGGGGTCACGGGCACCAAACCCAGCTCGGGTGGAGCCAAGAGGGTCCCCTCGTGTGCAGGGCCCAAAGCGCCATCTGTAGCATCTGCCCGTCTTTCTGAGTGCCCAGAGCCCTCTTCTTGGGGCCAAATCCTCATGTTTAGGGTCCCAACGCGTCTTTCATCACCCACGGCCTTTGGTCAGGGTCCACAGCTTCATTTTCAGGTGGAGCCACTGCCTGGCAACAACCGCCCGGAAGTCTGTGGACAGCCAGTGGATGAAATGCAGCCAATCACATTTGAGGAGGCGGGGCAAGTCATGTGATTGAAACATAAGCAGCCAATCGAGCTTTGAGACCTGCAGGACAGTTGGCGACAGTTGAACAAACTGGGCAGCCCTGAGGGGTGGGCTGTGCTGACTGCACCAATCACACCTGGTGGGAGTGCAGCACAGGATGATTGACAAATAGTCTGACCAATCATTTGGTGGGGGGAGCCAGTGGGAAATCCCAGACAGCCAATCAGAGGAAACAGCGGCTCAGGGAAGGCGGACACTGTGGAGGGAGTAACCCCTCAGGTCGCCAATCAGAGAGAGTATCACCTCAGGGCAGGGTGAGCCCCAAAGCAGGACAGAATCACTGCCCAGGCAGCCAATCAGCTGCAGGATCAGCTCAGGGGGGGAGACTGACAGCCCTCCTGACCAATGGTGGCGCAGCCCAGGCTGAGCAGGCGGTTGCTCTGCAGGCGGCCAGCGTGAGTTTTGCCATGGCGCCCGTGGAGCTGCCCGAGGCCGAGCAGCCCCCGGCCCAGCCCTGGGGCCCTTTTTCCTCCCTCTGGGGCCCTGGAGATGTCTTGCTGCCTCTGGCCCAGGTGTGTGTGGGCTGCTCTGGCCTTGTTCTCCTGGGCGGGGGAGGGGGCAGGGGGCACTTGCTGGAGAGGAGCAGCTGGGGCTGGGGCTGGAGCTGGAGAGAGCAGGAGAAGGGGAAGCAGCTGGAGGGTGAAGTGCAGGGGATCCCCACAGCTGCTGCTGCAGCTGCACCAGAGACAGCTGCCCCTCTGGGTGAGGAAGAGTCCCTGTGAGCAGCCTCAGCAGAGCAGATCACAAAGGTGCACCGCAGGGCCTGTGTAAGTGGGGAAAATCACTGTCCGGCCGTATAGTGTGTGTGTGTGTGGGGTGCGTCTGGGGAGCCTCGTGCTGTGAGAGCTGTCAGACACCCATGTGTTCTCTTAGGTGCGGGATGGACAAACGGCTGGAGCTACAGAATAGGAGGGGAGGGAAAGACAGGCAGACAGAAGGGCCTGAACTCCACAGCTTGCCTGGCAGTGCAGAGAGCAGGAACTGTGGTGAGTGCTGGGCCCTTGGGGTCATTTCATCCTGTTTTGTGCTCCCCTCCCTCCCTCCCTGCTCCCTCCTCTTTCCTACCGTGTCCTTCTCCCTCTTCATCTCTTCTCTCTCTGCCCCTCTCTGCTTCTTCCTCACCGTTTCCTCCACCCGTCTCCACCTCTGTGCAGGGTTTCTCGTATCTCCCTCTCTGTCTCCGCTGCTCTGTGCTTCTCATCATCCCTGGTTTCTCTTTGTCACCATTCTGCTCTGTTGCTGTGTCCTGCTCCCTGCCCCATCATTTCTCACTGTATCCCTCTGTCCTGCTCCCTGCACCTATTCCTGCCCCTCTTCTTTTTTACTCCCTCTCCATCTTGCTGCCCGCCCCAGGATTTTTTCCCCAATCTCTGTCCTGCCCCCAACCCTTGTTGTTCTTTCTCTCTCCTGCTCCCCTTCTGTCTTTCTGCCTGTCTTCCCTTTCCCGGCTGCTTCTTTCTCCAGCTCTGTCCAGATTACTGCTCCTCTTCCTTTTGATGTCTTTCTGTCCTGGTTTTCTTTCTGTCTCCCATCCCTGTTCCCAGTGCCATCCCTTCTCGCTATATCACCCCTGTCCAGCTGGCTCTGCCTTTTCGTTGTCTTCTCTTCCTCTTTCCTGCTGCTCAGCCCTCTTTTCCTCTTTCTCCAGCTCCTTGCTGCATGTTTCCCCTTTCCAGTCTCTTCATTTGGATCCCCACTTTGCTTTATTTCTCACTCCCTTTGTTCTGTTCCCTGTCTTTCTTTTTGTCTCTCCATCTGTGCATCCCCCTCCCTGTCTTTCTCCAGCCCCTTCCTGCTTCTCCTCCTCCCCCCTCCCCATCCCTCTGTCCTGCTCATCAGCCCTGCTGGTTCTTCCTCCCTGTCTCATCCCAGCTCATTGTGCCTTTTTGCCTTCATCTCTCCATCCTTTTCCCTGTGTGTTTGTTTCTCTCTCAGCTCCTCTGTCTTCTCTCTTGTCTGATTTGTCTCTTGCTGGTCCTCTGTCCTTCTCCCCAGCAGCTTCAACTGAATGGCCAGGTGTCCCTGCACTCTGGTGGTTCCTCATCACTGCCCTGGGCTGTGTCTGTAGGGCTGGGGATCATTTAGGAGCTGCTCTCCTTCTGCAGACAGCAGAGCCTGGTGCAGCTACAGCAGAGGTTGTTCTCAGCTGCTGCTTATGCAGCTCGTTGGAAGAGCAGCTGTGGGCCTTCTTTGGAAGGGAGGTTTCTTGTTCTGTGCTTACTGCTCCTGGGGACCCTGCACAGGAGCGGTGTTGGGGTCTGCAGGGACGGGTGGGACCTGCTGTGATTCCTGGTGAACGTGAACTGAACTTGTCCTGATGTACTCGAATGAAAACAGACTGACTGGAGATGGTTTACTGCCCTGTTTCAGTTCCAAACTACATGTTTGGCACTGGAGAACATGAGACTTTGTGCTGCGTTCCAGATGTCAGCTGAGAACATCACTGCCTTTGGTACCAGGGCAGGTGGTCTGTGATCAGGGGTGCGGACTTGCATGGCAGTGCTTTAATGAACATTTTATGGTCTTGCCACTTCAAAGCCCTTCATTTTCCTAGAAATTTGAAGATGGCATTTCTCATTCGGAGGTTCAGACTTCGGTTGGACTTGATGTTGAATGGTCCATACAATGGGGTGCATAAAAGAAGAATCTCGCTTCCTTGTTGTTGTTGTTTTCTAACGCTGTCTGAATTTGGTAAGCAAGAGGAAGAGTGGCTTGCAGTGTCTGCTTTTGAGAGGAACGTATTCCTGACTGTCTCCATCTCTGTATGGTGAAGCTTTCTGCCTGCACTATGATTTTGCTGGGCTGTGAGGCTGTGTTGGAGCAGCAGAGGTCAGAAGTGGTGGCTTTAAAGGCGTTGAAGCTGTGGTCAAACTAGCAGGAAAAGCTGGTTTCTTCCCAGAGAGCTGCCTGACAAATATAGCTACAAGTAAAGACCCTTGAAGTTGGCTTTTTTTATTTAAATTTACTATTAATATGTAGCTTTTGGGATTGATTGATTGATTGATTTCTGGGAAGCAAGAAGTGAGAGCCTGTGCACTCCCACAGGCAGAGCTGCCTCCCAAAATAGGTGCCCCCTTCTCCACTTCTGTTCCTTCCATGCTGGTGTAGCACAAGGCCATGCAGCAGTGTGCAGATGTGGTGATTCCAATGTGACTGTGAGGTCAGAGCCCCTCGGTGACGTGCTGTGCTGTGTCTTGGCAGCAGCAGCATCATGGGGCGAGCGTGGGGGCCATGGTCCTCACCCTGTTCCTCCTCCTGGTGTCCCTGCCAGCCCGGGACGCCCAGGCTGCTCCAGCCGAGCGCAGGGAGCAGGTGGGCGAGCAGGGGCAGCACCCAGCCCCGAGCAGCTCAGCAGGGCAGCAGTGGGGCCAGGGCTGGGGCTGGGGCCGGGAGAGCAGCCGGGCTGGGCCGGGCAGGGCGAGCCAGGCAGCACCAGGGTGTGGGCAGGGGGCAGACACCCGCAGGGAGGGGAGAGGGGCTGCGGCTGCTTCAGGGGCAGGTTCTGGGCAAGCAGGGGCTGGGAGTGCTGGCACAGGGCAGAAACCAGCACTGAGTCCCTGTGGGGCCCTCCCTGCCCCCCAGCCTCGTGCCACACGGCCCCATCCCAGGGCGCGCTTTGAGCCTTTGGGCCCGTTTCAAATCAAAGCTGGGATTGCTTTGGCTCTTTGGGCCACTTTAGAGCTAAACCTGGGCACATTTGTGCCCTTTGGGATCGTTTCTGCCTATATCTGGGAGTTCTTTGGTTTTCCAGTTTTGTTTATACCCAAATCTGGGGGTGTTTGGGCCATTTTTGGCCATTTTTTTACCCAAATCTGGGCATACTTCGACTCTTTGGTCCAGTTTCACCCTGAATCTGGGGATGTTATACCCCTTTTTGGCCAGTTTTGCTCAAATCTAGTGGTGCTTTGGTTTTTTCTGCCTCTCTTGACCCGATATACTCAGGTGCTTTTGCCCATTTTTTCCCCTGATATGGGCGCTGTGATCCCAAATATGGGATGTTTTCATGTTTGCCGACAGCTTTGCACCCAAGTGTGGATGTTTTTGCCTCTTTGGGCCACTTTTTGCCCAAATACTCAGATTGTTTTGCCTGTATTGACCAATTTAGCCCCCAAATATTTGGAATATTTTGTCATTTTGCCAGTTTTTTCCCCAAATACGGCTATTTTTCTGCAAGATATGGGCACTGTTGTCCTAAATATGTTGTGTTGTGTTTTGTTTTTTCTCTCTTGTCTATGTCCTCTTTTACCTGGAATGCAGGAGTGTTGCTCGGTGAGCCTGGAAACCTCTCTGATCTGTGCTTGACTCCAGGACATGGCCTTGGCAGAGTTGATCGAGCTTCTCAGCTGGGTCCTGGTTAGGAGCCTTGGGCTGTCCCAGAGGTGAGTTGTCACTGTCTGTCTGCTTGAGCGAATAAACACTCGTGTTTTAATAGGTTATTCATGTGTGATTGTACCCAAGATCCTCTCAGAGGCTTTCCAAAAGCTTTTTGTGCCTTGGTGGTATTACACAGACAAGTCATGAATGTTCAATTTGCCTGAAAACCTGCTAGGTCTCAGCAAAAAGGTCACCCGTGCTCTGTTTCTAGCTGTGGGAACACACACCTCTGTATGTGTCTCGTGTCATTATCTCACCCTCTCCCATCACAGCAGGTGACTGAGGAAGCAGGAGATCACAACGTGCCATGGAAGCTCCCCACCCGTGTTTGACTCCCTGTTTGGTTCCTGCAGTCCATGCTGATCAAGCCTCTTGGTGTAATCCTGTTCCTGAGCCTGAGGGGAATCGCAGGGGTAAGTGTTCAGTGTTCATTGGTTACTGGCCTTTTGCGTTTGTTAGTATTTGGTTTATTATTTGTGAACGTTTTCTTGCAATAGTTGAGCCTTGCAGTAGCCAGCAGGCTCTGATTTAGGAGAAACATGGATGATCATTTTTTGCCCTGGTGCTCCATGCTCCCACGTTAGTGTGGGTTTCCTTTTGTGTGTGTGAGAGGTCTCCTGGTCAGAAGGCCCTGAGAGGCCCCGTGTTGGTCCATCTGGTCCTTGAGGGGTGTTGCATGTGGCCTGGACACAGTAGTTTGGAAGCTGCCAGGTCCCAGACAAGGGGTCTGCAGCCCCTCTGCAGCTTTGGCAATTTCAGCATGCGTCTGGGTCCCGTGTTGTTGCCTGACCCCCGTCCAGGCGCTGCAGGTCATTTCACAACGTGAAATGGAAACGCTTTTCCTTTCTGCTCGATTCCAGCCGTCCCTGTAGGCAGCGGCTCCTTGACTGCTTCACCTGAGTGTGTCCGTGAGCCTCGGGGCAATCCCACAGGTACGACCTGGGAACAAATGAGCGTTTCCATGTTAATTTTCCGTTCCTGTGAAATTTAGCTTGCTGCTTTCTTGGCTGACGCTCGGTCACGCAGAGGGGAAGTGGGTCCAGCTCAGTGCTGTGCCCCAGAGGGCTCTGCCTTGCAAAGCTCTTTGCCAACTGCTCCATCTCTGCGCCGCTCGCAGTGCCGGCTGCCGAGGCAGCAGCAGGTTGGGGCTGAGTTTAGAGCTGGGTGAGCTCCAGGGAGTCCTTTCTCCTGACAGCTCCAGGCCTGCTTAGTGGCCACTGAGTTTGGGTTTGGGTTAGGGTTAGGCTTAGGTTTTGGAGTTTGGGTTAGGGTTAGGCTTAGGAGTTTGGGTTAGGCTTAGTCTTAAGCTTAGGAGTTTGGTTTAGGCTTAGACTTAGGGTTAGGAGTTTGAGTTAGGATTTAGGGTTAGTCTTAAGGCTAGGAGTTTGGGTTAGGGTTAGGAGTTTCCGTTAGGGTTAGGCTTAGTGTTAGGAGTTTGGCTTAGGCGTCTGGGTTGGGCTTAGGCGTCTGGGTTGGGCTTAGGCTTAGAGTTAGGAGTTTGGGTTAGGGTTAACGGATTGGGATAAGGGTTAAGAGATTGGGTTAGGGTTAAGGGATTGGGTTAGGATTGGGTTTAGGGTTAGGAATTAGGCTTAGGTTTAGGATTAGGATTAGCGTTATGGTCTGGGTTAGGAGTTGGGGTTAGGAGTTGGGGTTAGGAATCTTAACCCTCGACAGGGACAAAGGGGGTCCCCAGGATGTCACAATGGGCCCTGGGGACAACATGGGGCCCTGGGAATTCACAATGGGCCCTGGGGACAAAGAGGGGTCCTCTGAATGTCACAATGGGCCCTGGGGACAAATGGGGGTCCCGATGGTGTCACAATGGGCCCTGGGGACAAAGTAAGGTCCTGGAATGTCACATTGGGACCCAGTAACAAAGGGGGTCCCCATGGTGCGAAAATGGGCCCTGGGGACAAAGGGGGTCCCTAGGATGTCACAATGGGCTCTGGGGACAATGGGGGGTCCTGGGATGTCACAATGGGCCCTGGGGACAAGGGGGTCCCCCGAATATCACAATGGGCCCTGGGGACAAAGGGGGTCCCCACGGTGTCCCAATGATCCCTGGGGACAATGGGGGGTCCTAGGAAGTCACAATGCGCCCAGGGGAGAAAGCGGGGTCCTCTGGATGTCACAATGGGCCCTGGGGACAAGGGGGAGTCATGGGACGTCCAATGGGCCCTGGGGACAAAGGGGGTCCCCAGGATGTCACAATGGGCTCTGGGGACAAGGCGGGGTCCCCATGGTGTCACAAAACACCGTCCTCAGGGATACGGGTCAGTGCCAGGGGTGGGTTATGCTTGGCCTCCATGACCTCGAGGGTCTTTTCCAACCAAAATGAGTTTTTAGGGTTTATCCCAAATGATGGGAACCCCCGCTTCCAGCTCTGCTCTTCACCAAACACCTTTTAGAGGATGAAGAGGAAGGAGACGCAACACCTCAGCATACGGAGGGTCTTCCCCAAAGGGGTGGTCTGGGGTATCCAAAATACAAGGGGTGGTGTGGGCATCCGAAGCACAAGGGGTGGTCTGGGGTATCCAAAACACAAGGGGTGGTGTGGGCATCCGAAGCACAAGGGGTGGTCTGGGGTATCCAAAGCTCTCCTGGAGCGACTGCTGCTTCTTCTTGCTTTCCATCAGCTTCTTGATGTCTTCCCGCGTGGGGACACGCTCGTCATCTTCGTCATCTTCGTCATCTTCGTCATCTTCGTCATCTTCGTCATCTTCGTCATCTTCGCCATCAGATTCAGAGGATTCTGGAGGAGCGAACAGAGAGAAATGGGCTGGGGAGGGTCCAGCACCGGCCCTGGCTCTTCCTGCCCAGCATCCCAGGCCCATCCCCAGCTGCTCCAGCTTCATCCAAAAGAGGTGGCGAGCTCCAAAAACTCAGTGGCTCCTCCAAGAGCGTCCAATGGGAAGAGGCCCCAGGCAGAGAAGTCGTGGGCTCAAAGGAAAGCACCACGTTGCGAGGATCTCCAGAGGATCCCTGGCCTGCTCCAGAAGATCCCCATCATCAACAAGGTGAGGTCGTCCATGTTGTTTTCAAAGGCGAGGAGGAGCTCAAGGGCCCTCAGCATCGGGGCTCGCGTGCGGTTATGAGAGGGCAAGGAAGGAAGGAAGGAAGGAAGGAAGGAAGGAAGGAAGGAAGGAAGGAAGGAAGGAACCGGGGGTTCCCATCATTTGGGATAAACCCTAAAAACTCATTAATCACTTTGGTTGGAAAAAAGCACCCACCTCCATAGGACCCCATAGGGACCCATAGAGACCATAGAGGCCCATAGGGAGCCACAGAGCCCCATGGAACCCCATAGAGACCCATAGGGACCGTAAAGCCTGTAGAGACCCATAGGGACCCATAGAGACCCATAGAGCTCCATAGGACCCCATAGGGACCCATAGAGACCATAGAGGCCCATAGGGAGCCGCAGAGCCCCATGGAACCCCATAGGGACCCATAGAGACCCAAAGGGACCCATAGGGACCCATAGAGACCATAGAGACCCATAGGGACCCATAGGGACCGTAGAGCCTGTAGAGACCCATAGGGACCCATAGAGCTCCATAGGACCCCATAGGGACCCATAGAGACCATAGAGGCCCATAGGGAGCCACAGAGCCCCATGGAACCCCATAGGGACCCATAGAGACCCAAAGGGACCCATAGGGACCCATAGAGACCATAGAGACCCATAGGGACCCATAGGGACTGTAGAGCCTGTAGAGACCCATAGGGACCCATAGAGCTCCATAGGACCCCAGAGGGACCCATAGAGACCATAGAGGCCCATAGGGAGCCACAGAGCCCCATGGAACCCCATAGAGACCCATAGGGACCGTAGAGCCTGTAGAGACCCATAGGGACCCATAGAGCTCCGTAGGACCCCATAGGGACCCATAGAGACCATAGAGGCCCATAGGGAGCCACAGAGCCCCATGGAACCCCATAGAGACCCATAGGGACCGTAGAGCCTGTAGAGACCCATAGGGACCCATAGAGCTCCGTAGGACCCCATAGGGACCCATAGAGACCATAGAGGCCCATAGGGAGCCACAGAGCCCCATGGAACCCCATAGAGACCCATAGGGACCCATAGAGACCCAAAGGGACCCATAGAGAGGGAGGGTTTTAGGACCCTGGGGGTTCCATAGAGACCCATAGAGCATCAAGGAGCCCCATAGGGACCCATAGAGCCTGTAGAGACCCATAGAGACCCATAGGGACCCGTAGAGACCCATAGAGACCCATAGGGACCCATAGAGACCCAAGGAGCCCCATAGAGACCCATTAAGACCCATAAGGACCCATAGGGACCCATAGAGCCCCATAGAGGCCCATAGGAAACCACAGAGCCCCATGGAACCCCATAGGGACCTAGAGAGCTCCATAGGGACCCATAGGGACCCATAGAGCTCCATAGGGACCCATAGAGCCCCATAGGGACCCATAGAGAGGGAGGGTTTTAGGACCCCGGGGGTTCCTGCTGGGCTCAACTATGGCAAGAAAACCTTAACGAATAATTAACCGAATATTAATGAATGCAAAAGGCCAGGAACCAATGAGGAGTGAGCACTGAGCCCTGGGACAGCGGGGACAGGGACAGCGGGAATGCGACCGTGGGACCCATTGACCCCATTGACTCCCATTGACCCCATTGACCCCATTGACCCCATTGACTGACCCCATTGACCCCCATTGATCCCCATTGACCGATTGACCCCCATTGACCCCATTGACCCCATTGACCCATTGATCCCCATTGCCCCCCATTGATCCCTATTGACCCCATTGACCCCATTGACCCATTGATCCCCATTGACCCCATTGACCCATTGACCCCATTGACTCCCATTGACCCATTGATCCCCATTGACCCCATTGACCCCCATTGACCCCATTGATTCCCATTGACCCATTGACCCCACTGACCCCATTGACCCATTGATCCCCATTGACCCCCATTGAGTCATTGAGTCATTGACTTCATTGACCCCCCATTGCCCCCCATTGCCCCCCATTGATCACCATTGATCCCCATTGCCCCCCATTGCCCCCCATTGATCCCCATTGCCCCCATTGCCCCCATTGACCCATTGACCCCCATTGACCCCCATTGACCCCGTTGACCCATTGATCCCCATTGCCCCCCATTGACTCCCATTGACCCCATTGACCCCATTGACCCATTGACCCATTGACTCCCATTGCCCCCATTGCCCCCATTGACCCCATTGCCCCCCATTGTCCCATTGCCCCCCATTGCCCCCCATTGCCCCCCATTGCCCCCCATTGCCCCCATTGCCCCCCATTGCCCCCATTGTACCCACTGCCCCCATTGTCCCCCACTGACCCCATTGCCCCCCACTGACCCCATTGCCCCCCACTGACCCCATTGCCCCCCATTGCCCCCATTGTCCCATTTCAGGTAAAAGAGGACATAAACAAGAGAGAAAAAACAAAACACAACACATTTGGGTACTCCTGGGTCCTTTGGGGCACTCCTGGGTCCCTCCTGAACTCCTGGGTCCTTTGGGGCACTCCTGGGTCCCTCCTGAACTCCTGGGTCCTTTGGGGCACTCCTGGGTCCCTTGGGGTACTCCTGGGTCCCTCCTGAACTCCCCATAGACCCCCATAATTTCCCCCTTAGGGACCCAGGAGTGCCCCATAGTGACCCATAAGTGACTCATGGAGCCCCCTAAGTGTGTTCGGGTCCCTTCGGGTCCCTTCGGGTGAGTGCGGGCCCCACTCGGGTCCCTTCGGGTGCCTTCGGGTGCCTTCGGGTCCCTTCGGGTGCCTTCGGGTGCGTTCGGGCCCCACTCGGGTCCCTTCGGGTGCGTTCGGGTCCCTTCGGGTGCGTTCGGGTCCCTTCGGGTGCGTTCGGGTCCCTTCGGGTCCCCTCGGGTCCCTTCGGCTCCCTTCGTGTATCTTCGGCTCCTCTCGGAGCCGCCTCCGCGCACGCCACGCACAGTGGGCGTGGCCACGCACCCCCCCCGCTTCCCATTGGCCGCCGCCTGAGGAAGGGGGCGTGGCCTCGCTCGCAGCCACCGCCGCGGCGGGAAACGATCGTGAGGCGGGAAAAGGGGAAGAAAGGGGGCGGGGGGAGGAAGAGGAGGGGCCGGGGGGGGAGCGGAACACGGGTTTTGGGGTAAAAAGGGGGGGATTTGGGAGTTTGGCGCCTTTTGGGGCACTTTCGGGTGGGTTCGGGTCCCTTCGGGGAGACTTCGGGTCCCTTCGGGGAGACTTCGGGTCCCTTCGGGGAGACTTCGGGCCCCTTCGGGTGGGTTCGGGCCCCTTCGGGGAAACTTCGGGTCCCTTCGGGTGCGTTCGGGTCCCTTCGGGTGCGTTCGGCTCCACTCGGACCCCTTCGGGTGCGTTCGGGTCCCTTCGGGTGCGTTCAGGTCCCTTCGGGTGCGTTCGGGTCCCTTCGGGTGCGTTCGGGTCCCTTCGGGTGCGTTCGGGTCCCTTCGGGTGGGTTCGGGTCCCTTCGGGTTTGTTCGGCTCCACTCGGGCCCCTTCGGGTGGGTTCGGGTCCCTTCGGGTGCGTTCGGCTCCACTCGGACCCCTTCGGGAAGACTTCGGGTCCCTTCGGGTGCGTTCGGCCCCTTCGGGTGCGTTCGGGTGCGTTCGGCTCCACTCGGACCCCTTCGGGAAGACTTCGGGTCCCTTCGGGTGCGTTCGGCCCCGGCCGGGACTCGAGCGCCGCTCGGCTCCGCTCGGGCGCCGCTCGGCTCCGCTCGGGCGCCGTTCGGCTCCGCTCGGGCCCATTCGGCTCCGCTCGGGCCCATTCGGCTCCGCTCGGCTCTTTCCGTCTCCGCTCGTTTTCCCGCGCTTTCCCTCAGAGCGCGAAGCGAAGCGCGGGGACCCCCGGGGCCGCTTTTTTCGCGCTTTTCCCGAGGTGACAACAGCGGGGGCTTTGGGGACACAGCTCGGGGAGCCTCAGCGGGAGGGTTTTGGGTTGAAAAAGCGCTATTTTGGGTCAATTTTGAGGTGGTTTGTGGCCCTCCCGGCGGGGCAAGATGGCGGCTCCGGACATCGAGGGGCTGCTGGGTGAGTAATGAGGGGGAATTAGGGGTGATTAGCGCGAATTAGGGGGTAATTAGGGGGCAGCGGGGATACGGGGGGGTGGGGGGGGTGTTAATTAGCGCTGCTGAGGGTGTTAATTGTTAATGAATGCAGAGGAGGAGCCGTTGCAGGAGCTGCACCCCGGGCTGGCCCCGCTGAGGGGGATTGGGGGGGTGGGAGCGGAGCTGGAGAGGGAGGTGAGACAGGTAAGGGGGCATTGGGGACAATGGGGACAGAGAGAGAGAGTGTGTGCGGATCAGCAGTGATCACCCCAAACCTGCCCCGCAGACACGGCACCCAAAATCCTGCACCCCAAAATACTCTTCCCAAACCTGCACCCCAGATCCTGACCCCAAGCCCTGCACCAAAACCCTGCCCCTCAATCCTGCACCCCCAAATCCTCCACCCCCGATCCTGTCTTCCCAAACCCTGCACCCCAGATCCTGCACCCCCAAATTCGGCCCTACCAAACTCTGCACCCCTAAACCCTACAACTGAAACCTTGCACCCCCTAATCCTGCCCTCCCTACCTTCCTGAACCCCGAAACCTGCACCCCAAACCCTGCATTCCCAAATCTTTCCGTCCTATACCCTCCACCCCTAAACCTGCCCCCAAACCCTGCACCCCAAAGAATTCCCTCCCAAACCCTGCACCTCCAAATCCTGCACCTCAAAGGCCTGGCAACCCAAGCCCTTCAACCCCATCCCTGCAACACCAAATCCTGTACCCCAAACCCAGCACCCCAGAATCCTGCACCCCAAATCCTGCCCTACCAAACCTTTCACTGCAAACCCCTGCACCCCAAGATTCTGCTGCCCTAAACACTGAACCCCCAAATCCTGAAGACCCGGATCCTTGCCTCCCAAGACTCTGCACCCCCAAATCCTGCACCCAAATCTCTCACCCCCACCACCCTGCACTCCCAACCCCTGCACCCCAAAACTCCACACCTCCAAATCCTGAACCCTGAAACCCCGCACCCCCAAATCCTGTGCCCCAGTCCTGTGCACCCCACACTCTGCAACCTTAAATTTCCCCCCAAGCCCCTGCACCCCAAACGCTGCACTCTTAGACCTGACTTCTAAACCCCAAGGGCCCATTGTGACATCCCAGAACCTCCTATTGTCCCCAGGGCCCATTGTGACATCCTGGGGACCCCCATTGTCCCCAGGGCCCATTGTGACATTCAGGGGACTCCTCTTTGTCCCCAGGGCCCATTGTGACATCCTGGGGACCGCCCCTTGTCACTGGGGCCCATTGTGACGTCCCAGGACCCCCCGTTGTCCCCAGGGCCCATTGTGACATCCACTGCACCCCCCTGTCCCCAGGGCCCATTGTGACATTCAGGGGACCCCTCTTTGTCCCCAGGGCCCATTGTGACATCCTGGGGACCCCCACTTGTCCCCAGGGCCCATTGTGACGTCCCAGGACCCGCCATTGTCCCCAGGACCCATTGTGACATTCAGGGGACCCCCTTTGTCACTGGGGCCCATTGTGAAATCCCAGGACCCCACATTGTCCCCAGGGCCCATTGTGACATCCTGGGGACCCCCCCTTTGTCCCCAGAGCCCATTGTGACATCCTGCGGACCCCCCTTTGTCCCCAGGGCCCATTTTGACATTCAGGGGACCCACCATTGTCCTCAGGGCCCATTGTGCGGTCCCAGGACCCCCCATTGTCCCCAGGGCCCATTGTGACATTCAGGGGACCCCCCTTGTCCCCAGGGCCCATTCTGATACCGTGGGGACCCCCTTTGTCCCCAGGGCCCATTGTGACATCCTGGGGACCCCCCTTGTCCTCAGGGTCCATTGTGACAGCCCAGGACCCCCCATTGTCCCCAGAGCCCATTGTGACATCCTCAGCACCCCCTTGTCCCCAGGGCCCATTGTGACATCCTGGGGACCCCCCTTTCTTCCCAGGGCCCATTGTGACGTCCCAGGACCCCCCATTGTCCCCAGGGCCCATTCTGACATCCTGGGGATCCCTCCTTGTCCCCAGGGCCCATTGTGACGTCCCAGGACCCCAGATTGTCCCCAGGGCCCATTGTGACATCCTGGGGACCCCCTTTGTCACTGGGGCCCATTGTGACGTCCCAGGACCCCACATTGTCCCCAGGGCCCATTGTGACATCCTGGGGACCCCCTTTGTCACTGGGGACCCATTGTGACATCCCAGGAACCCCATTGTCCCAAGGGCCCATTGTGACGTCTTAGGACCCCCCATTGTCCCCAGGGCCCATTGCGACATTCAGGGCACCCCCTTGTCCCCAGGGCCCATTGTGACATTCCGGGGACGCCTCTTTGTCCTCAGGGCACATTGTGACATCCTGGGGACCCCCACTTGTCACTGGGGCCCATTGTGACGTCCCAGGATCCCCCATTGTCCCCAGGGTCCATTGTGACATTCAGGGGACTCCTCTTTGTCCCCAGGGCCCATTGTGACATCCTGGGGATCCCTCCTTGTCCCCAGGGCCCATTGTGACGTCCCAGGCTCCCCCATTTTCCCCAGGACCCATTGTGACATTCAGGGGGCCCCTTTGTCACTGGGGCCCATTGTGACATCCCAGGACCCCACATTGTCCCCAGGACCCATTGTGACACTATGGGGTCCCCCCCTTGTTCCCAGGGCCCATTGTGACACCGTGGGTACCACCCTTGTCCGCAGGGCTCATTGAGACATCCCAGGACCCCCCTTTGTCCCCAGGGCCCATTGTGACATCGAAGGACCCCCCTGGTCCCCAGGGCCCATTATGACATCCTGGGGATACCCCCTTATTACTGGGGCCCATTGTGACGTCCCAGGACCCCCCATTGTCCCCAGGGCCCATTGTGACATCCTGGGGATCCCTCTTTGGCCCCAGGGCCCATTGTGACATCCCAGGACCCCCCCTTGTCCCCAGGGCCCATTGCGACATTCAGGGGACGCCTCTTTGTACCCAGGGCACATTGTGACATCCTGGGGACCCCCCCTTGTCCCCAGGGCCCATTGTGACATCCTGGGGATCCCTCCTTGTCCCCAGGACCCCCCATTGTCTTCAGGACCCATTGTGACATTCAGGGCACCCCCTTTGTCACTGGGGCCCATTGTGACATCCCAGGACCCCCCATTGTCCTCAGGGCCCATTGTGACATCCTGGGGACCCCACTTGTCCCCAGGGCCCATTGTGACACTATGGGCACCCCGCCTTGTTCCCAGGGCCCATTGTGACACCGTGGGTACCACCCTTGTCCCCAGAGCCCATTGTGACATCCAGGGGACCCCCTTTGTCCCCAGGGCCCATTGTGACATCCTGCTACCCCCCTTTATCCCCAGGGCCCATTTTGACATTCAGGCGACCCACCATTGTCCCCAGGGCCCATTGTGACATCCTGGGCAACCCCAATGTCCCCAGGGCCCATTGTGACATCTGGGGGACCCCCTTGTCCCCAGGACCCATCGTGGCACCGTGGGTGCCCTCCTTGTCACTTGGGCCCATTGTGACACCATGGGGACTCCCCCTTTGTCCACAGTGCCCATTGTGACATCCTGCGGACCCCCCCTTTGTCCCCAGGGCCCATTTTGACATTCAGGACACCCACCATTGTCCCCAGGGCCCATTGTGACCTTCAAGGGACCCCCATTGTTCCTAGGGGCCATTGTGACGTCCTGGGGACCCCCTCTGTTCCCAGGGCTCATTGTGACTTTCAGGGGACCCCCCCCTTGTCCCCAGGGCTGATTGTGACGTCCTAGGGCCCCTCTGTGTCCCCAGGGCCCATTGTGACACTTTAGAGACCCCTCTTTGTACCCAGGGCCCATTGTGACATCCTGGGGACCCCCCCTTGTCCCCAGGGCCCATTGTGACATCCTCGGCACCCCCTTGTCCCCAGGGCCCATTGTGACATTCAGGGGACCCCTCTTTGTCCCCAGGGCCCATTGTGACATCCTGGGGACCCCCTCTTGTCCCCAGGGCCCATTGTGACGTCCCAGGACCCCCCATTGTCCCCAGGGCCCATTTTGACATCCTGGGGATCCCTCCTTGTCCCCAGGGCCCATTGTGACGTCCCAGGACCCCAGATTGTCCCCAGGGCCCATTGTGACATCCTGGGGACCCCCTTTGTCACTGGGGCCCATTGTGACGTCCCAGGACCCCACATTGTCCCCAGGGCCCATTGTGACATCCTGGGGACCCCCTTTGTCACTGGGGACCCATTGTGACATCCCAGGAACCCCATTGTCCCAAGGGCCCATTGTGACATCCTGGGGACCCCTCTTTGTCTCCAGGACATATTGTGACACCGTGGGGACCACATTAGTCCCCAGGGCCCATTGTGACATCCTAGGAATCCCCTCTTGTCCCCAGGGCCCATTGTGACATCCCAGGACCCCCCTTTGTCCCCAGGGCTCATTGTGACATTCTAGGACCCCACTTTGTCCCCAGGGCCTATTGTGACACCATGGGGAACCCTCCTTGTCACTGGGGACCCATTGTGACACCATGGGGACCCCCCCTTTGTCCCCAGTGCCCATTGTGACATCCTGCCCACCCCCCTTTGTCCCCAGGGTCCATTGTGACATCCTGGGCAACCCCATTGTCCCCAGGGCCCATTGTGACATCTAGGGGGACGCCCTTGTCCCCAGGACCCATCGTGGCACCGTGGGGACCCCCATTGTCCCCAGGGCCCATTGTGACATCCCAGGAACCCCATTGTGCCAAGAGCAGATTGTAACATCCTGGGGACCCCCCTTTTTCTCCAGGACGCATTGTGACACCGTGGGGACCTCATTAGTCCCCAGGGCCCATTGTGACATTGTAGGGACCTCCCTTTGTCCCCAGAGCTCATTGTGACACCATGGGGACCCCCCCATGTCCTCAGGGTCCATTGTGACATCCTGGGCACCCCCCATTGTCCCCAGAACCCATTGTGACATCCTGGCCACCCCCTTGCTCCCAGGGCCCATTTTAGCACCATGGGGACCGCCTTTGACCCCAGGGCCCCTTGTGGCACCATGGCAACCACTTTTGTTCCCAGGGCCCATTGTGACATTCAGGGGACCCCATTGTCCCCAGGGCCTATTGTGACACCATGGGGACCCCTCCTTGTCACTGGGGACCCATTGTGACACCATGGGGACCCCCCCATGTCCTCAGGACTCATTTTCACATCCTGGGCACCCCCCATTGTCCCCAGGGCCCATTGTGACATCCCAGAACCTCCTATTGTCCCCAAGGCCCATTGTGACATCCTGGGGACCCCCATAGTCCCCAGTGCCCATTGTGACATTCCAGGACCCCCCATTGTCCCCAGGGCCCATTGTGACATCCTTGGCACGCCCTTGTCCCCAGGGCCCATTGTGACATTCAGGGGACCCCTCCTTGTCCCCAGGGCCCATTGTGACGTCCCAGGACCCCCCATTGTCCCCAGGGCCCATTGTGACATCCTGGGGATCCCTCCTTGTCCCCAGGGCCCATTGTGACGTCCCAGGACCCCACATTGTACCCAGGACCCATTGTGACATTCAGGGGACCCCCTTTGTCACTGGGGCCCATTGTGACATCCCAGGACCCCACATTGTCCCCAGGACCTATTGTGACATCCTGGGGACCCCACTTGTCCCCAGGACCCATTGTGACACTATGGGGACCACCCCTTGTGCCCAGGGCCCATTGTGACACTGTGGGTACCACCCTTGTCCGCAGGGCTCATTTTGACATCCCAGGACCCCCATTGTCCCCAGGGCCCATTGTGACATTCAGGGGACCCCCCTTTGTCCCCAGGGCCCATTCTGATACCGTGGGGACCCCCTTTGTCCCCAGGGCATATTGTGACATCCTGGGGACGCCCTTTGTCCCCAGGACCCATTTTGACACCGTCGACACTCCCGTTTGTCCCCAGGGCCCATTGTGACATCCTGGGGACCCTCCTTGTCCCCAGAGCCCATTGTGACATCCAGGGGACCCCCTTTCTCCCCAGGGCCCATTGTGACATCGCAGGACCCCCCTGGTCCCCAGGGCCCATTGTGACATCCTGGGGATCCCCCTTTGTCCCCAGGGTCCATTGTGACATCCTGGGCAACCCCATTGTCCCCAGGGCCCATTGTGACATCTGGGGGACCCCCTTGTCCCCAGGACCCATCGTGGCACCGTGGGGACCCTCCTTGTCACTTGGGCCCATTGTGACACCATGGGGACCTCCCCTTTGTCCCCAGTGCCCATTGTGACATCCTGCGGACCCCCCTTTGTCCCCAGGGCCCATTTTGACATTCAGGGGACCCACCATTGTCCCCAGGGCCCATTGTGACCTTCAAGGGACCCCCATTGTTCCCAGGGCCCATTGTGACGTCCTGGGGAGCCCCCTCTGCTCCCAAGGCTCATTGTGACTTTCAGGGGATCCCCCCATGTACCCAGGGCTGATTGTGATGTTGTAGGGCCCCTCTTTGTCCCCAGGGCCCATTGTGACATCCTGGGGAACCCCCTTGTTCCCCGGGCCCATTGTGATGTCCCGGGACCCCCCATTGTCCCCATGGCCCATTGTGACATCCTGGGGATCCCTCCTTGTCCCCAGGGCCCATTGTGACGTCCCAGGACCCCCCATTGTCCCCAGGGCCTATTGTGACATCCTCTGCACCCCCTTGTCCCCAGGGCCCATTGTGACATTCAGGGGACACCTCTTTGTCCCCAGGGCCCATTGTGACATCCTGGGGACCCCCTCTTGTCCCCAGGGCCCATTGTGACGTCCCAGGACCCCCCATTGTCCCCAGGGCCCATTGTGACATCCTGGCGATCCCTCCTTGTCCCCAGGGCCCATTGTGACGTCCCAAGACCCCCCCATTGTCCCCAGGGCACCATTGTGACATTCAAGGCACCCCCTTTGTCACTGGGGCCCATTGTGACATCCCAGGACCCCACATTGTCCCCAGGGCCCATTGTGACATCCTGGGGACCCCTCTTTGTCCTAAGGACCCATTGTGACGTCCCAGGACCCTGCATTGTCCCCAGAGCCCATTGTGACATCCTGGAGACACCCTTTGTCCCCAGGACCCATTGTGACGTCCCAGGACCCCCCATTGTCCCCAGGGTTCATTCTTACATCCTGGGGACCCCCTTGTCCCCAGGACCCATCGTGACACCATGGAGACCCCTCCTTGCCTCAGGGCCCATTGTGACATCCTGGGCATCCCCCTTTGTCACCCTGGACCATTGTAACACCGTGGGGACCCCCTTTGTCCCTAGGGCCTATTGTTACGTCCCAGGACCCCCCGTTGTTCCCAGGGCCCATTGTGACACCTTGGGGACCCCCTTGTCACTGGGGACCCATTGTGACACCATGGGGACCACCCCTTGTCCTCAGGGCCTATTGTGAACATCCTGGGGAACTTCCATTGTCCCCAGAGCCCATTGTGAGTTCCTGGGGACCCCCTTGTCCCCAGGTCCCATTGTGACATCCTGGGGACCCCCTTTGTCCCCAGGGCCCATGGTGACATCCTGGGGACCTCCTTGTCCGCAGGACCCATCCTGGCACCGTGGGGACCTCCCTTGTCACTGGGGACCCTTTGTGACACCATGGGGACCTCCCATTGTCCTCAGGGCCCATTGAGACATCCTGGGGACCCCCTTTGTCACTGGGGACCCGTTGTGACATCCCAGGAACCCCATTGTCCCAAGGGCCCATTGTGACATCCTAGGGACCTCCCTTTGTCCCCAGGGTTCATTGTGGCACCATGGGGACCCCCGTTGTCAGTGTGTCACATTGTGATATCCAAGAACCCCACTTTGTCCCCAAGGCCCATTTTGACATCCTGGGGACCCCCTTTCTCCCCAGGGCCCATTGTGACATTCAGGGGACACCCCCCTTGTCCCCAGGGCCCATTGTGACTTCCCAGGACCCCACATTGTCCCCAGGGCCCCTTGTGACATTCAGGGGACACCCCCCTTGTCCCCAGGGCCCATTGTGACGTCCCAGGATCCCCCATTGTCCCCAGGGCCCATTGTGACATTCAGGGGACCCCCTTTGGCACTGGGGCCCATTGTGACATCCCAGGACCCCACATTGTCCCCAGGGCCCATTGTGACATTCAGGGGTCCCCCCCTTGTCCCCAGGACCCATTGTGATGTCCCAGGACCCCTCATTGTCCCCACGGCCCATTGTGACATCCTGGGGACCCCCCTTTGTCACTGGGGCTCATTGAGACATCGTGGGGACCAACTTTGTCCCCAGGGCCCATTGTGACGTCCCAGGACCTCCCGTTGTCCCCAGTGTCCATTGTGACATCCGAGGAGCCCACTTTGTCCCCAGGACCCATTTTGATATTGAGGGGAACCACGTTTGTCCCCAGGGCCCATTGTGACACCATGGGGACCCCCCCTTGTCACTGGGGACCCATTGTGACACCATGGAGACCCCTGCTTGTCCTCAGGGTCCATTGTGACATCTTGGGCACCTCCCATTGTCCCCAGGACCCATTGTGACATCCTGGGGACCCCCTTGCTCCCAGGGCCCATTGTGGCACCATGTGGACATCCCCTTTGTCCCCAGGGCCCATTGTGACATTCCAGGACCCCCCATTGTCCCCAGGGCCCATTGTGACATCCACTGCACCCCCTTGTCCCCAGGGCCCATTGTGACATTCAGGGGACCCCTCTTTGTCCCCAGGGCCCATTGTGACGTCCCAGGACCCCCCATTGTCCCCAGGGCCCATTGTGACATCCTGGGGATCCCTCCTTGTCCTCAGGGCCCATTGTGACGTCTTAGGACCCCCCATTGTCCCCAGGGCCCATTGTGACATTCAGGGGACGCCTCTTTGAAACCCAGGGCACATTGTGACATCCTGGGGACCCCCCCTTGTCCCCACAGCCCATTGTGACGTCCCAGGACCCCCCATTGTTCCCAGGGCCCATTGTGACATCCTGGGGATCCCTCCTTGTCCCCAGGGCCCATTGTGACACTATGGGGACCCCTCCTTGTTCCCAGGGCCCATTGTGACATCCTGGGTACCACCCTTGTCCGCAGGGCTCATTGTGACGTCCCAGGACCCCCCATTGTCCCCAGGGCCCATTGTGACATCCTGGGGATCCCTCCTTGTCCGCAGGGCCCATTGTGACGTCCCAGGACCCCCCCTTGTCCCCAGGGCCCATTGTGACATTCCGGGGACCCCTGTTTGTTCCCAGGGCCCATTGTGACATTCTGGGGACCCCCTCTTGTCACTGGGGCCCATTGTGACGTCCCAGGACCCGCTATTGTCCCCAGGGCCCATTGTGACATTCAGGGGACCCCTCTTTGTCCCCAGGGCCCATTGTGAAGTCTAAGGACCCCCCATTGTCCCCAGGGCCCATTGTGACATCCTGGGGATCCCTCCTTGTCCCCACGACCCATTGTGACATCCTGGGGACCCTCCTTGTCCCCAGAGCCCATTGTGACATCCAAGGGACCCCCTTTGTCTCCAGGGCCCATTGTGGCACCATGGGGACCCCCTTTGACACTGGGGCCCATTGTGACACCGTTGACACCCCCCTTTGTCCCCAGGGCCGATTGTGACGTCCTGGGGACCCCCCTTGTCCCCAGAGCCCATTGTGACATCCAGGGGACCCCCTCTTGTCCCCAGGGCCCATTGTGACGTCCCAGGACCCTCCATTGTCCCCAGGGCCCATTGTGACATCCTGGGGATCCCTCCTTGTCCCCAGGGCCCATTGTGACGTCCCAGGACCCCCCATTGTCCCCAGGACCCATTGTGACATTCAGGGGACCCCCTTTGTCACTGGGGCCCATTGTGACATCCCAGGACCCCACATTGTCCCCAGGGCCCATTGTGACATCCTCTGCACCCCCTTGTCCCCAGGGCCCATTGTGAAATTCAGGGGACCCCTCTTTGTCCCCAGGGCCCATTGTGACATCCAGGGGATCCCTCGTTGTCCCCAGGGCCCATTGTGACGTCCCAGCAGCCCCCATTGTCCCCAGGACCTACTGTGACATTCAGGGGAGCCCCTTTGTCACTGGGGCCCATTGTGACACCATGGAGACCCCCGCTTGTCCTCAGGGTCCATTGTGACATCCTGGGCACCCCCCATTTTCCCCAGGACCCATTGTGACATCCTGGCCACCCCCTTGCTCCCAGGGCCCGTTGTGGCACCATGGGGATACCCCCTTTGTCCCCAGGGCCCATTGTGACATCCCAGGACCCCCCTTTGTCCCCAGGGCCATTGTGAAATCCTGGGGACCCCTTTTGTCCCCAGGGCCCATTGTGGCACCATGGGGAACCCCTTTGTCACTGGGGGCCATTGTGACATTCCAGGATTCCACTTTGTCCCCAGGGCTCGTTCTGACACCTTGGGGACTCCCATTGTCCCCAGGGCCCATTGTGACATCCCAGGACCCCACTTTGTCCCCAGGGCTTATTGTGACATCTGGGGGACGCCCTTGTCCCCAGGACCCATCCTGGCACCGTGGGGACCCTCCTTGTCACTTGGGCCCATTGTGACACCATGGGGACCCACCCTTTGTCCCCAGTGCCCATTGTGACATCCTGCGGACCCCCCGTTGTCCCCAGGGCCCATTGTGACATTCAGGGGACCCACCATTGTCCTCAGGGCCCATTGTGACGTCCCAGGACCCCCCATTGTCCCCAGGGCCCATTGTGACATCCTCAGCACCCCCTTGTCCCCAGGGCTCATTGTGACATTCAGGGGACCCCTCTTTTTCCCCAGGGCCCATTGTGACATCCTGGGGACCCCCCCTTGTCCCCAGGGCCCATTGTGACGTCCCAGAACCCGCCATTGTCCCCAGGGCCCATTGTGACATCCTGGGGATCCCTGCTTGTCCCCAGGGCCCATTGGGACGTCCCAGGACCCGCTATTGTCCCCAGGGCCCATTTTGACATCCTGGGGATCCCTCCTTGTCCCCAGGGCCCATTGGGACGTCCCAGGACCCCCATTGTCCCCAGGGCCCATTGTGACATTCAGGGGCCCCCGTTTGTCACTGGGGCCCATTGTGACATCCCAGGACCCCACATTGTCCCCAGGGCCCTTGTGACACTATGGGCACCCCGCCTTGTTCCCAGGGCCCATTGTGACACCGTGGGTACCACCCTTGTCCCCAGAGCCCATTGTGACATCCAGGGGACCCCCTTTGTCCCCAGGGCCCATTGTGACATCCTGCTACCCCCCTTTATCCCCAGGGCCCATTTTGACATTCAGGCGACCCACCATTGTCCCCAGGGCCCATTGTGACATCCTGGGCAACCCCAATGTCCCCAGGGCCCATTGTGACATCTGGGGGACCCCCTTGTCCCCAGGACCCATCGTGGCACCGTGGGTGCCCTCCTTGTCACTTGGGCCCATTGTGACACCATGGGGACTCCCCCTTTGTCCACAGTGCCCATTGTGACATCCTGCGGACCCCCCCTTTGTCCCCAGGGCCCATTTTGACATTCAGGACACCCACCATTGTCCCCAGGGCCCATTGTGACCTTCAAGGGACCCCCATTGTTCCTAGGGGCCATTGTGACGTCCTGGGGACCCCCTCTGTTCCCAGGGCTCATTGTGACTTTCAGGGGACCCCCCCCTTGTCCCCAGGGCTGATTGTGACGTCCTAGGGCCCCTCTGTGTCCCCAGGGCCCATTGTGACACTTTAGAGACCCCTCTTTGTACCCAGGGCCCATTGTGACATCCTGGGGACCCCCCCTTGTCCCCAGGGCCCATTGTGACATCCTCGGCACCCCCTTGTCCCCAGGGCCCATTGTGACATTCAGGGGACCCCTCTTTGTCCCCAGGGCCCATTGTGACATCCTGGGGACCCCCTCTTGTCCCCAGGGCCCATTGTGACGTCCCAGGACCCCCCATTGTCCCCAGGGCCCATTTTGACATCCTGGGGATCCCTCCTTGTCCCCAGGGCCCATTGTGACGTCCCAGGACCCCAGATTGTCCCCAGGGCCCATTGTGACATCCTGGGGACCCCCTTTGTCACTGGGGCCCATTGTGACGTCCCAGGACCCCACATTGTCCCCAGGGCCCATTGTGACATCCTGGGGACCCCCTTTGTCACTGGGGACCCATTGTGACATCCCAGGAACCCCATTGTCCCAAGGGCCCATTGTGACATCCTGGGGACCCCTCTTTGTCTCCAGGACATATTGTGACACCGTGGGGACCACATTAGTCCCCAGGGCCCATTGTGACATCCTAGGAATCCCCTCTTGTCCCCAGGGCCCATTGTGACATCCCAGGACCCCCCTTTGTCCCCAGGGCTCATTGTGACATTCTAGGACCCCACTTTGTCCCCAGGGCCTATTGTGACACCATGGGGAACCCTCCTTGTCACTGGGGACCCATTGTGACACCATGGGGACCCCCCCTTTGTCCCCAGTGCCCATTGTGACATCCTGCCCACCCCCCTTTGTCCCCAGGGTCCATTGTGACATCCTGGGCAACCCCATTGTCCCCAGGGCCCATTGTGACATCTAGGGGGACGCCCTTGTCCCCAGGACCCATCGTGGCACCGTGGGGACCCCCATTGTCCCCAGGGCCCATTGTGACATCCCAGGAACCCCATTGTGCCAAGAGCAGATTGTAACATCCTGGGGACCCCCCTTTTTCTCCAGGACGCATTGTGACACCGTGGGGACCTCATTAGTCCCCAGGGCCCATTGTGACATTGTAGGGACCTCCCTTTGTCCCCAGAGCTCATTGTGACACCATGGGGACCCCCCCATGTCCTCAGGGTCCATTGTGACATCCTGGGCACCCCCCATTGTCCCCAGAACCCATTGTGACATCCTGGCCACCCCCTTGCTCCCAGGGCCCATTTTAGCACCATGGGGACCGCCTTTGACCCCAGGGCCCCTTGTGGCACCATGGCAACCACTTTTGTTCCCAGGGCCCATTGTGACATTCAGGGGACCCCATTGTCCCCAGGGCCTATTGTGACACCATGGGGACCCCTCCTTGTCACTGGGGACCCATTGTGACACCATGGGGACCCCCCCATGTCCTCAGGACTCATTTTCACATCCTGGGCACCCCCCATTGTCCCCAGGGCCCATTGTGACATCCCAGAACCTCCTATTGTCCCCAAGGCCCATTGTGACATCCTGGGGACCCCCATAGTCCCCAGTGCCCATTGTGACATTCCAGGACCCCCCATTGTCCCCAGGGCCCATTGTGACATCCTTGGCACGCCCTTGTCCCCAGGGCCCATTGTGACATTCAGGGGACCCCTCCTTGTCCCCAGGGCCCATTGTGACGTCCCAGGACCCCCCATTGTCCCCAGGGCCCATTGTGACATCCTGGGGATCCCTCCTTGTCCCCAGGGCCCATTGTGACGTCCCAGGACCCCACATTGTACCCAGGACCCATTGTGACATTCAGGGGACCCCCTTTGTCACTGGGGCCCATTGTGACATCCCAGGACCCCACATTGTCCCCAGGACCTATTGTGACATCCTGGGGACCCCACTTGTCCCCAGGACCCATTGTGACACTATGGGGACCACCCCTTGTGCCCAGGGCCCATTGTGACACTGTGGGTACCACCCTTGTCCGCAGGGCTCATTTTGACATCCCAGGACCCCCATTGTCCCCAGGGCCCATTGTGACATTCAGGGGACCCCCCTTTGTCCCCAGGGCCCATTCTGATACCGTGGGGACCCCCTTTGTCCCCAGGGCATATTGTGACATCCTGGGGACGCCCTTTGTCCCCAGGACCCATTTTGACACCGTCGACACTCCCGTTTGTCCCCAGGGCCCATTGTGACATCCTGGGGACCCTCCTTGTCCCCAGAGCCCATTGTGACATCCAGGGGACCCCCTTTCTCCCCAGGGCCCATTGTGACATCGCAGGACCCCCCTGGTCCCCAGGGCCCATTGTGACATCCTGGGGATCCCCCTTTGTCCCCAGGGTCCATTGTGACATCCTGGGCAACCCCATTGTCCCCAGGGCCCATTGTGACATCTGGGGGACCCCCTTGTCCCCAGGACCCATCGTGGCACCGTGGGGACCCTCCTTGTCACTTGGGCCCATTGTGACACCATGGGGACCTCCCCTTTGTCCCCAGTGCCCATTGTGACATCCTGCGGACCCCCCTTTGTCCCCAGGGCCCATTTTGACATTCAGGGGACCCACCATTGTCCCCAGGGCCCATTGTGACCTTCAAGGGACCCCCATTGTTCCCAGGGCCCATTGTGACGTCCTGGGGAGCCCCCTCTGCTCCCAAGGCTCATTGTGACTTTCAGGGGATCCCCCCATGTACCCAGGGCTGATTGTGATGTTGTAGGGCCCCTCTTTGTCCCCAGGGCCCATTGTGACATCCTGGGGAACCCCCTTGTTCCCCGGGCCCATTGTGATGTCCCGGGACCCCCCATTGTCCCCATGGCCCATTGTGACATCCTGGGGATCCCTCCTTGTCCCCAGGGCCCATTGTGACGTCCCAGGACCCCCCATTGTCCCCAGGGCCTATTGTGACATCCTCTGCACCCCCTTGTCCCCAGGGCCCATTGTGACATTCAGGGGACACCTCTTTGTCCCCAGGGCCCATTGTGACATCCTGGGGACCCCCTCTTGTCCCCAGGGCCCATTGTGACGTCCCAGGACCCCCCATTGTCCCCAGGGCCCATTGTGACATCCTGGCGATCCCTCCTTGTCCCCAGGGCCCATTGTGACGTCCCAAGACCCCCCCATTGTCCCCAGGGCACCATTGTGACATTCAAGGCACCCCCTTTGTCACTGGGGCCCATTGTGACATCCCAGGACCCCACATTGTCCCCAGGGCCCATTGTGACATCCTGGGGACCCCTCTTTGTCCTAAGGACCCATTGTGACGTCCCAGGACCCTGCATTGTCCCCAGAGCCCATTGTGACATCCTGGAGACACCCTTTGTCCCCAGGACCCATTGTGACGTCCCAGGACCCCCCATTGTCCCCAGGGTTCATTCTTACATCCTGGGGACCCCCTTGTCCCCAGGACCCATCGTGACACCATGGAGACCCCTCCTTGCCTCAGGGCCCATTGTGACATCCTGGGCATCCCCCTTTGTCACCCTGGACCATTGTAACACCGTGGGGACCCCCTTTGTCCCTAGGGCCTATTGTTACGTCCCAGGACCCCCCGTTGTTCCCAGGGCCCATTGTGACACCTTGGGGACCCCCTTGTCACTGGGGACCCATTGTGACACCATGGGGACCACCCCTTGTCCTCAGGGCCTATTGTGAACATCCTGGGGAACTTCCATTGTCCCCAGAGCCCATTGTGAGTTCCTGGGGACCCCCTTGTCCCCAGGTCCCATTGTGACATCCTGGGGACCCCCTTTGTCCCCAGGGCCCATGGTGACATCCTGGGGACCTCCTTGTCCGCAGGACCCATCCTGGCACCGTGGGGACCTCCCTTGTCACTGGGGACCCTTTGTGACACCATGGGGACCTCCCATTGTCCTCAGGGCCCATTGAGACATCCTGGGGACCCCCTTTGTCACTGGGGACCCGTTGTGACATCCCAGGAACCCCATTGTCCCAAGGGCCCATTGTGACATCCTAGGGACCTCCCTTTGTCCCCAGGGTTCATTGTGGCACCATGGGGACCCCCGTTGTCAGTGTGTCACATTGTGATATCCAAGAACCCCACTTTGTCCCCAAGGCCCATTTTGACATCCTGGGGACCCCCTTTCTCCCCAGGGCCCATTGTGACATTCAGGGGACACCCCCCTTGTCCCCAGGGCCCATTGTGACTTCCCAGGACCCCACATTGTCCCCAGGGCCCCTTGTGACATTCAGGGGACACCCCCCTTGTCCCCAGGGCCCATTGTGACGTCCCAGGATCCCCCATTGTCCCCAGGGCCCATTGTGACATTCAGGGGACCCCCTTTGGCACTGGGGCCCATTGTGACATCCCAGGACCCCACATTGTCCCCAGGGCCCATTGTGACATTCAGGGGTCCCCCCCTTGTCCCCAGGACCCATTGTGATGTCCCAGGACCCCTCATTGTCCCCACGGCCCATTGTGACATCCTGGGGACCCCCCTTTGTCACTGGGGCTCATTGAGACATCGTGGGGACCAACTTTGTCCCCAGGGCCCATTGTGACGTCCCAGGACCTCCCGTTGTCCCCAGTGTCCATTGTGACATCCGAGGAGCCCACTTTGTCCCCAGGACCCATTTTGATATTGAGGGGAACCACGTTTGTCCCCAGGGCCCATTGTGACACCATGGGGACCCCCCCTTGTCACTGGGGACCCATTGTGACACCATGGAGACCCCTGCTTGTCCTCAGGGTCCATTGTGACATCTTGGGCACCTCCCATTGTCCCCAGGACCCATTGTGACATCCTGGGGACCCCCTTGCTCCCAGGGCCCATTGTGGCACCATGTGGACATCCCCTTTGTCCCCAGGGCCCATTGTGACATTCCAGGACCCCCCATTGTCCCCAGGGCCCATTGTGACATCCACTGCACCCCCTTGTCCCCAGGGCCCATTGTGACATTCAGGGGACCCCTCTTTGTCCCCAGGGCCCATTGTGACGTCCCAGGACCCCCCATTGTCCCCAGGGCCCATTGTGACATCCTGGGGATCCCTCCTTGTCCTCAGGGCCCATTGTGACGTCTTAGGACCCCCCATTGTCCCCAGGGCCCATTGTGACATTCAGGGGACGCCTCTTTGAAACCCAGGGCACATTGTGACATCCTGGGGACCCCCCCTTGTCCCCACAGCCCATTGTGACGTCCCAGGACCCCCCATTGTTCCCAGGGCCCATTGTGACATCCTGGGGATCCCTCCTTGTCCCCAGGGCCCATTGTGACACTATGGGGACCCCTCCTTGTTCCCAGGGCCCATTGTGACATCCTGGGTACCACCCTTGTCCGCAGGGCTCATTGTGACGTCCCAGGACCCCCCATTGTCCCCAGGGCCCATTGTGACATCCTGGGGATCCCTCCTTGTCCGCAGGGCCCATTGTGACGTCCCAGGACCCCCCCTTGTCCCCAGGGCCCATTGTGACATTCCGGGGACCCCTGTTTGTTCCCAGGGCCCATTGTGACATTCTGGGGACCCCCTCTTGTCACTGGGGCCCATTGTGACGTCCCAGGACCCGCTATTGTCCCCAGGGCCCATTGTGACATTCAGGGGACCCCTCTTTGTCCCCAGGGCCCATTGTGAAGTCTAAGGACCCCCCATTGTCCCCAGGGCCCATTGTGACATCCTGGGGATCCCTCCTTGTCCCCACGACCCATTGTGACATCCTGGGGACCCTCCTTGTCCCCAGAGCCCATTGTGACATCCAAGGGACCCCCTTTGTCTCCAGGGCCCATTGTGGCACCATGGGGACCCCCTTTGACACTGGGGCCCATTGTGACACCGTTGACACCCCCCTTTGTCCCCAGGGCCGATTGTGACGTCCTGGGGACCCCCCTTGTCCCCAGAGCCCATTGTGACATCCAGGGGACCCCCTCTTGTCCCCAGGGCCCATTGTGACGTCCCAGGACCCTCCATTGTCCCCAGGGCCCATTGTGACATCCTGGGGATCCCTCCTTGTCCCCAGGGCCCATTGTGACGTCCCAGGACCCCCCATTGTCCCCAGGACCCATTGTGACATTCAGGGGACCCCCTTTGTCACTGGGGCCCATTGTGACATCCCAGGACCCCACATTGTCCCCAGGGCCCATTGTGACATCCTCTGCACCCCCTTGTCCCCAGGGCCCATTGTGAAATTCAGGGGACCCCTCTTTGTCCCCAGGGCCCATTGTGACATCCAGGGGATCCCTCGTTGTCCCCAGGGCCCATTGTGACGTCCCAGCAGCCCCCATTGTCCCCAGGACCTACTGTGACATTCAGGGGAGCCCCTTTGTCACTGGGGCCCATTGTGACACCATGGAGACCCCCGCTTGTCCTCAGGGTCCATTGTGACATCCTGGGCACCCCCCATTTTCCCCAGGACCCATTGTGACATCCTGGCCACCCCCTTGCTCCCAGGGCCCGTTGTGGCACCATGGGGATACCCCCTTTGTCCCCAGGGCCCATTGTGACATCCCAGGACCCCCCTTTGTCCCCAGGGCCATTGTGAAATCCTGGGGACCCCTTTTGTCCCCAGGGCCCATTGTGGCACCATGGGGAACCCCTTTGTCACTGGGGGCCATTGTGACATTCCAGGATTCCACTTTGTCCCCAGGGCTCGTTCTGACACCTTGGGGACTCCCATTGTCCCCAGGGCCCATTGTGACATCCCAGGACCCCACTTTGTCCCCAGGGCTTATTGTGACATCTGGGGGACGCCCTTGTCCCCAGGACCCATCCTGGCACCGTGGGGACCCTCCTTGTCACTTGGGCCCATTGTGACACCATGGGGACCCACCCTTTGTCCCCAGTGCCCATTGTGACATCCTGCGGACCCCCCGTTGTCCCCAGGGCCCATTGTGACATTCAGGGGACCCACCATTGTCCTCAGGGCCCATTGTGACGTCCCAGGACCCCCCATTGTCCCCAGGGCCCATTGTGACATCCTCAGCACCCCCTTGTCCCCAGGGCTCATTGTGACATTCAGGGGACCCCTCTTTTTCCCCAGGGCCCATTGTGACATCCTGGGGACCCCCCCTTGTCCCCAGGGCCCATTGTGACGTCCCAGAACCCGCCATTGTCCCCAGGGCCCATTGTGACATCCTGGGGATCCCTGCTTGTCCCCAGGGCCCATTGGGACGTCCCAGGACCCGCTATTGTCCCCAGGGCCCATTTTGACATCCTGGGGATCCCTCCTTGTCCCCAGGGCCCATTGGGACGTCCCAGGACCCCCATTGTCCCCAGGGCCCATTGTGACATTCAGGGGCCCCCGTTTGTCACTGGGGCCCATTGTGACATCCCAGGACCCCACATTGTCCCCAGGGCCCTTGTGACATCCTGGGGAGCCCACTTGTCCCCAGGACCCATTGTGACACTATAGGGACCCCCCCTTGTGCCCAGTGACCATTGTGACACCGTGGGTACCACCCTTGTCCGCACGGCCCATTGTGACATCCTAGGGACACCCCCTTGTCTCCAGGGCCCATTGTGACATCCTGGGAATCCCTCCTTGTCCCCAGGGCCCATTTTGACTTTCAGGGGACCCCCCATTGTCCCCAGGGCCCATTGTGACATCCTCTGCACCCCCTTGTCCCCAGGGCCCATTGTGACATTCAGGGGACCCCTCTTTGTCCCCAGGGCCCATTGTGACATCCTGGGGATCCCTCGTTGTCCCCAGGGCCCATTGTGACGTCCCAGCAGCCCCCATTGTCCCCAGGACCTACTGTGACATTCAGGGGTGCCCCTTTGTCACTGGGGCCCATTGTGACACCATGGAGACCCCCGCTTGTCCTCAGGGTCCATTGTGACATCCTGGGCACCCCCCATTTTCCCCAGGACCCATTGTGACATCCTGTCCACCCCCTTGCTCCCAGGGCCCGTTGTGGCACCATGGGGACACCCCCTTTGTCCCCAGGACCCATTGTGACATCCCAGGACCCCCCTTTGTCCCCAGGGCCATTGTAGCACCATGGGGACCCCCTTTGACCCCAGGGCCCATTGTGGCACCATGGCAACCCCTTTTGTCCCCAGGGCCCATTGTGACATTCTTGGACCCCACTTTGTCCCCAGGGCCTATTGTGACACCATGGGGACCCCTCCTTGTCACTGGGGACCCATTGTGATACCATGGGGACCCCCCTTGTCCTCAGGACTCATTCTCACATCCTGGACACCCCCCATTGTCCCCAGGGCCCATTGTGACATCCACTGCACCCCCTTGTCCCCAGGGCCCATTGTGACATTCAGGGGACCCCTCTTTGTCCCCAGGGCCCATTGTGACATCCTGGGGACCCCCCCTTGTCCCCAGGGCTCATTGAGACGTACCAGGACCCCCCACTGTCCCCAGGGCCCATTGTGACATTCAGGGGACCCCCTTTGTCCCCAGGGCCCATTCTGATACCGTGGGGACCCCCCATTGTCCCCAGGGCCCATTGTGACATGCTGGGGACGCTCTTTGTCCACAGGGCCCATTGTGACATCCTGGGGACCCTCCTTGTCCCCAGAGCCCATTGTGACATCCAGGGGACCCCCTTTGTCCCCAGGGCCCATTGTGGCACCATGAGGACCCTTTTTGTCACTGGGGCCCATTGTGACATCCCAGGACCCCCCTTTGTCCCCAGGGCCCATTGTGACATCCTGGGGACCCTCCTTGTCCCCAGAGCCCATTGTGACATCCCAGGACCCCACTTTGTCCCCAGGGCTTATTGTGACACCATGGGGATCTCCCTTGTCCCCAGGGCCCATTGTGACATCCCATGACCCCCCTTTGTCCCCAGTGCTATTGTGAAATCCTGGGGACCCCTTTTGTCCCCAGGGCCCATTGTGACACCGTGGGGAACCCCTTTGTCACTGGGGCCATTGTGACATTCCAGGATTTCACTTTGTCCCCAGGGCTCGTTCTGACACCTTGGGGACTCCCATTGTCCCCAGGGCCCATTGTGACATCCTGGGCAACCCCATTGTCCCCAGGGCCCATTGTGACATCCTGGGGACCCCCATTGTCCCCAAGGCCCATTGTGACATTCCAGGACCCCCCATTGTCCCCAGGGCCCATTGTGACATCCACTGCACCCCCTTGTCCCCAGGGCCCATTGTGACATTCAGGGGACCCCTCTTTGTCCCCAGAGCCCATTGTGACATCCTGGGGACCCCCCTTCTCACTGGGGCCCATTGTGACGTCCCAGGACCCCCCATTGTCCCCAGAGCCCATTGTGACATCCTGGCGATCCCTCCTAGTCCCCAGGGCCCATTGTGACATCCCAGGACCCCCCATTGTCCCTAGGACCCATTGTGACATTCAGGGGGCCCCTTTGTCACTGGGGCCCATTGTGACATCCCAGGACCCCACATTGTCCCCAGGACACATTGTGACATCCTGGGGACCCTCCTTGTCCCCAGAGCCCACTCTGACATCCAGGCGACCCCCTTTGTCCCCATGGCCCATTGTGGCACCATAGGGACCCCCTTTGTCACTGGGGCCCATTGTGACATCCCAGGACACCCCCTGGTCCCCAGGCCCCATTGTGACATCCTGGGGACCCCCCTTGTCCTCAGGGTCCATTGTGACAGCCCAGGACCTTACATTGTCCCCAGGGCCCTTTGTGATATCTGGGGGACCCCCTTGTCCCCAGGGCCCATTGTGACATCCTCGGCACCCCTTTGTCCCCCGGGCCCATTGTGACATCCTGGGGACCCCCCCTTGTCCCCAGGGCCCATTGTGACGTCCCAGGACCCCCCATTGTCCCCAGGGGCCATTGTGACATCCTAGGGATCCCTCCTTGTCCCCAGGGCCCATTGTGACATACTGGGGACCCCTCTTTGTCCCTAGGGCCCATTGTGACATCCTGGGGATCCCTCCTTGTCCCCAGGACCCATTGTGACGTCCCAGGATCCCCATTGTCCCCAGGACCTATTGTGACATTCAGGGGACCCCCTTTGTCACTGGGGCCCATTGTGACACCATGGAGACCCCCGCTTGTCCCCAGGGCCCATTGTGACATCCCAGGACCCCCCTTTGTCCCCAGGGCCCATTGTAGCACCATGGGGACCCCCTTTGACCCCAGGGCCCATTGTGGCACCATGGCAACCCCTTTTGTCCCCAGGGCCCATTGTGACATTCTTGGACCCCACTTTGTCCCCAGGACCTATTGTGACACCATGGGGAACCCCCTTGTCCTCAGGACTCATTCTCACATCCTGGACACCCCCCATTGTCCCCAGGGCCCATTGTGACATCCACTGCACCCCATTGTCCCCAGGGCCCATTGTGACATTCAGGGGACCCCTCTTTGTCCCCAGGGCCCATTGTGACATACTGGGGACGCTCTTTGTCCCCAGGGCCCATTGTGACATCCTGGGGACCCTCCTTGTCCCCAGAGCCCATTGTGACATCCAGGGGACCCCCTTTGTCCCCAGGGCCCATTGTGGCACCATGAGGACCCTCTTTGTCACTGGGCCCCATTGTGACATCCCAGGACCCCCATTGTCCCCAGGGCCCATTGTGACATCCCATGACCCCCCTTTGTCCCCAGTGCTATTGTGAAATCCTGGGGACCCCTTATGTCCCCAGGGCCCATTATGACACCATGGGGAACCCCTTTGTCACTGGGGGCCATTGTGACATTCCAGGATTCCACTTTGTCCCCAGGGCTCGTTCTGACACCTTGGGGACTCCCATTGTCCCCAGGGCCCATTGTGACATCCTGGGGACCCCCATTGTCCCCAGGGCCCATTGTGACATTCCAGGACCCCCCATTGTCCCCAAGGCCCATTGTGACATCCACTGCACCCCCTTGTCCCCAGGGCCCATTGTGACATTCAGGGCACACCTCTTTGTCCCCAGGGCCCATTGTGACATCCTGGGAACCCCCACTTGTCACTGGGGCCCATTGTGACATCCCAGGACCCCCCATTGTCCCCAGGGCCCATTGTGACATTCAGGGCACCCCCTTGTCTCCAGGGCCCATTGTGACATTCCGGGGACGCCTCTTTGTACCCAGGGCACACTGTGACATCCTGGGGACCCCCCCTTGTCACTGGGGCCCATTGTGACGTCCCAGGACCCCCCATTGTCGCCAGGGCCCATTGTGACATCCTGGGGATCCCTTCTTGTCCCCAGGGCCCATTGTGACGTCCCAGGACCCCCCATTGTCCCCAGGACCCATTGTGACATTCAGGTGGCCCCTTTGTCACTGGGGCCCATTGTGACATCCCAGGACCCCACATTGTCCCCAGGACACATTGTCACATCCTGGGGACCCCACTTGTCCCCAGGACCCATTGTGACACTATGGGGACCCCCCCTTGTTCCCACGGCCCATTGTGACACCGTGGGTACCTCCCTTGTCCGCAGGGCTCATTGTGACATCGCAGGACCCCCCTTTGTCCCCAGGGCCCATTCTGATACCGTGGGGATCCCCTTTGTCACCAGAGTCCATTGTGACATCCAGGGGACCCCCTTTGTCCCCAGGGCCCATTGTGACATCGCAGGACCCCCCTGGGCCCCAGGGCGCATTTTGACATCCTGGGGATGCCCCCTTGTCAACGGGGCCCATTGTGACGTCCCAGGACCCCCCATTGTTTCCAGGGCCCATTGTGACATCCTGGGGATCCCTGCTTGTCCCCAGGGCCGATTGTGACGTCTTAGGACCCCCCGTTGTCCCCAGGGCCCATTGTGACATCCTGGGGATCCCTCCTTGTCCCCAGGGCCCATTGTGACGTCCCAGGACTCCCCACTGTCCTCAGGACCTATTGTAACATTCAGGGGACCCCCTTTGTCACTGGGGCCCATTGTGACATCCCAGGACCCCACATTGTCCCCAGGGCCCATTGTGACATCCTGGGGACCCCATTTTCCCCAGGACCCATTGTGACACTATGGGTACCCCCCCTTGTCCCCAGGGCCAATTGTGACGTCCCAGGACCCCCCATTGTTCCCAGGGCCCATTGTGATGTCCTTGGGAGCCCCCTCTCTTCCCAGGGCTCATTGTGACTCTCAGGGGACCCCACCTTGTCCCCAGGACTGATTGTGACGTCCTAGGGCCCCTCTGTGTCCCCAGGGCCCATTGTGACGTCCCAGGACCCCCATTGTCCCCAGGGCCCATTGTGACATTCAGGGGACCCCTCTTTTTCCCCAGGGCCCATTGTGACATCCTGGGGACCCCCTCTTGTCCCCAGGGCCCATTGTGACGTCCCAGGACCCCCCATTGTCCCCAGGGCCCATTGTGACATCCTGGGGATCCCTCCTTGTCCCCTGGGCCCATTGTGACGTCCCAGGAACCCCCATTGTCCCAAGGGCCCATTGTGACATCCTGGGGACCCCCCTTTGTCTCCAGGACATATTGTGACACCGTGGGGACCACATTAGTCCCCAGGGCCCATTGTGACATCCTAGGGATCCCCTCATGTCCCCAGGGCCCATTGTGACGTCCCAGGACCCCCCATTGTCCCCAGGGCCCATTGTGACCTCCTCGGCACCCCCTTGTCCCTAGGGCCCATTGTGACATTCACGGGACCCCCCTTTGTCCCCAGGACCCATTGTGACATCCTGGGGACCCTCCTTGTCCCCAGAGCCCATTGTGACATCCAGGGGACCCCCTTTGTCCCCAGGGCCCATTGTGACATCCTGGGGTCCCCCCTTTGTCCCCAGGGCCCATTGAAATGTCCCAGGACCACCGTTTGTCCCCAGGGTTCATTATGACATCCTGGGAACCCCATTTGTCCCCACGGCCCATTGTGGCACCATGGGGACCCCCTTTGTCACTGGGGCCCATTGTGACATCCCAGGACCCCAATTTGTCCCCAGGGCTTATTGTGACACCATGGGGATCTCCCTTGTCCCCAGGGCCCATTGTGACATCCCATGACCCCCCTTTATCCCCAGTGCTATTGTGAAATCCTGGGGACCCCTTTTGTCCCCAGGGCCCATTGTGGCACCATGGGGAACCCCTTTGTCACTGGGGGCCATTGTGACATCCCAGGATTCCACTTTGTCCCCAGGGCTCGTTCTGACACCTTGGGGACTCCCATTGTCCCCAGGGCCCATTGTGACATCCTGGGCAACCCCATTGTCCCCAGGGCCCATTGTGACATCTGGGGGACGCCCTTGTCCCCAGGACCCATCGTGGCACCGTGGGGACCCTCCTTGTCACTTGGGCCCATTGTGACATCCTGGGCACCCCTTTTGTCCCCACAGCCCATTGTGGCACCATGGGGACCCCCTTTGTCACTGGGGCCCATTGTGACATCCCAGGACCCCACATTGTCCCCAGGGCCCTTGTGACATCCTGGGGACCCCACTTGTCCCCAGGACCCATTGTGACACTATAGGGACCCCCCCTTGTGCCCAGTGACCATTGTGACACCGTGGGTACCACCCTTGTCCGCAGGGCCCATTGTGACATCCTGGGGACACCCCCTTGTCTCCAGGGCCCATTGTGACATCCTGGGAATCCCTCCTTGTCCCCAGGGCCCATTTTGACATTCAGGGGACCCCCCATTGTCCCCAGGGCCCATTGTGACATCCTGGGGACCCCCCTTTGTCCCCAGGGCCCATTGTGACGTCCCAGGACCCCCCACTGTCCCCAGGGCCCATTGTGACATTCAGGGGACCCCCCTTTGTCCCCAGGGCCCATTCTGATACCGTCGGGACCCCCTTTGTCCCCAGGGCCCATTGTGACATGCTGGGGACCCTCCTTGTCCCCAGAGCCCATTGTGACATCCAGGGGACCCCCTTTGTCCCCAGGGCCCATTGTGGCACCATGAGGACCCTCTTTGTCACTGGGGCCCATTGTGACGTCCCAGGACCCCCCATTGTCCCCAGGACCCATTGTGACATTCAGGGGGCCCCTTTGTCACTGGGACCCATTGTGACATCCCAGGACCCCACATTGTCCCCAGGACACATTGTGACATCCTGGGGACCCCACTTGTCCTCAGGACCCATTGTGACACTATGGGGACCCGCCCTTGTTCCCAGGGCCCATTGTGACACCGTGGGTACCACCCTTGTCCGCAGGGCTCATTGTGACATCCCAGGACCCACCTTTGTCCCCAGGGCCCATTCTGATACCGTGGGGATCCCCTTTGTCCCCAGGGCCCATTGTGACATCGCAGTACCCCCCTGGGCCCCAGGGCGCATTTTGACATCCTGGGGATGCCCCCTTGTCACCGGGACCCATTGTGACGTCCCAGGACCCCCCATTGTCTCCAGGGCCCATTGTGACATCCTGGGGATCCCTGCTTGGCCCCAGAGCCCATTGTGACGTCTTATGACCCCCCCTTGTCCCCAGGGCCCATTGCGACATTCAGGGGACGCCTCTTTGTACCCAGGGCCCATTGTGACATCCTGGGGATCCCTCCTTGTCCCCAGGGCCCATTGTGACGTCCCAGGACCCCCATTGTCCTTAGGATTCATTGTAACATTCAGGGAACCCCTTTGTCACTGGGGCCCATTGTGACATCCCAGGACCCCACATTGTCCCCAGGGCCCATTGTGACATCCTGGGGGCCCCATTTTCCCCAGGACCCATTGTGACACTATGGGGAACCCCCCTTGTTCCCAGGGCCCATTGTGACACCGTGGGTACCACCCTTGACCGCAGGGCTCATTGTGACATCGCAGGACCCCCCTTTGTCCCCAGAGCCCTTTGTGAAAACCAGGGGACACCCTTTGTCCCCAGGACCCATTGTGACATCCTGGGCACCCCTTTTGTCCCCACGGCCCATTGTGGCACTATGGGGACCCCCTTTGTCACTGGGGCCCATTGTGACATCCCAGGACCCCACTTTGTCCCCAGGGCTGATTGTGATGTCCCAGGGCCACTCTGTGTCCCCAGGGCCCATTGTGACACTTTAGGGACCCCTCTTTGTCCCCAGGGCCCATTGTGACGTCCCAGGACCCCCCATTGTTCCCAGGGCCCATTGTGATGTCCTGGGGAGCCCCCTCTGTTCCCAGGGCTCATTGTGACTTTCAGGGGACCCCCCCTTGTCCCCCAGGGCTGATTGTTACGTCCTAGGGCCCCTCTGTGTCCCCAAGGCCCATTGTGACATCCCATGACCCCCCTTTGTCCCCAGTGCTATTGCGAAATCCTGGGGACCCCTTTTGTCCCCAGGGCCCATTGTGACACCATGGGGAACCCCTTTGTCACTGGGGGCCATTGTGACATTCCAGGATTCCACTTTGTCCCCAGGGCTCGTTCTGACACCTTGGGGACTCCCATTGTCCCCAGGGCCCATTGTGACGTCTTATGACCCCCCATTTTCCCCAGGCCCCATTGTGACATTCAGGGCACCCCCTTGTCCCCAGGGCCCATTGTGACATTCCGGGGACGCCTCTTTGTACCCAGGGCACACTGTGACATCCTGGGGACCCCCCCTTGTCACTGGGGCCCATTGTGATGTCCCAGGACCCCCCATTGTCCCCAGGGCCCATTGTGATATCCTGGGGATCCCTCCTTGTCCCCAGGGCCCATTGTGACGTCCCAGGACCCACCATTGTCCCCAGGACCCATTGTGACATTCAGGGGGCCCCTTTGTCCCCAGGGCCCATTGTGACATCCCAGGACCCCCCATTGTCCCCAGGGCCCATTGTGACGTCCCAGGACCCCCCATTGTCCCCAGGGCCCATTGTGACATCCTCAGCACCCCCTTGTCCCCAGGGCCCATTGTGACATTCAGGGGACCCCTCTTTTTCCCCAGGGCCCATTGTGACATCCTGGGGACCCCCCCTTGTCCCCAGGGCCCATTGTGACGTCCCAGGACCCGCCATTGTCCCCAGGGCCCATTGTGACATCCTGGGGATCCCTGCTTGTCCCCAGGGCCCATTGGGACGTCCCAGGACCCGCCATTGTCCCCAGGGCCCATTGTGACATCCTGGGGATCCCTCCTTGTCCCCAGGGCCAATTGGGACGTCCCAGGACCCCCATTGTCCCCAGGGCCCATTGTGACATTCAGGGGCCCCCGTTTGTCACTGGGGCCCATTGTGACATCCCAGGACCCCACATTGTCCCCAGGGCCCTTGTGACATCCTGGGGACACCCCCTTATCTCCAGGGCCCCTTGTGACATCCTGGGAATCCCTCCTTGTCACTGGGGCCCATTTTGACATTCAGGGGACCCCCCATTGTCCCCAGGGCCCATTGTGACATCCTGGGGACCCCACTTGTCCCCAGGACCCATTGTGACACTATGGGGACCCCCCCTTGTGCCCAGTGCCCATTGTGACACCGTGGGTACCACCCTTGTCTGCAGGGCTCATTGTTTCATCCCAGGACCCCCCATTGTCCCCAGGGCCCATTGTGACATTCAGGGGACCCCCCTTTGTCCCCAGGGCCCATTCTGATACCGTGGGGACCCCCTTTGTCCCCAGGGCCCATTGTGACATGCTGGGGACGCTCTTTGTCCCCAGGGCCCATTGTGACATCCTGGGGACCCTCCTTGTCCCCAGAGCCCATTGTGACATCCAGGGGACCCCCTTTGTCCCCAGGGCCCATTGTGGCACCATAGGGACCCCCTTTGTCACTGGGGCCCATTGTGACATCCCAGGACCCCCCCTGGTCCCCAGGCCTCATTGTGACATCCTGGGGACCCCCCTTGTCCTCAGGGTCCATTGTGACAGCCCAGGACCTTACATTTTCCCCAGGACCCATTGTGACATCCTGGGGCCACCCCCTTGCTCCCAGGGCCCGTTGTGGCACCGTGGGGACACCCCCTTTGTCCCCAGGGCCCATTGTGACATCCCAGGACCCCCCTTTGTACCCAGGGCCATTGTAGCACCATGGGGTCCCCTTTGACCCCATGGCCCATTGTGGCACCATGGCAACCCCTTTTGTCCCCAGGGCCCATTGTGACATTCTAGGACCCCACTTTGTCCCCAGGGCCTATTGTGACACCATGGGGACCCCTCCTTGTCACTGGGGACCCATTGTGACACCATGGGGACCCCCCCTTGTCCTCAGGACTCATTCTCACATCCTGGACACCCCCCATTGTCCCCAGGGCCCATTGTGACATCCACTGCACCCCCTTGTCCCCAGGGCCCATTGTGACATTCAGGGGACCCCTCTTTGTCCCCAGGGCCCATTGTGACATCCTGGGGACCCCCCCTTGTCCCCAGGGCCCATTGTGACGTCCTAGGACCCCCCACTGTCCCCAGGGCCCATTGTGACATCCTGGGGACCCTCCTTGTCCCCAGAGCCCATTGTGACATACTGGGGACCCCCTTTGTCCCCAGGGCCCATTGTGGCACCATGAGGACCCTCTTTGTCACTGGGGGCCATTGTGACATCCTGGGGATCCTCCTTGTCCCCAGAGCCCATTTTGACATCCCAGGACCACACTTTGTCCCCAGGGCTTATTGTGACACCATGGGGATCTCCCTTGTCCCCAGGGCCCATTGTGACATCCCATGACCCCCCTTTGTCCCCAGTGCTATTGTGAAATCCTGGGGACCCCTTTTGTCCCCAGGGCCCATTGTGGCACCATGGGGAACCCCTTTGTCACTGGGGGCCATTGTGACATTCCAGGATTCCACTTTGTCCCCAGGGCTCGTTCTGACACCTTGGGGACTCCCATTGTCCCCAGGGCCCATTGTGACATCCTGGGCAACCCCATTGTCCCCAGGGCCCATTGTGACATCCTGGGGACCCCCATTGTCCCCAGGGCCCATTGTGACATTCCAGGACCCCCCATTGTCCCCAGGGCCCATTGTGACATCCACTGCACCCCCTTGTCCCCAGGGCCCATTGTGACATTCAGGGGACCCCTCTTTGTCCCCAGGGCCCATTGTGACATTCAGGGGACCCGCCCTTGTCACTGGGGCCCATTGTGACGTCCCAGGACCCCCCATTGTCCCCAGGGCCCATTGTGACATCCTGGGGATCCCTCCTTGTCCCCAGGGCCCATTGTGACGTCCCAGGACCCCCCATTGTCCCTAGGACCCATTGTGACATTCAGGGGGCCCCTTTGTCACTGGGGCCCATTGTGACATCCCAGGACCCCACATTGTCCCCAGGACACATTGTCACATCCTGGGGACCCCACTTGTCCCCAGGACCCATTGTGACACCGTGGGTACCACCCTTGTCCGCAGGGCTCATTGTGACATAACAGGACCCCCCTTTGTCCCCAGGGCCCATTCTGATACCGTGGGGATCCCCTTTGTCCCCAGAGTCCATTGTGACATCCAGGGGACTCCCTTTGTCCCCAGGGCCCATTGTGACATCGCAGGACCCCCCTGGGCCCCAGGGCGCATTTTGACATCCTGGGGATGCCCCCTTGTCAACGGGGCCCATTGTGACGTCCCAGGACCCCCCATTGTCCCCAGGGCCCATTGTGACATCCTGGGGATCCCTCCTTGTCCCCAGGGCCCATTGTGACGTCCCAGGACCCCCCACTGTCCTCAGGACCTATTGTAACATTCAGGGGACCCCCTTTGTCACTGGGGCCCATTGTGACATCCCAGGACCCCACATTGTCCCCAGGGCCCATTGTGACATCCTGGGGACCCCATTTTCCCCAGGACCCATTGTGACACTATGGGTACCCCCCCTTGTCCCCAGGGCCAATTGTGACGTCCCAGGACCCCCCATTGTTCCCAGGGCCCATTGTGATGTCCTTGGGAGCCCCCTCTCTTCCCAGGGCTCATTGTGACTCTCAGGGGACCCCACCTTGTCCCCAGGACTGATTGTGACGTCCTAGGGCCCCTCTGTGTCCCCAGGGCCCATTGTGACGTCCCAGGACCCCCATTGTCCCCAGGGCCCATTGTGACATCCTCGGCACCCCCTTGTCCCCAGGGCCCATTGTGACATTCAGGGGACCCCTCTTTGTCCCCAGGGCCCATTGTGACATCCTGGGGACCCCCTTTGTCGCCAGGGCCCATTGTGGCACCATGAGGACCCTCTTTGTCACTGGAGCCCATTGTGACATCCCATGACCCCCCTTTGTCCCCAGTGCTATTGTGAAATCCTGGGGACCCCTTTTGTCCCCAGGGCCCATTGTGGCACCATGGGGAATCCCTTTGTCACTGGGGGCCATTGTGACATTCCAGGATTCCACTTTGTCCCCAGGGCTCGTTCTGACACCTTGGGGCCTCCCATTGTCCCCAGGGCCCATTGTGACATCCTGGGCAACCCCATTGTCCCCAGGGCCCATTGTGACATCTGGGGGACGCCCTTGTCCCCAGGACCCATCCTGGCACCGTGGGGAGCCTCCTTGTCACTTAGGCCCATTGTGACACCATGGGGACCCCCCCTTTATCCCCAGTGCCCATTGTGACATCCTGCGGACCCCCCTTTGTCCCCAGGGCCCATTTTGACATTCAGGGGACCCACCATTGTCCTCAGGGCCCATTGTGAGGTCCCAGGACCCCCCATTGTCCCCAGGGCCCATTGTGACATCCTCGGCACCCCCTTGTCCCCAGGGTCCATTGTGACATCCCAGGACCCCCCATTGTCCCCAGGGCCCATTGTGACATTCAGGGGACCCCCCTTTGTCCCCAGGGCCCATTGTGACATCGTGGGGACCCCCTTTGTCCCAAGACTTCATTGTGACATCCTGGGGTCCCCCCTTGTCCTCAGGGTCCATTGTGACAGCCCAGGACCTTACATTGTCCCCAGGGCCCATTGTGATATCTTGGGGACCCCCTTGTTCCCAAGGCCCATTGTGACATCCTGGGGACCCCCCCTTGTCCCCAGGGCCCATTGTGACATCCCAGGACCCCCCATTGTCCCCAGGGCCCATTGTGACATCCTCGGCACGCCCTTGTCCCCAGGGCCCATTGTGACATCCTGGGGACCCCCCCTTTTCCCCAGGGCCCATTGTGACGTCCCAGGACCCCCCATTGTCCCCAGGGCCCATTGTGACATCCTCTGCACCCCCTTGTCCCCAGGGCCCATTGTGACATTCAGGGGACCCCTCTTTGTCCCCAGTGCCCATTGTGACATCCTGGGGACCCCCCCTTGTCCCCAGGGCCCATTGTGACGTCCCAGGTCCCCCCATTGTCCCCAGGGCCCATTGTGACATCCTGGGGATCCCTCCTTGTCCCCAGGGCCCATTGTGACATCCCAGGACCCCCCATTTTCCCCAGGACCCATTGTGACATCCTGGCCACCCCCTTGCTCCCAGGGCCCGTTGTGGCACCATGGGGACACCCCTTTTGTCCCCAGGGCCCATTGTGACATCCCAGGACCCCCCTTTGTCCCCAGGGCCCATTGTAGCACCATGGGGACCCCCTTTGACCCCAGGGCCCATTGTGGTACTATGGCAACCCCTTTTGTCCCCAGGGCCCATTGTGACATTCTTGGACCCCACTTTGTCCCCAGGGCCTATTGTGACACCATGGGGACCCCTCCTTGCCACTGGGGACCCATTGTGACACCATGGGGACCCCCCCTTGTCCTCAGGAATCATTCTGACATCCTGGACACCCCCCATTGTCCCCAGGGCCCATTGTGACATCCACTGCACCCCCCTGTCCCCAGGGCCCATTGTGACATTCAGGGGACTCCTCTTTGTCCCCAGGGCCCATTGTGACATCCTGGGGATCCCTCCTTGTCTTCAGGGCCCATTGTGATGTCCGAGGACCCCCCATTGTCCCCAGGGCCCATTGTGACATCCTCTGCACCCCCTTGTCCCCAGGGCCCATTTTGACATTCAGGGGACCCCTCTTTGTCCCCAGGGCCCATTGTGACATCCTGGGGACCCCCCCTTGTCCCCAGAGCCCATTGTGACGTCCCAGGACCCCCCATTGTCCGCAGGACCCATTGTGACACTATGGGGACCCCCCCTTTTGCCCAGGGCCCATTGTGACCCCGTGGGTACCACCCTTGTCCCCAGGGCCCATTGTGACATCCTCTGCACCCCCTTGTCCCCAGGGCCCATTGTGACATTCAGGGGACCCCTCTTTGTCCCCAGGGCCCATTGTGACATCCTGGGGACCCTCTTTGTCACTGGGGCCTATTGTGACATCCCAGGACCCCCCTTTGTCCCCAGGGCCCATTGTAGCACCATGGGGACCCCCTTTGACCCCAGGGCCCATTGTGGCACCATGGCAACCGCTTTTGTCCCCAGGGCCCATTGTGACATTCTTGGACCCCACTTTGTCCCCAGGGCCTATTGTGACACCATGGGGACCCCTCCTTCTCACTGGGGACCCATTGTGATACCATGGGGACCCCGCCTTGTCCTCAGGACTCATTCTCACATCCTGGACGCCCCCCATTGTCCCCAGGGCCCATTGTGACATCCACTGCACCCCCTTGTCCCCAGGGCCCATTGTGACATTCAGGGGACCCCTCTTTGTCCCCAGGGCCCATTGTGACATCCTGGGGACCCCCCCTTGTCCCCAGGGCCCATTGTGACGTCCCAGGACCCCCCATTGTCCCCAGGGCCCATTGTGACATCCTGTGGATCCCTCCTTGTCCCCAGGGCCCATTGTGACGTCCCAGAACCCCCCATTGTCCCCAGGGCCCATTGTGATATGTTGGGGAGCCCTCTTTGTCCCCAGGGCCCATTGTGAAATTCAGGAGACCCCAACTTGTCCTCAGGGCCCATTCTGATATCCTGGGGACACTCTTTGTCCCCAGGGCCCATTGTGACATCCTGGGGACCCCATTGTCACCAAAGCCCATTGTGATATCCTGGCGACCACCTTTTGTCCCCAGGGCCCATTGTGATATCCTGAGGACCGCCCTTTGTCCCCAGGGCCCATTGTGACGTCCCAGGACCCCCCATTGTCCCCAGGGCCCATTGTGACATTCAGGGGCCCCCGTTTGTCATTGGGGCCCATTGTGATATCCCAGGACCCCACATTGTCCCAAGGGGCCCATTGTGACTTTCAGGGGACTCCACTTGTCCCCAGGACCCATTGTGACACTATAGGGACCCCCCCTTGTGCCCAGTGCCCATTGTGACACCGTGGGTACAACCCTTGTCCGCAGGGCCCATTGTGACATCCTGGGGACACCCCCTTGTCCCCAGGGCCCATTGTGACATTTTGGGAATCCCTCCTTGTCCCCAGGGCCCATTGTGACGTCCCAGGAGCCCCCATTGTCCCCAGGACCCATTGTGACATTCAGGGGACCCCCTTTGTCACTGGGGCCGATTGTGAAATCCCAGGACCCCACACTGTCCCCAGGGCCCATTGTGACATCCTGGGGACCCCCCCTTTGTCCCCAGTGCCCATTGTGACATCCTGCGGACCCCCCTTTGTCCCCAGGGCCCATTTTGACATTCAGGGGACCCACCATTGTCCTCAGGGCCCATTGTGACATCCTCGGCACCCCCTTGTCCCCAGGGTCCATTGTGACATCCCAGGACCCCCCATTGTCCCCAGGGCCCATTGTGACATCCTCGGCACCCCCTTGTCCCCAGGGTCCATTGTGACATCCCAGGACCCCCCATTGTCCCCAGGGCCCATTGTGACATTCAGGGGACCCCCCTTTGTCCCCAGGGCCCATTGTGACATCGTGGGGACCCCCTTTGTCCCAAGACTTCATTGTGTCATCCTGGGGTCCCCCCTTGTCCTCAGGGTCCATTGTGACAGCCCAGGACCTTACATTGTCCCCAGGGCCCATTGTGATATCTTGGGGACCCCCTTGTTCCCAAGGCCCATTGTGACATCCTGGGGACCCCCCCTTGTCCCCAGGGCCCATTGTGACATCCCAGGACCCCCCATTGTCCCCAGGGCCCATTGTGACATCCTCGGCACGCCCTTGTCCCCAGGGCCCATTGTGACATCCTGGGGACCCCCCCTTGTCCCCAGGGCCCATTGTGACGTCCCAGGACCCCCCATTGTCCCCAGGGCCCATTGTGACATCCTCTGCACCCCCTTGTCCCCAGGGCCCATTGTGACATTCAGGGGACCCCTCTTTGTCCCCAGGGCCCATTGTGACATCCTGGGGACCCCGCCTTGTCCCCAGGGCCCATTGTGACATCCTGGGGACCCCCCCTTGTCCCCAGGGCCCATTGTGACGTCCCAGGTCCCCCCATTGTCCCCAGGGCCCATTGTGACATCCTGGGGATCCCTCCTTGTCCCCAGGGCCCATTGTGACATCCCAGGACCCCCCATTGTCCCCAGGACCTATTGTCACATTCAGGGGACCCCCTTTGTCACTGGGGCCCATTGTGACACCATGGAGACCCCCGCTTGTCCTCAGGCTCCATTGTGACATCCTGGGCACCCCCCATTTTCCCCAGGACCCATTGTGACATCCTGGCCACCCCCTTGCTTCCAGGGCCCGTTGTGGCACCATGGGGACACCCCCTTTGTCCCCAGGGCCCATTGTGACATCCCAGGACCCCCCTTTGTCCCCAGGGCCCATTGTAGCACCATGGGGACCCCCTTTGACCCCAGGGCCCATTGTGGTACTATGGCAACCCCTTTTGTCCCCAGGGCCCATTGTGACATTATTGGACCCCACTTTGTCCCCAGGGCCTATTGTGACACCATGGGGACCCCTCCTTGCCACTGGGGACCCATTGTGACACCATGGGGACCCCCCCTTGTCCTCAGGACTCATTCTCACATCCTGGACACCCCCCATTGTCCCCAGGGCCCATTGTGACATCCTCTGCACCCCCTTGTCCCCAGGGCCCATTGTGACATTCAGGGGACCCCTCTTTGTCCCCAGGGCCCATTGTGACATCCTGGGGATCCCTCCTTGTCGCCAGGGCCCATTGTGACGTCCCAGGACCCCCCATTGTCCCCAGGACCTATTGTGACATTCAGGGGACCCCCTTTGTCACTGGTGCCCATTGTGACACCATGGGGACCCCTCCTTGTCACTGGGGACCCATTATGACACCATGGGGACCCCCCTTGTCCTCAGGACTCATTCTCACATCCTGGACACCCCGCATTGTCCCCAGGGCCCATTGTGACATCCACTGCAACCCCTTGTCCCCAGGGCCCATTGTGACATTCAGGGGACCCCTCTTCGTCCCCAGGGCCCATTGTGATATCTCGGGGACCCCCTTGTTCCCAAGGCCCATTGTGACATCCTGGGGACCCCCCCTTGTCCCCAGGGCCCATTGTGACATCCCAGGACCTTACTTTGTCCCCAGGGCCCATTGTGACATCCTGGCGACCCCCCCTTGTCCCCAGGGCCCATTGTGACATCCTGGGGATCCCTCCTTGTCCCCAGGGCCCATTGTGACATCCCAGGACCCCCCATTGTCCCCAGGGCCCATTGTGACATCCTCTGCACCCCCTTGTCCCCAGGGCCCATTGTGACATTCAGGGGACCCCTCTTGGTCCCCAGGGCCCATTGTGACATCCTGGGGACCCCCCCTTGTCCCCAGGGCCCATTGTGACGTCCCAGGACCCCCCATTGTCCCCAGGGCCCATTGTGACATTCAGGGGACCCCCTTTGTCACTGGGGCCCATTGTGACGTCCCAGGACCCCCCATTGTTCCCAGGGCCCATTGTGATGTCCTTGGGAGCCCCCTCTCTTCCCAGGGCTCATTGTGACTCTCAGGGGACCCCATCTTGTCGCCAGGGCTGATTGTGACGTCCTAGGGCCCCTCTGTGTCCCCAGGGCCCATTGTGACGTCCCAGGACCCCCATTGTCCCCAGGGCCCATTGTGACATCCTGGGGACCCTCCTTGTCCCCAGAGCCCATTGTGACATCCAGGGGACCCCCTTTGTCCCCAGGGCCCATTGTGGCACCATAGGGACCCCCTTTGTCACTGGGGCCCATTGTGACATCCCAGGACCCCCGTTGTCCCCAGGGCCCATTGTGACGTCCCAGGACCCCCGTTGTCCCCAGGGCCCATTGTGACATCCCAGGACCCCACTTTGTCCCCAGGGCTTATTGTGACACCATGGGGATCTCCCTTGTCCCCAGGGCCCATTGTGACATCCTCGGCACCCCCTTGTCCCCAAGGCCCATTGTGACATTCAGGGGACGCCTCTTTGTCCCCAGGGCCCATTGTGACATCCTGGGGATCCCTCCTTGTCCCCAGGGCCCATTGTGACGTCCCGGGACCCCCTATTGTCCCCAGGGCCCATTGTGACATTCAGGGGCCCCCGTTTGTCACTGGCGCCCATTGTGACATCCCAGGACCCCACATTGTCCCCAGGGCCCATTGTGACTTTCAGGGGACCCCACTTGTCCCCAGGACCCATTGTGACACTATAGGGACCCCACCTTGTGCCCAGTGCCCATTGTGACACCGTGGGTACCACCCTTGTCCGCAGGGCCCATTGTGACATCCTGAGGACACCCCCTTGTCCCCAGGGCCCATTGTGACATTCAGGGGACCCCCTTTGTCACTGGGGCCCATTGTGACATCCCAGGACCCCACATTGTCCCCAGGGCCCATTGTGACATCCTGGGGACCCCCTTGTCCCCAGGACCCATCATGACACCATGGGGACCCTCCTTGTCACTGGGGACCCATTGTGACACCATGGGGACCCCCCCTTGTCCTCAGGGCCCATTGTGACATCCTGGGCATCCCCCTTTGTCCCCCGGGACCATTGTAACACCGTGCGGACCCCCTTTGTCCCCAGGGCCCATTGTGACACTGTGGGGAACCCCCTTGTCCCCAGGACCTATTGTTACGTCCCAGGACCCCCCATTGTCCCCAGGGCCCATTGTGACACCTTGGGGACCCCCTTGTCACTGGAGACCCATTGTGACAGCATGGGGACCACCCCTTGTCCTCAGGGCCTATTGTGAACATCCTGGGGAACCTCCATTGTCCCCAGAGCCCATTGTGAGTTCCTGGAGACCCCCTTGTCCCCAGGTCCCATTGTGACATCCTGGGGAGCCTCTTTGTCCCCACGGCCCATTGTGACATCCTGGGGACCTCCCATTGTCCTCAGGGCCCATTGAGACATCCTGGGGACCCCCTTTGTCACTGGGGACCCATTGTGACATCCCAGGAACCCCATTGTCCCAAGGGCCCATTGTGACATCCTGGGGACCCCTCTTTGTCTCCAGGACATATTGTGACACCGTGGGGACCACATTAGTCCCCAGGGCCCATTGTGACATCCTAGGAATCCCCTCTTGTCCCCAGGGCCCATTGTGACATCCCAGGACCCCCCTTTGTCCCCAGGGCTCATTGTGACATTCTAGGACCCCACTTCGTCCCCAGGGCCTATTGTGACACCATGGGGAACCCTCCTTGTCACTGGGGACCCATTGTGACACCATGGGGACCCCCGCTTTGTCCCCAGTGCCCATTGTGACATCCTGCCCACCCCCCTTTGTCCCCAGGGTCCATTGTGACATCCTGGGCAACCCCATTGTCCCCAGGGCCCATTGTGACATCTAGGGGGACGCCCTTGTCCCCAGGACCCATCGTGGCACCGTGGGGACCCCCATTGTCCCCAGGGCCCATTGTGACGTCCCAGGACCCCCATTGTCCCCAGGGCCCATTGTGACATCCCAGGACCCCACTTTGTCCCCAGGGCTTATTGTGACACCATGGGGATCTCCCTTGTCCCCAGGGCCCATTGTGACATCCTCGGCACCCCCTTGTCCCCAGGGCCCATTGTGACATTCAGGGGACGCCTCTTTGTCCCCAGGGCCCATTGTGACGTCCCGGGACCCCCCATTGTCCCCAGGGCCCATTGTGACATCCTGGGGATCCCTCCTTGTCCCCAGGGCCCATTGTGACGTCCCGGGACCCCCCATTGTCCCCAGGGCCCATTGTGACATTCAGGGGCCCCCGTTTGTCACTGGCACCCATTGTGACATCCCAGGACCCCACATTGTCCCCAGGGCCCATTGTGACTTTCAGGGGACCCCACTTGTCCCCAGGACCCATTGTGACACTATAGGGACCCCACCTTGTGCCCAGTGCCCATTGTGACACCGTGGGTACCACCCTTGTCCGCAGGGCCCATTGTGACATCCTGGGTACACCCCCTTGTCCCCAGGGCCCATTGTGACGTCCTGGGAATCCCTCCTTGTCCCCAGGGCCCATTGTGACATCCAGGGGACCCCCCCTTGTCCCCAGGGCCCATTGTGACGTCGCAGGACCCGCCATTGTCCCCAGGGCCCATTGTGACATCCTGGGGATCCCTCCTTGTCCCCAGGGCCCATTGTGACGTCCCGGGACCCCCCATTGTCCCCAGGGCCCATTGTGACATTCAGGGGCCCCCGTTTGTCACTGGGGCCCATTTTGACATTCAGGGGACCCACCATTGTCCTCAGGGCCCATTGTGACTTTCAGAGGACCCCACTTGTCCCCAGGACCCATTGCGACACTATAGGGACCCCCCCTTGTGCCCAGTGCCCATTGTGACACCGTGGGTACCACCCTTGTCCGCAGGGCCCATTGTGACATCCTGGGGACACCCCCTTGTCCCCAGGGCCCATTGTGACATCCTGGGGATCCCTCCTTGTCCCCAGGGCCCATTGTGACGTCCCAGGACCCCCCATTGTCCCCAGGACCCATTGTGACATTTAGGGGACCCCCTTTGTCACTGGGGCCCATTGTGAAATCCCAGGACCCCACATTGTCCCCAGGGCCCATTGTGACATCCTGGGGACACCCCCTTTGTCCCCAGTGCCCATTGTGACATCCTGCGGACCCCCCTTTGTCCCCAGGGCCCATTTTGACATTCAGGGGACCCACCATTGTCCTCAGGGCCCATTGTGAGGTCCCAGGACCCCCCATTGTCCCCAGGGCCCATTGTGACATCCTCGGCACCCCCTTGTCCCCAGGGCCCATTGTGACACTATGGGGACCCCCCCTTGTGCCCAGGGCCCATTCTGATACCGTGGGGACCCCCTTTGTCCCCAGGGCCCATTGTGACATGCTGGGGATCCTCTTTGTCCCCAGGGCCCATTGTGACATCCTGGGGACCCTCCTTGTCCCCAGAGCCCATTGTGACATCCAGGGGACCCCCTTTGTCCCCAGGGCCCATTGTGGCACCATAGGGACCCCCTTTGTCACTGGGGCCCATTGTGACATCCCAGGACCCTCCCTGGTCCCCAGGGCCCATTGTGAACATCCTGGGGACCCCCTTTGTCCCAAGACTTCATTGTGACATCCTGGGGACCCCCCTTGTCCCCAGGGCCCATTGTGACATCCCAGGACCTTACTTTGTCCCCAGGGCCCATTGTGACATCCCAGGACCCCCCATTGTCCCCAGGGCCCATTGTGACATCCTCTGCACCCCCTTGTCCCCAGGGCCCATTGTGACATTCAGGGGACCCCTCTTGGTCCCCAGGGCCCATTGTGACATCCTGGGGACCCCCCCTTGTCCCCAGGGCCCATTGTGACATCCTGGGGATCCCTCCTAGTCCCCAGGGCCCATTGTGACGTCCCAGGACCCCCCATTGTCCCCAGGGCCCATTGTGACATTCAGGGGACCCCCTTTGTCACTGGGGCCCATTGTGACGTCCCAGGACCCCCCATTGTTCCCAGGGCCCATTGTGATGTCCTTGGGAGACCCCTCTCTTCCCAGGGCTCATTGTGACTCTCAGGGGACCCCATCTTGTCGCCAGGGCTGATTGTGACGTCCTAGGGCCCCTCTGTGTCCCCAGGGCCCATTGTGACGTCCCAGGACCCCCATTGTCCCCAGGGCCCATTCTGACATCCTCGGCACCCCCTTGTCCCCAGGGCCCATTGTGACATTCAGGGGACCCCTCTTTGTCCCCAGGGCCCATTGTGACATCCTGGGGACCCCCTCTTGTCCCTAGGGCCCATTGTGACGTCCCAGGACCCCCCATTGTCCCCAGGGCCCATTGTGACATCCTGGGGATCCCTCCTTGTCCCCAGGGCCCATTGTGACGTCCCAGGACCCCCCATTGTCCCCAGGGCCCATTGTGACATTCAGGGGACCCCCTTTGTCACTGGGGCCCATTGTGACATCCCAGGACCCCACATTGTCCCCAGGGCCCATTGTGACATCCTGGGGACCCCCATGTCACTGGGAGCCATTGTGACGTCCCAGGACCCCCCATTGTCCCCAGGGTCCATTGTTACATCCTGGGGACCCCCTTGTCCCCAGGACCCATCATGACACCATGGGGACCCTCCTTGTCACTGGGGACCCATTGTGACACCATGGGGACCCCCCCTTGTCCTCAGGGCCCATTGTGACATCCTGGGCATCCCCCTTTGTCCCCCGGGACCATTGTAACACCGTGCGGACCCCCTTTGTCCCCAGGGCCCATTGTGACACTGTGGGGAACCCCCTTGTCCCCAGGGCCTATTGTTACGTCCCAGGACCCCCCATTGTCCCCAGGGCCCATTGTGACACCTTGGGGACCCCCTTGTCACTGGAGACCCATTGTGACAGCATGGGGACCACCCCTTGTCCTCAGGGCCTATTGTGAACATCCTGGGGAACCTCCATTGTCCCCAGAGCCCATTGTGAGTTCCTGGAGACCCCCTTGTCCCCAGGTCCCATTGTGACATCCTGGGGAGCCTCTTTGTCCCCACGGCCCATTGTGACATCCTGGGGACCTCCTTGTCCCCAGGACCCATCCTGGCACTGTGGAGACCTCCCTTGTCACTGGGGACCCATTGTGACACCATGGGGACCTCCCATTGTCCTCAGGGCCCATTGAGACATCCTGGGGACCCCCTTTGTCACTGGGGACCCATTGTGACATCCCAGGAACCCCATTGTCCCAAGGGCCCATTGTGACATCCTAGGAATCCCCTATTGTCCCCAGGGCCAATTGTGACATCCCAGGACCCCCCTTTGTCCCCAGGGCTCATTGTGACATTCTAGGACCCCACTTTGTCCCCAGGGCCTATTGTGACACCATGGGGAACCCTCCTTGTCACTGGGGACCCATTGTGACACCATGGGGACCCCCCCTTTGTCCCCAGTGCCCATTGTGACATCCTGCCCACCCCCCTTTGTCCCCAGGGTCCATTGTGACATCCTGGGCAACCCCATTGTCCCCAGGGCCCATTGTGACATCTAGGGGGACGCCCTTGTCCCCAGGACCCATCGTGGCACCGTGGGGACCCCCATTGTCCCCAGGGCCCATTGTGACGTCCCAGGACCCCCATTGTCCCCAGGGCCCATTGTGACTTCCCAGGACCCCACTTTGTCCCCAGGGCTTATTGTGACACCATGGGGATCTCCCTTGTCCCCAGGGCCCATTGTGACATCCTCGGCACCCCCTTGTCCCCAGGGCCCATTGTGACATTCAGGGGACGCCTCTTTGTCCCCAGGGCCCATTGTGACATCCTGGGGATCCCTCCTTGTCCCCAGGGCCCATTGTGACGTCCCGGGACCCCCCATTGTCCCCAGGGCCCATTGTGACATTCAGGGGCCCCCGTTTGTCACTGGCGCCCATTGTGACATCCCAGGACCCAACATTGTCTCCAGGGCCCATTGTGACTTTCAGGGGACCCCACTTGTCCCCAGGACCCATTGTGACACTATAGGGACCCCACCTTGTGCCCAGTGCCCATTGTGACACCGTGGGTACCACCCTTGTCCGCAGGGCCCATTGTGACATCCTGGGGACACCCCCTTGTCCCCAGGGCCCATTGTGACGTCCTGGGAATCCCTCCTTGTCCCCAGGGCCCATTGTGACGTCCCGGGACCCCCCATTGTCCCCAGGGCCCATTGTGACATTCAGGGGCCCCCGTTTGTCACTGGCGCCCATTGTGACATCCCAGGACCCCACATTGTCCCCAGGGCCCATTGTGACTTTCAGGGGACCCCACTTGTCCCCAGGACCCATTGTGACGTCCTGGGAATCCCTCCTTGTCCCCAGGGCCCATTGTGACATCCAGGGAACCCCCCCTTGTCCCCAGGGCCCATTGTGACATTCAGGGGCCCCCGTTTGTCACTGGGGCCCATTTTGACATTCAGAGGACCCACCATTGTCCTCAGGGCCCATTGTGACTTTCAGGGGACCCCACTTGTCCCCAGGACCCATTGCGACACTATAGGGACCCCCCCTTGTGCCCAGTGCCCATTGTGACACCGTGGGTACCACCCTTGTCCCCAGGGCCCATTGTGACATCCTGGGGATCCCTCCTTGTCCCCAGGGCCCATTGTGACGTCCCAGGACCCCCCATTGTCCCCAGGACCCATTGTGACATTTAGGGGACCCCCTTTGTCACTGGGGCCCATTGTGAAATCCCAGGACCCCACATTGTCCCCAGGGCCCATTGCGACATCCTGGGGACACCCCCTTTGTCCCCAGTGCCCATTGTGACATCCTGCGGACCCCCCTTTGTCCCCAGGGCCCATTTTGACATTCAGGGGACCCACCATTGTCCTCAGGGCCCATTGTGAGGTCCCAGGACCCCCCATTGTCCCCAGGGCCCATTGTGACATCCTCGGCACCCCCTTGTCCCCAGGGCCCATTGTGATATTCAGGGGACCCCACATTGTCCCCAGGGCCCATTGTGACATCCTGGGGACCCCACTTGTCCCCAGGACCCATTGTGACACTATGGGGACCCCCCCTTGTGCCCAGGGCCCATTGTGACACCGTGGGTACCACCCTTGTCTGCAGGGCTCATTGTGACATCCCAGGACCCTCATTGTCCCCAGGGCCCATTGTGACATTCAGGGGACCGCCCTTTGTCCCCAGGACCCATTCTGATACCGTGGGGACCCCCTTTGTCCCCAGGGCCCATTGTCACATGCTGGGGACGCTCTTTGTCCCCAGGGCCCATTGTGACATCCTGGGGACCCCCTTTGTCCCCAGGGCCCATTGTGGCACCATAGGGACCCCCTTTGTCACTGGGGCCCATTGTGACATCCTGGGGACCCCCCCTGGTCCCCAGGCCCCATTGTGACATCCTAGGGACCCCCCTTGTCCTCAGGGTCCATTGTGACAGCCCAGGACCTTACATTGTCCCCAGGGCCCATTGTGATATCTGGGGGACCCCCTTGTTCCCAAGGCCCATTGTGACATCCTGGGGACCCACCCTTGTCCCCAGGGCCCATTGTGACATCCCAGGACCCCCCATTGTCCCCAGAGCCCATTGGGACATCCTCGGCACCCCCTTGTCCCCAGGGCCCATTGTGACATCTTGGGGACCCCCCCTTCTTCCCAGGGCCCATTGTGACGTCCCAGGACCCCCCATTGTCCCCAGGGCCCATTGTGACATCCTGGGGATCCCTCCTTGTCTCCAGGGCCCATTGTGATGTCCCAGGACCCCCCATTGTCCCTAGGGCCCATTGTGACATCCTCTGCACCCCCTTGTCCCCAGGGCCCATTGTGACATTCAGGGGACCCCTCTTTGTCCCCAGGGCCCATTCTGACATCCTGGGGATCCCTCCTTGTCCCCAAGGCCCATTGTGACGTCCCAGGACCCCCCATTGTCCCCAGGACCTATTGTGACATTCAGGGGACCCCCTTTGTCACTGGGGCCCATTGTGACACCATGGAGACCCCCGCTTGTCCTCAGGGTCCATTGTGACATCCTGGGCACCCCCCATTTTCCCGAGGACCCATTGTGACATCCTGGCCACCCCCTTGCTCCCAGGGCCCGTTGTGACATCCTCTGCACCCCTTTGTCCCCAGGGCCCATTGTGACATCCCAGGACCCCCCTTTGTCCCCAGGGCCCATTGTAGCACCATGGCAACCCCTTTTGTCCCCAGCGCCCATTGTGACATTCTTGGACCCCACTTTGTCCCCAGGGCCTATTGTGACACCATGAGGACCCCTCCTTGTCACTGGGGACCCATTGTGACACCATGGGGACCCCCCCTTGTCTTCAGGACTCATTCTCACATCCTGGACACCCCCCATTGTCCCCAGGGCCCATTGTGACATTCAGGGGACCCCTCTTTGTCCCCAGGGCCCATTGTGACATCCTGGGGACCCCCCCTTGTCCCCAGGGCCCATTGTGACGTCCCAGGACCCGACACTGTCCCCAGGGCCCATTGTGACATCCTCTGCACCCCCTTGTCCCCAGGGCCCATTGTGACGTCCCAGGACCCCCCCTTGTCCCCAGGGCCCATTGTGACGTCCCAGGACCCCCCTTTGTCCCCAGGGCCCATACTGATACCGTGGGGACCCCCTTTGTCCCCAGGGCCCATTGTGACATGCTGGGGACCCTCCTTGTCCCCAGGGCCCATTGTGACATCCAGGGGACCCCCTTTGTCCCCAGGGCCCATTGTGGCACCATGAGGACCCTCTTTGTCACTGGAGCCCATTGTGACATCCCATAACCCCCCTTTGTCCCCAGTGCTATTGTGAAATCCTGGGGACCCCTTTTGTCCCCACGGCCCATTGTGACACCATGGGGAACCCCTTTGTCACTGGGGGCCATTGTGATATTCGAGGATTCCACTTTGTCCCCAGGGCTCGTTCTGACACCTTGGGGACTCCCATTGTCCCCAGGGCCCATTGTGACATCTGGGGGACGCCCTTGTCCCCAGGACCCATCGTGGCACCGTGGGGACCCTCCTTGTCACTTGGGCCCATTGTGACACCATGGGGACGCCCCCCTTTGTCCCCAGTGCCCATTGTGACATCCTGCGGACCCCACTTTGTCCCCAGGGCCCATTGTGACATTCAGGGGACCCACCATTGTCCTCAGGGCCCATTGTGACATCCCAGGACCCCCCATTGTCCGCAGGGCCCATTGTGACATCCTCGGCACCCCCTTGTGCCCAGGGCCCATTGTGACATTCAGGGGATCCCTCCTTGTCCCCAGGGCCCATTGTGACGTCCCAGGACCCGCCATTGTCCCCAGGGCCCATTGTGACATCCTGGGGATCCCTCCTTGTCCCCAGGGCCCATTGTGACGTCCCAGGACTCCCCATTGTCCCCAGGGCCCATTGTGACATTCAGGGGCCCCCGTTTGTCACTTGGGCCCATTGTGACATCCCAGGACCCCACATTGTCCCCAGGGCCCATTGTGACTTTCAGGGGACCCCACTGGTCCCCAGGACCCATTGTGACACTATAGGGACCCCCCCTTGTCCCAGTGACCATTGTGACACCGTGGGTACCACCCTTGTCCGCAGGGCCCATTGTGACATCCTGGGGACACCCCCTTGTCCCCAGGGCCCATTGTGACATCCTGGGAATCCCTCCTTGTCCCCAGGGCCCATCGTGACGTGCCAGGACCCCCATTTTTCCAGGGCCCATTGTGACATCCTCGGCACCCCCTTGTCCCCAGGGCCCATTGTGACATTCAGGGGACCCCTCTTTGTCCCCAGGGCCCATTGTGACATCCTGGGGACCCCCCCTTGTTCCCAGGGCCCACTGTGACGTCCCAGGACCCGCCATTGTTCCCAGGGCCCTGTGTGACATCCTGGGGTGCCCTCCTTGTCCCCAGGGCCCATTGTGACGTCCCAGGACCCCCCATTGTCCCCAGAGCCCATTGTGACATCCAGGGGACCCCCTTTGTCACTGGGGCCCATTGTGGCACCATGAGGACCCTCTTTGTCACTGGGGCCCATTGTGACATCCCAGGACCCCCCCTGGTCCCCAGGGCCCATTGTGACATCTGGGGGACCCCCCTTGTCCTCAGGGTCCATTGTGACAGCCCAGGACCTTACTTTGTCCCCAGGGCCCATTGCGATATCTGGGGGACCCCCTTGTCCCCAGGGCCCATTGTGACACCATGGGGACCCCCCTTTGTCCCCAGGGCCCATTGTGACATCCTGGGGTCCCCCCTTTGTCCCCAGGGCCCATTGAAATGTCCCAGGACCACCCTTTGTCCCCAGGGCTTATTGTGACACCATGGGGATCTCCCTTGTCCCCAGGGCCCATTGTGACATCCCACGACCCCCCTTTGTCCCCAGTGCTATTGTGAAATCCTGGGGACCCCTTTTGTCCCCAGGGCCCATTGTGGCACCATGGGGAACCCCTTTGTCACTGGGGGCCATTGTGACATTCCAGGATTCCACTTTGTCCCCAGGGCTCGTTCTGAACACCTTGGGGCCTCCCATTGTCCCCAGGGCCCATTGTGACATCTGGGGGACACCCTTGTCCCCAGGACCCATCGTGGCACCGTGGGGACCCTCCTTGTCACTTGGGCCCATTGTGACACCATGGGGACCCCCCCTTTATCCCCAGTGCCCATTGTGACATCCTGCGGACCCCCCTTTGTCCCGAGGGCCCATTTTGACATTCAGGGGACCCACCATTGTCCTCAGGGCCCATTGTGAGGTCCCAGGACCCCCCATTGTCCCCAGGGCCCATTGTGACATCCTCGGCACCCCCTTGTCCCCAGGGTCCATTGTGACACTATGGGGACCCCCCCTTGTGCCCAGGGCCCATTGTGACACCGTGGGTACCACCCTTGTCCCCAGGGCTCATTGTGACATCCCAGGACCCCCCATTGTCCCCAGGGCCCATTGTGACATTCAGGGGACCCCCCTTGTCCCCAGGGCCCATTGTGACATCCTGGGGACCCCCTTTGTCCCAAGATTTCATTGTGACATCCTGGGGTCCCCCCTTGTCCTCAGGGTCCATTGTGACAGCCCAGGACCTTACATTGTCCCCAGGGCCCATTGTGATATCTGGGGGACCCCCTTGTTCCCAAGGCCCATTGTGACATCCTGGGGACCCCACCTTGTCCCCAGGGCCCATTGTGACGTCCCAGGACCCCCCATTGTCCCCAGGGCCCATTGTGACATCCTGGGGATCCCTCCTTGTCCCCAGGGCCCATTGTGATGTCCCAGGACCCCCCATTGTCCCCAGGGCCCATTGTGACATCCTCTGCACCCCCTTGTCCCCAGGGCCCATTGTGACATTCAGGGGACCCCTCTTTGTCCCCAGGGTCCATTGTGACATCCTGGGCACCCCCCATTTTCCCCAGGACCCATTGTGACATCCTGGCCATCCCCTTCCTCCCAGGGCCCGTTGTGGCACCATGGGGACACCCCCTTTGTCCCCAGGGCTCATTGTGACATCCCAGGACCCCCCTTTGTCCCCAGGGCCCATTGTAGCACCATGGGGACCCCCTTTGACCTCAGGGCCCATTGTGGCACCATGGCAACCCCTTTTGTCCCCAGGGCCCATTGTGACATTCTTGGACCCCACTTTGTCCCCAGGGCCTATTGTGACACCATGGGGACCCCTCCTTGTCACTGGGGACCCATTGTGACACCATGGGGACCCCCCCTTGTCCTCATGACTCATTCTGACATCCTGGATGCCCCCCATTGTCCCCAGGGCCCATTGTGACATCCACTGCACCCCCCTGTCCCCAGGGCCCATTGTGACAGTCAGGGGACCCCTCTTTGTCCCCAGGGCCCATTGTGACATCCTGGGGACCCCCCCTTGTCCCCAGGGCCCATTGTGACGTCCCAGGACCCCCCATTGTCCCCAGGACCCATTGTGACATTCAGGGGACCCCCTTTGTCACTGGGGCCCATTGTGAAATCCCAGGACCCCACATTGTCCCCAGGGCCCATTGTGACATCCTGGGGACCCCCCCTTTGTCCCCAGTGCCCATTGTGACATCCTGCGGACCCCCCTTTGTCCCCAGGGCCCATTTTGACATTCAGGGGACCCACCATTGTCCTCAGGGCCCATTGTGCGGTCCCAGGACCCCCCATTGTCCCCAGGGCCCATTGTGACATCCTCGGCACCCCCTTGTCCCCAGGGTCCATTGTGACACTATGGGGACCCCCCCTTGTGCCCAGGGCCCATTGTGACACTGTGGGTACCACCCTTGTCTGCAGGGCTCATTGTGACATCCCAGGACCCCCCATTGTCCCCAGGGCCCATTGTGACATTCAGGGGACCCCCCTTGTCCCCAGGGCCCATTCTGATACCGTGGGGACCCCCTTTGTCCCCAGGGCCCATTGTGACATCCTGGGGACCCCCTTTGTCCCCAGGGCCCATTGTGGCACCATAGGGACCCCCTTTGTCACTGGGGCCCATTGTGAGATTCCAGGACCCCCGCTTTGTCCCCAGGGCCCATTGTGACATCCTGGGGACCCCCTTTGTCCCAAGACTTCATTGTGACATCCTGGGGACCCCCCTTGTCTTCAGGGTCCATTGTGACAGCCCAGGACCTTACATTGTCCCCAGGGCCCATTGTGATATCTGGGGGACCCCCTTGTTCCCAAGGCCCATTGTGACACCCTGGGGACTCCCATTGTCCCCAGGGCCCATTGTGACATCCCAGGACCCCCCATTGTCCCCAGGGCCCATTGTGACATCCTCTGCACCCCCTTGTCCCCAGGGCCCATTGTGACATTCAGGGGACCCCTCTTTTTGCCCAGGGCCCATTGTGACATCCTGGGGACCCCCCCTTGTCCCCAGGGCCCATTGTGACGTCCCAGGACCCCCCATTGTCCCCAGGACCCATTGTGACACTATGGGGACCCCCCGTTGTGCCCAGGGCCCATTGTGACACCGTGGGTACCACCCTTGTCCGCAGGGCTCATTGAGACATCCCAGGACCCCCATTGTCCCCAGGGCCCATTGTGACATTCAGGGGACCCCCCTTTGTCCCCAGGGCCCATTCTGATACCGTGGGGACCCCCTTTGTCCCCAGGGCCCATTGTGACATGCTGGGGACGCTCTTTGTCCCCAGGGCCCATTGTGACATCCTGGGGACCCCCCCTTGTCCCCAGGGCCCATTGTGACGTCCCAGGACCCCCCATTGTCCCCAGGGCCCATTGTGATATGCTGGGGAGCCCTCTTTGTCCCCAGGGCCCATTGTGAAATTCAGGGGACCCCAACTTGTCCCCAGGGCCCATTGTGACATCCTGGGGACCCCATTGTCACCAGAGCCCATTGTGATATCCTGGCGACCGCCCTTTGTCCCCAGGGCCCATTGTGACATCCCAGGACCCCCTTTGTCCCTGTCGAGGGTTAGGATTGCGGGGTGACAATCAAACCCTGGCAGATGTGTTGTCAACCTCCTCTCCCCCCCCCTAATTCGCCCTTTTGCCCCTCCCTCTCCCCCCTTCCCACTCAGCACAGGCGATCGGGAGGGGAAGAAGCACAGAGGGGAGAGAGCTGGAAAAGTTCAAGATGTTTTACTGATGCTACTGATAAGAACAGAGAAAATAATACAAATATACAAAACCCATCTTGTAAGTCTGAGCAACTGCAGAGCCAGCACCCAAAGTCCTGGATCAGACTCTGCAGCCAACCGGAGCTGGATTCAGTCTCTCACTGGCCTCCGTTCGCAGGGACGACCAGCAAGGTCCTCTCCTGATGTCGGCCATGAGGAAAAAAGGGAGAAAGGGAAAAGGGGCGAGATCCTCGTGATCTCCCACTTTTATATGAAGTATTCACGTGAATGGAATGTTATTCACCGTTGGTCAGTCTCTCGATCACCAGTTTCTCGTTGCCCCTCTCGCGAGATGTCCATCTGTGCTTGTCAATAAGTTTCCATTCCATTGCTGGGTTTAACCAAAACATGTGCTGGGTTCTCCAGGAAAATGCAGCTGACATGAAGGCTTTGGCTGACAGGCAAATTCACTAAAAGAGAAACTTGTTTTTACCAAAACCAGGACATTCCACCCCTTATCATATGACATTCACTGAATACTTAAACCTTATCAATACAATCTATCAATACAATCTAATTAATCACTACTACTATATATATATACATATGTACATATATACACAGGAGTAATTAATCAGTGGACCATCCTTTGAAAAGTTCATTAAGTTCATTTTGTCACCACAGTCTCCCAGGGCAGGGAAAATGGTCCAAGTGCATCTCATGGCCCCTGTTGGTGGGTTAAGGACACCAACTTCCAAGAAGGTGTCGGGCGCCACTCGAAGAAGCCAGCGCTGGTTTCATCACCATTGTCTTGATCTGAAAGACACTTATTAAACATTGTTAGTGCGGCAATTCACATCGTACAGTTCAGCATTGCATATTTTCACCTAAAATCAAATCCCCGTGAGGTGCACACCGAACTTCTCCATCCTTAAGCATCACCCACCAGGTGCTGCCAGGTCCCTGGGCAAAAACAATCCCACGAATAGGTTTGCCTGTGCCTGAGGCAGGAGGAACCCAGACTGCCTTTCCTAACATATTTTCCATGTGTACTACAGGGACTTTATCTCCTTCTACAGTCCATAGAATTTCTGATTGGGCAGGCCCGGCTCGATTGGTTGATCCCCTGGTGTTGACCAACCAAGTGGCTTTTGCTAAATGTGAATCCCAGTTTTTAAAGGCTCCACCACCCAGTGCCTTTAGTGTAGTTTTTAACAAACCATTGTACCTTTCAGTTTTCCCAGAGGCTGGTGCATGATATGGAATATGATACACCCACTCAATACCATGTTCTTTGGCCCAATTGTCTATAATACTGGTTTTGAAATGAGTACCATAGTCTGATTCAATTCTTTCTGGCGTACCGTGCCTCCAAAGGACTTGCTTCTCAAGGCCCAAGATGGTATTTCGGGCTGTAGCAGGAGGTACGGCAGATGTTTCCAACCATCCAGTGGTTGCTTCCACCATTGTAAGTACATAACGCTTACCTTGGCGTGTTTGTGGAAGTGTAATATAATCAATCTGCCAAGCTTCTCCATACTTACACTTTAACCATCGCCCCCCATACCATACAGGCTTTAACCGTTTTGCTTGTTTGATTTCGGCGCAAGTTTCACATTCATGAATAACCTGTGAAACAGTGTCCATAGTTAAATCCACCCCTCGATCGCGAGCCCATTTCTATGTTGCATCTCTACCTTGATGCCCTGAAGCACCATGGGCCCACCGAGCTAGGAAAAGTTCACCTTTATGTTGCCAGCCCAAGTCCACCTCAGCTACTTTAATCTTAGCAGCTTGATCTGCTTGTTGGTTGTTTCGATGTTCCTCGGTGGCTCGACTTTTAGGCACATGAGCATCTACATGACCAACTTCCCCAGGCAGGCTCTCCAGCCGAGCAGCAATGTCTTCCCACAGCGTGGTTCCCAATGGTTTCACCTCTGCGCTGCCAGTTGCTTTTCTTCCATTGCCGTAGCCACCCCCACAAGGCATTTGCTCCCATCCATGAGTCAGTATAGAGACAAAGCATTGGCCACTTCTCTCGTTCGGCAATGTCCAAAGCCAGCTGGATGGCTTTCACTGCTGCAAACTGACTGGATTCACCTTGTCCTTCAGTGGCTTCTGTAACTTGTCGTGTGGGACTCCACACAGCAGCTTTCACCTTCGATGTTTTCCTACAGACGACAGGATCCACCTGTGAACAGTGCACACTGCTTATCAGTCTCTGAAAGCGGATTATATGGTGGTGCTTCTTCAGCACGTTTTACTTCCTCCTCATCTGGAGACATCCCAAAGTCTTTGCTTTCTGGCCAGTGTGTAATCACTTCTAATATCCCTGGACGGTTGGGACTTCCAATCCGAGCTCATTGCGTGATCAGTGCAATCCATTTACTCCATGTAACTTCGGTGCCATGATGTGGAGAGGGAACCGTCCCTTTGAACACCCAGCTCAGCACCGGCAGTCGAGGTGCAGGAGGAGCTGTGCTTCAGTGCCCATCACTTCTGAAGCAGCTCCAACTCCTTCATATGCTGCCAGTCTCTCCTTTTCAGTTGCAGTACAGTTGGCCTCAGATCCTTTGTATCCTCGACTCCAAAAACCTAAGGTTCGACCTCGGGTTTCTCCTGGTGCTTTCTGCCAGAGGCTCCAGGTAAGTCCATTATCTCCGGCTGCGGTGTAGAGCACATTTTTAACATCTGGTCCAGTTCGGACTGGTCCCAGGGCCACCGCATGAGTTATCTCACGCTTCATTTGTTCAAAGGCTTGGCGTTGTTCAGGGCCCCACTCAAATTGGTTCTTTTTACGAGTCACTCGATAGAGAGGCTCACAATGTGGCTGTGGTCAGGAATGTGCATTCTCCAAAAACCTACAACGCCCAAGAAAGTCTGTGTCTCCTTTTTATTAGTAGGTGGAGACATTGCTGCAGTTTTGTTGATCACATCCATTGGGATCTGACGACGGCCATCTTGCCATTTTATTCCTAAAAACTGGATCTCTCGTGCAGGTCCCTTGACCTTGCTCCGTTTTATGGCAAAACCAGCATCCAAAAGAACAGGAATTGTTCTCTCACCTTTTTTGAAGACTTCTTTCGCTGTGTCGCCCCATACGATGATGTCATCAATGTATTGCAAGTGTTCTGGAGCTTCACCTTGCTCCAGCGTGGTCTGGATCAGCCCATGGCAGATGGTAGCACTGTGTTTCCACCCCTGGGGCAAGCGATTCCATGTGTACTGGATGCCCCTCCAGGTGAAAGCAAACTGCGGCCTGCACTCTGCTGCTGCAGGAATAGAGAAAAATGCATGAGCAATGTCAATTGTAGCATCGCACTTCACTGCCTTTGACTCCAGTTCAAATTGCAGTTCTAGCATGTCAGGCACAGCAGCACTCAGTGTGCTGTAACTTCATTCAGGCCACGATAGCCTACAGTTGGTCTCCACTCGTCACCAGACTAACGCACTGGCCAGATTGGGCTGTTAAAAGGTGAGCGGGTCTTACTGATCACACCCTGGCTTTCCAATTGACGGATCGGCTTCTGGATAGGAATCAAAGAGTCTCGACTGGTGCGATATTGCCGGCGATGCACCGTCGTGGTAGCAATTGGCACTGCTGACCGTCAACCATCAGCAGTCCTACAACAGAGGGGTCATCTGAAAGACCAGGCAAATCAGACAGCTGTTCAATTTTCTCAGTGTCCACAGCTGCTATACCAAATGCCCACCTATACCCTTTTGGGTCCTTAAAATACCCTCTCCTGAGGTGGTCTGTGCCAAGGATGCACGGAGCATCTGGACCAGTCACAATGGGATGCTTTTGCCAGTTCTTTCCAGTTAGGCTCATTTCAGCCTCTACAACAGTCAGCTCCTGGGATCCCCCAGTCACTCCAACAATATTGATGGATTGCGTTCCTTTATAATTAGAAGGAATTATTGTGCACTGAGCACCAGTGTCCACTAAAGCTTTGTACTCCTGGGGTTGTGTTGTACCAGGCCATAGTATTTGTACAGTCCAATAGACTCTGTTATCCCTTTCCTCCACCTGGTTGGAGGCAGGGCACCTCTAATTCCTGTTTTGCACAGTCTCTGGGTGTGAATTAGAGGTTCCTTCAAGAGCATCAGAATCTCTTCTGCTCCTTTTGTAAACTGGAGCAACCACCTTCCTAGGAGTTTTTCCTTTTATCTCACGTACTCGTTCCTGAAGTTCTGAGGTCGGCCTTCCATGCCACTTGTTCATGTTTTCTCCCTGCTCATGTAGGAAGAACCACAGTGAACCTCTTTTTGTGGGCTGCCTCTGCCCTCTCTCTCGAGATTGGAAACGCCTTCTCCTAACAGCTGAAACATAGGTTTGTGCAGGTCGTGAATGGTACGAGTCTGCTCTGAGCTCTTGGATTTCTTGCAGCAGCTTTTCAAACCGGTCATCAGATTTTTCACACAGTTTCTCCACAGCGGAGACACAAGCCCGTAGAGAACCAGCAAGGCTGTCCTCAAAGTTCCGGAGCTGCTCAATCACTTCATTAATTTCTTGTGCACCTCTAGCTGACCAGACCATTCCTGCCAATGACTTAGCGTATGCAGGTGGTGCACTTTGTACAAATCTGCGCCACATAGATTTTGTACAATTGATTCTATCTGGGTCTGTCCCCTCTTGGCTGTTTGGTCCTAGATAGATGATCTCTCGCACAGCTCATTCTCTCAGGAACTGGATACCTCTCTCCATAGTATTCCATTTCCCTAACTTGGATACACAATCTTCCTTGCAGGGAAATCTGGCTTTCATAGCTGCAGGAGTCGGGTCCAGAGAGTAGCGGCATTAGACTCTCTTGAAATTGCCCTATCAATGGCGGAATCTTTTGACAGAGATCCCAGCTGCCTGGATTCACCACCTTCTAATTCAATTGTTTCTGCCCCATTGTCCCAGCATCGCAGCAGCCAGGTTAAAATATTCTCGCCTTCACGACGACTGAAGTCTTTTCGCAGATCTCTCAGCTCACCTGGAGAAAAGGACCGAGTGGTGGTCACTTCATCTCCTCCCTGTCCTGATGATGATGCCCCTTGGGTTGATGTTGGCCCTGTGCCATCACCTGCTGCATGGGTGGTCTTTCTAGTGACTTTCTTACAACCAGCAACTGATGCTGATATGGGTTCACCATCATCTGATTCATTTCCAGAGTCTGAATGACTGTCACAGTGATTGCTGTGGTTACAGCAGCAACAGTGCCCAGTGTGTGAAGGCGGGGGGGCTGCCTTGTCAGCCTTTGAGGCTGGAGAGGTAACGTTATCTGCAGCGCCCTTGGCAGAGGAGCAATGCGGAGGAGCTGGAGCTTCAGCCTGCGAAGCCGCGGTTGGGGGGCAGTGGCTGCAGCAGCAGCTTTGGCTGTTTTGCCTTTTCTCGAGCGGCCAGGAGTGCTTTTTGCTAAAGCTTCCGAAGACGCACCGCAAATCTCAGGACTAAGAAGAGACGCAAACCTCCTATTGAACCTCATTTCTCTTAACAGTAACACAAACTGACACACATTCAGCAAACCAGATAACACCATCACAGTTCTATCAAAGCTCCAAGGGTATTCAAAGTTCTCTAAAACATTTGCAAACTGTCCCAGCGAAATCACAAAAGTATTGTTAGTCAGCCTTTCTAAAGATTCGCTTGACCAATTAGCAAATATAGAGCCATTCTGCTCTTTAATCTCTCCTGGAGGTTTTTCAAGGTAAAGCAAAAACGAGTAAAAATACATTAGCGGCTGCAGTATAATGAAATAAACCAGTGCCAAACCACACAGGATCATCATCACAACTAAATAATATCCGAATCAAACAGACGCGCGAGTATCACAACTCTATGAGCTAGCACCGTGCCAAGAAAATTGAAAGGTACGTCAGAGCAGTAGAAAAGCCAAAAATCTCCAAATTTACCCCGTTCTCTGGCCCCACGTTGGGCGCCAATTATCTGTCGAGGGTTAGGATTGCGGGGTGACAATCAAACCCTGGCAGATGTGTTGTCAACCTCCTCTCCCCCCCCCAATTCCCCCTTTTGCCCCTCCCTCTCCCCCCTTCCCACTCAGCACAGGCGATCGGGAGGGGAAGAAGCACAGAGGGGAGAGAGCTGGAAAAGTTCAAGATGTTTTACTGATGCTACTGATGAGAACAGAGAAAATGATACAAATATACAAAACCCATCTTGTAAGTCTGAGCAACGGCAGAGCCAGCACCCAAAGTCCTGGACTGGACTCTGCAGCCAACCGGAGCTGGATTCAGTCTCTCACTGGCCTCCGTTCGCAGGGACGACCAGCAAGGTCCTCTCCTGATGTCGGCCATGAGGAGAAAAGGGAAAAGGCAAAGGGGACGAGATCCTCGTGATCTCCCACTTTTATATGAAGTATTCACGTGAATGGAATGTTATTCACCGTTGGTCAGTCTCTCGATCACCAGTTTCTCGTTGCCCCTCTCGCGAGATGTCCACCCGTGCTTATCAATAAGTTTGCATTCCCTTGCTGGGTTTAACCAAAACATGTGCTGGGTTCTCCAGGAAAATGCAGTTGACATGAAGGCTTGAGCTGACAGGCAAATTCACTAAAAGAGAAACTTGTTTTTAACAAAACCAGGACACACCCCCACACACTGCACCCCAAATCCTGCACCCCCAAATCCTCCAGCCCCATGTCCCAAACCCCCAAACCCTGCACCCTCAAGTCTTGCACCCTAATTCTGCCTCCCCAAGACCTGCACCCCCAAACCCTGCACCACTAAACCCTGCACCCCCAAACCCTGTACCCCAAATCCTGACCCCCACAAGTTGCACCCTAAAAACCTGCACCCCAAATCCTGTCCTACCAAACCCTTCACCCCAAACCCCTTCACCCCAAGATCCTGCTGCCCTAAACCCTGCACCCCAAAATCATCCCTCCCAGCCCTGCCCCCCAAACCCTGTCCCCCTAAAGCCTGACCCCGAAACCCTGCTCCCCAAAACCCTGCTACCCCCAATCTTGCACCCCCCAACTCTGCACCCCCAGATTCTGCTGCTCCAAACCCTGCACCCCCAAATCCTCCATCCCCACGTACCGATCTCCCAAACCCTGCACCCCACAACCCTGCACCCCACAACCCCTTCACCCCCAAATCCTGCACCCCCAGCCCTACCCAATAAAATTTCCACCCCCAAACCCTGCCCTACCAAGCCCCCCACCCCAAACCCCTGCACCCCAAGATCCTGCTCTCCTATACCCTGCACCCCCATATCCTCCTTCCCCAAACCCTGCACCCCAAAACACTGCACTCCAAACCACTGCACCCCTAAATCCTGCAACCCCAAATCCTGGCCCCCAAACCCGGCACCCCAAACTCCTGCACCCAAAGACCCTACTGCCCTAAACCCTGAACCCCCAAATCCTGCACCCCTGGAACCTGCAACCCCAGACTCTGCAGCCACAAATCAGGCCCCGCAAAATCCTTGCACCCCCAAATCCTGCACCACCTAATCCTCCAACCCCCTAACACAACCCCCTAAACCCTTCTCCCCAGGGTCCATTGTGACACCCTGGGGATCCCCCTTGTCCCCAGGGCCCATTGTGACACCATGGGGGACCCCCTTCTCACTGAGGACCCATTGTGACACCATGGGGACCTCCCCTTGTCCTCAGGGCCCATTGTGACATCCTGGGGACTCCCCTTTGTCCCCAGGGCCCATTGTGGCACCATGGGGACCCCCTTTGTCCCCAGGGCCAATTGTGACATCCCAGGACCCCCCTTTGTCCCCAGGGCCCATTGTGACAGGGTGGAGATCCCCCTTGTCCCCAGGCCTGTTGTGATGTCCCAGGACTCCCCATTGTCCCCAGGGCCCATAGTGACATCCTGGGGACCACCCTTGTCACTGGGGACCCATTGTAACACTATGGGGACCCCGCCTTGTCCCCAGAGCCCATTGTGACATCCTGGGGACCCCCCCTTGTCCCCAGAGCCCATTGTGACATCCTCGGGACCCCCTTTTTCCCCAGGACCCATTGTGGCACCATTGGGACCCCCTTTGTCACTGGGGCCCATTGTGACGTCCTGGGGACCCCCTTTGTCCCCAGGGCCCATTGTGACGTCCCCGGATCCCCCATTGTCCCCAGAGCCCATTGTGACATCCTGGGGACCCCCATTGTCCACAGGGCCCATTGTGACATTCAGGGGACAGCCTTTGTCCCTAGGGCCCATTGTGACACCGTCGGGACCCCCGTTGTCCCCAGGACCCCTCATTGTCTCCAGGGCCCATTGTGACATACTGGGGACTCCCCTTTGTCCCCAGAGCCCATTGTGACACCGTGGGGACCCCCTTTGTCCACAGGGCCCATTGTGGTATCTAAGGACCCCCCAATTGTGCCCAGGGTTCATTGTAACATATCAGGACGTCCCATTGTCCCCAGGCCCCATTGTGACGTCCCAGGACCCCCCGTCATCCCCAGGGCCCATTGTGTCATCCTGGGGACCTCCTTTGTCCCCAGAGCCCATTGTGAAATCCTGGGGAACCCTTTGTCCCCAGGGCCCATTGTGACGTCCCAGGACCCCCCTTTGTCCCCAGGGTCCATTGTGAAATCCTGGGGACCCCTCTTTGTCCCCACGGCCCAATGTGACATCCTGAGGACCCCCTTGTCCCCAGGGCCCATTGTGACAACCTGGGGACCCCCTTTGTCCCCAGGGCCCATTGTGACAACCTGGGGACCCCCTTTGTCCCCAGGGCCCATTGTGACATCCCAGGACCCCCTTTGTCCCCAGACCCATTGTGACATCCAAGGGACCCCCCTTTGTCCCTAGGGACCATTGTGACATTCCAGGACCCCCAATTGTCCCCAGAGCCCATTGTGATATCCAGGGCACCATCCTTGATCCGCAGGGCCCATTGTGACATCCCAGGACCCCCCTTTGTCCCCAGGGCCCATTGTGACATCCCAGGACCCCACTTTATACTGAAGGCCCATTGTGACATCCTGGGGACCCCCTTTGTCCCCAGGGCCCATTGTGACGTTCCCGGACCCCCCATTGTCCCCAGGGTCCATTGTGACATCCTGGGGACCCCCATTGTCCCCAGGGCCCATTGTGACATTCAGGGGACAGCCTTTGACCCAAGGGCCCATTGTGACACCGTCGGGACCCCTGTTGTCCCCAGAGCCCATTGTGACATCCTGGAAACCCCCTTTGTGCCCAGGGCACATTGTGACCTCCCAGGACCCCACTTTGTCCCCAGGGCCCATTGTGACATCCTCGGGACGCCCCTGGTCCCCAGAGCCCGTTGTGACATCCTGGGGACTCCCCTCTGTCCCCTGGGCCCATTGTGACACCGTGGGGACCCCCTTTGTCCCCAGGGCCCATTGTGACATTTAGGGACCTCCCAGTTGTGCCCAGGGCTCATTGTGACATCCCA